>NC_069506.1:43018513-43341013 GCF_027579735.1 Bombina bombina
TCTATTTCAGTAGCGCTGATATTTTCTGTGTGCAATATCTATCTATCTATCTATCTATCTATCTATCTTTGTAGCTGCTTAGCACTCAGTTTTCCAAATATTCAATACTGATGTGCTCTTTAAGCTAAAATCCATATCAAACATAAAGAAAACACACTCGCCGGTATTAACTTTGTGCATATATTTTTTCCAGATCTATGATGTTTCTGGGTTTCACAACCCTCTTCAGATAGAAAATATACAAAACAAAGACTTAAAAACACCAAAAACCTTGTGGCTCCAACTGCACCACTTCCACATCCAGCGCCATTACAGTTTCAGAGTGCACATCATTACCGCACCCCTTACCCCAGATATCTAGCAATAGGCCGGGACTTCAATGGCATCATTATCTCAACATGTCATAAGCCTACGTTATCTGTTTAAAATAAAGTCAAACTAGCCTATAAGTTTTATCTTAAAGGAACAACATTAAACAAACATTACTCATATGACAAAAAAAATCATTACTTTATTATCCCTAAAATATTTCTCATTTTAAAGCATATTTTACAAAACTACCAACACATCTAGATAAAAGGGTCAATTTATCAAGAGGCGAGTGGACATGATTAGCTTTAGCAAATTATGTCCGCCCTAACTCGCTAAATGCCGACAGCATACGCTGTCGGCATTTAACATTGCACAAGCATTTCTGGTGAGATGCTTGTGCAATGCAACCCCCTGCACATTCAGGGCCAATCGGCCGCTAGCAGCGTGTGTCAATCACCCTGATCGGATCGGATCGGCATGATTGCAGTCCGCCACCTAAAAGGCCGCTGCTTCTTAACTTCTGTTTCCGGCGAGCCGGAAACTTCGCTCGGAGAAAGCAGCATCCACTGCTTATTAAATCTCCCCCTATAGCTCAAGATAATTCAATCACGTCTTCTGATCAGGAAGAATACTATATCCACTCTTATGAATAATACATATTCTTTTAACTCTACAGGAAGAAATGCCAGTCTAATTTGGTATGTAGTCCTTTTGAAATCAGCATTTCTACAGTGTAAATCTATCTTGCCTCTTTTTGCAAAAGCAAACAGTCTCTATGCCCTCCTCTCTGCATGGGGGAACATGATCTATTATTGTGTATCTTAAATACTGACACATTCAGTACCTTTTGCAGAAAGTACCTCATTACTGGTTGTTCAGACCTTCCTTCTCTGATAAATAAAAAGAGAGAAGCGCTCAACCTGGAAACGAACAATAGCATAATAGCTTGTTCTATGGCTAGTTACCACCCAAGAAGCAGCCTCTTTTTGCTCAATATGTGCCTTTCACAGAGAAGAACTTTCTTCCTTCTCTGATAGCTGTTCTTATTGCACTCCAATTATTTGTCGTCCTTAAATGTAAATTATCATTGGTTTTACCAATAAAAAATAGACACAAAGATAACACGTGAAGTGGTGCATGTCACTCTTTACTTAATATAATATTTATCATTAAGTTTTGGGTGGTGGAAGTATCTCCCTGCAATTATCCGATTGCAAATAATGCAACCACTGTATTCATAACATCCAGGTTTAGGGTCCTCGGACCAGATATTCTTACTATAGCAATACTTAGAATCAGCTTGCTGTAGGATATCTTCCCTTTATACAGCAAGACATGTGCGACTCGGTTCGATTCGGAAATTCGGAAAAGACGTGTGCGATTCGGTTCGGTTCGATTCGGAAATTTGGAAAATTCAGCAAATTCGGAGATTCGGATCGAACCGAATCTCCGAATTAAAATAGTGCCGAATCTACCGAATAAATCCGAATTACTTCGGATTTATTCGGATTTATTCGGTAGATTTGGATGGCCATGGATTACACTAGTATTTTACAGTATATTAGGTTATATCACTCTGCTATGGGTTACACCTAATGTACAGTACATAATACTAGTCTAATCCCACCTAACACTTACCGAAATTCCGAATTTCCGAACTGAACCGAATCGAACCGAATCCAGACGAATTTATTCGAATCCGAATGAATCAGAAACAAATCCGAACCAAATTTATTCGAATCTGAATGAATCCGAAACAAATCCGAACCGAATTGATTCGAATTTTTCCGAATTCCGAACCGAAATTCGAAAAAAATCCGAATCGATCAGAACCGAACCGAATTTTTTCGCCATGCACATGTCTACAGCAAACCATTGGGGTATCCATTTGTTTAATTGGTAATGTGCTTTCACTTTTCAGAAGCTCCCAGTTCTTGATTAATATTTTTGAAAACTAATTTTTACCTGCAGTATATACTGTGGAGAAAGACCCTGAAACATCAAAGATCTGGAATAAATGTATGCAGTTAACTTAAGACCAGAGAGTGCCTTTTTCTGCTTGATATATAAATATATCAGCTCTCCAGGCTAAAGCACCTATTGGAGAACAGTTCAAACCATTAGCTCACAAAAAAGGAGTTTTAAAGTGTGTGGTCTAGAACACAGAGTCTAGAAGTGTAGTCAAGAAGTGTAGTGTGTGGTCTAGAACACAGAGTCTAGAGTGTAGTCTAGAAGTGGAACCCAAAAATATTAGTGCTTTTTGTGCATTAACATCCTTTGGGGCCTATTTATCAAGCTCCGTATGGCTCGCCAGAAACACAAGTTATGAAGCAGCGGTCTAAAGACTGCTGCTCTATAATCTGTCCCACTGCTCTGAGGCGGTGGACAGACATCACTGGAAATCAACCCGATCCAATACGATCGGGCTGATTGACACCCCCTGCTAGCGGCCGATTGGCTGCAAATCTGCAGGGGGCGGTATTGCACCAGCAGTTCACAAGAACTACTGGTGCAATGATAAATGCTGACAACATATGTTGTCGGCATTTATTGATGTGCAGCGGACATGATCCACAATATCGAATCATATCCACTCGCACCTTCTTAAATAGGCCCCTTTGAGCGCAATCATTAGAGCTTCTATCTTGGCTCTCATATTACAAATGCAAAGTTATTTCTATTGCTCGAGCGGTAGTTTAGTGCGCACTAGCAACTGCATGTCAGATAGAAAGAGTGTGCAAGTTCTAAAGCCTACCTAGGTATGTTTTTCAACAAAGGATACCAAGAGAACAAAGCAAACACATTTAATGAAAGTAAATTGGAAAGTTGTTTAACATTGTATGCTCTAACTGACACATGAATGAAAAGTTTTGGGTTTCATGTCCCTTTAACGCACCACTCAACTAATGCAATGAGCACACTAATATTGCTCCCTGTGCTATCCTTAAAAGTATAGAACGCACTAAAAAAGTTTCTGCCATGCTTAAGATGTTTGGTTTGAATATTTAATCATTCATATTGTGCGTTATTTATTCTTTGCACAAGGTTTCACAGAGTAAAACAAACTCTGCGCTATTGATATTGCTGCACCTGTAACCTAACCTGGATAGGTCAAACCAGGGTTTTTGGGGATTTTGTTTTGCAATGCAATGAACTCAACAACAGCGGGAAAAAATAATAATTCTATGAGGCATATTTAAGAAATGTCTTGCGGATCTGATCCGACAGTGCGGATTAGGTCCACAAGACATCGCTGAATGCAGAGAGCAATACGCTCTCAGCATTTAACATTTTACCAGCAACTCACAAGAGCTGCTGGTGCAACCCCGCCCCCTGCAGACTCGCGGCCAATGGGCCACCAGCAGGGGGTGTCAATCAACCCGATCATACTCGATCGGGTTGAATTGTTGCGATTCCTGTCCACCTGCTCAGAGCAGACGGACAGGGTTATGGAGCAGCGGTTCTTAGACCGCTGCTTCATAACTGCTGTTTCTGGTGAGTCTGTCGGAGCTTGATAGACAGCCCCCTATATATCTTGTGGGGGATTTCTTACTGATTAGAATGGACTCTTTGAATTAGACATGTGCGATTCGTTTTGGATCGATTCGGAAATTTGGAAAATTCGTAGATTCGGATCAATTCGAATTTCCGAATTAAAATACTGCTGAATCTACCGAATAAATCCGAATCAAATCGAATACATCCGAATCGATTCGAATACATCCGAATCGATTCGGATGTATTCGGTAGATTCGGATGGCCGTGTATTACACTAGTATTGTACAGTATATTAGGTTTTATCACTCTGCTATGGGTTAAACCTAATATACAGTACATAATACTAGTGTAATACACAGCACATCCCACCTAACACTTACCGAAATTCCGAATTTCCGAATCGATTTGAACCGAATAGAATCGAACTGAACCAAATTTTTTTCCGAATCCGAAAGAATCCGAATGAATCCGAAACAAATTCATTCAAATTTTTCCGAATTCTAATAGATCCGAACCGAAATTCGAATCGATCCGAATCGATCCGAACCGAACCGAAACAAATATTTCGAAGCTGCACAAGTCTACTTTGAATGTTTTAAAATGATTTAAATGATTTATTTTGTATGCAATTATTTTACGATGTATTTAATTGCTAATACTTACTAGACTCGTGGAGCGCCAAAAATATTTATTTATCCAAATCTTTTGGAACAAATATTTAGGGAAAATTCGTTGCACTAGTTGTTATTCATTCATTTTAAACTAAACAAATACTGAATATTTGTGGAACATTTACATTTGTTTTCATTAAACTAATGTAAACGCTCCTAAGCTACAGGGGAAAAAGTTCACCTGTAGCTTATACTTACTTTTTGCGAGCTGGAGAGCCGCACTAATCAGACCCACTTCTTCGCAAAGCCCTGAACATGCTAATAGGAGGCTAAGGGTGACGGCTCCCAGGGCCTGTATTAAAGCCTCCTATTAGCACAGTCAGGGTTCTGTGAAGAAAAGAACTGGGTTAGCACAACTCTCCAGCTCACAAAAAGATAGTATTTAACCCTTTGAAGTAAATCATGGGTATATTATGGCCTAGGCCAACAAGGCCTTTGTCTAAGGCGGCAAAGTTGCGGGAGCAGCTCTTTTTGACATCACTGCTGGGTCCTAATGCCCTGGTTATAATTCATCATATGCCCATCAGTGTCCTCCACTTATCCCCACCGATCACCACTTGCTGTGCTGGCACGCTGCACATAAAATAAAGCCCGGTGCAGATGTTTGCAAACTGCTTCTAAGTTATATACAGCACATAGGCTGCAGGCTGCCTGCTAAACCTTTAGGGTACCTCGGCTAGAGCAGCAGGGGGATGAGCCTGTGACCATGATGGTCTGCAAGGCACAACTTACAGTAAGTTCCAATTACTTTTAGTAAGTTATTTAAAATTACAGCACACAGCTCAGGCTACAGGCTGCAGCAGCAAAACTGTCAGGTACTTCGGCGGCGGCCGGAGCAGCAGGGGGGGAGGCGGAGTCTGTGACCGTGACTGCATGGCAGTATGGCACAAGTAGACTGTGGTGGTCTATGCTAGGCAGCAGCAGGCTGGGCTGGGGTTCGGCTCACTCACAGACAGTCTGTGATTCATCTGAGTAAGTGAGTCTGTCAGCATTAGTGAGTGAGTGATAGACGTCAGTGCAATCCGATCATGTGAGGCATTGTGAGCAGTTAGTGAGAGTGAGCACTGAATTAATTTGCACGCACCGAACTGTAGAGTCCATTGTCTGGGAGGCGGCAGCAGCAGTTATAATAGGAAGGGGACAGCAATCCACGGGGAGGCAGTTATATTTATTGCATAAAACTCTGTCTTTCCATATGTAATGCCCTAATTGTCATTTCAAATTATATATATATGTATGTATATCTATATATTTATGTGTGTGTGTATATTTGTGCATGAGCGAAATTGGAATATTGTGGGCTTGTTAATATTCAAGCGTAAATATACACATCACAATTTGCATTAAAGAGATTTGATTGCTCTAAATACCGAATGAGTGCTGGCTTTTCTTGGGACTTTATTGATATATTTGTTTTGCGCCCCGTCCAGCAGTGGTAATTTCGAGAGTGCTAAATCAGGTTGGATTATATATATATATATATATATATATATATAAATATACATACACACACACACACCTTTGAACCCTTCCCAAGCCAAAGATAGCTTAAGACTATGGGGTCAATTTATTAATGTGCGAATGTGCATGATATGATGTAGCCTTTCATATCTGCTGCACATTGATAAATGCTGACAGCATATGCTGTCGGCATTTATCATTGCACCAGCCGTTCTTGTGAACTACTGGTGCAATGCCACCCCCTGCAGATTCACAGCCAATCGCTAGCGGGGGGTGTCAATCAAACCGATCATATTCGATTGGGTTGATTTCTGTCCGCTGCCTCAGAGCAAGCCTTAAGGCTCACCAGAAACACGGGGCTTCAAGCTTCATATGGAGCTTGATAAATTGACCCCTATGTGAAGAACTCCACTATTCTTCTTTTATTTTTTTGGTGCACCTTCGGCTTAGTGCACGTTTGGGTTAGTGTTAGCCAAAATCTAAGATTTGTAGCACACCCAGTCTATTAGGTGATGGATTTAGCGCAGCCACACTATCCAACCTCCAGTTATTAGTGCGCTCTAGTAAAAATGGGAGCACTTTGGATAGCCAAAACGTGTAGATTGCTTGATCTAGAACCATTGACTGCAACTTGTCAGAAAGGCTACAAAGAGGAGGAGGTTAATTTTTTACTTCTAGACAGAGTGCCCGATTGGAGACATAGGGGGATATTTTTCAAAGGTATGTCGGACCTGATAAGACAGTGCGGATCAGGTCCGACATACCTCGCTGAATGCAGAGAGCAATACGCTCTCCGTATTCAGCATTGCACCAGCAGTTCTTGTGAACTGCTGGTGCAATGCCACCCCCTGCAGACTCACGGCCAATCAGCCACCAGCAGGGGGATGTCAATCAACCCGATCGTACTCGATCGGGTTGAATTCCGGCGATGTCTGTCTGCCTGCTCAGAGCAGGCAGACAGGGTTATGGAGCAACGGTCTTTAGACCGCTGCTTTATAACTGCTGTTTCGGGCGAGCCTGCAGACTCGCCAGAAACACGGGCCCTCAAGCTCCATTCCATAGATAGGCCCCAAAGTATACATTTACATCATGGAGAAGATAAGTATATGTTCATAGAAACATTTCAGTAACAACTTATGAGCTATTTGGCTTAAAGGTACAATTAAAAACAGTGTACTGTTCATGGATGCAAAATAGCTTATGGATTGGATGTGAGAGGAACATGTGAGACATGATGAAGATGGGTTTTGAAAGAAACGCTGATAAGAGATTGCAAAACAGTCGAGAAGGTTTAAGGTATCATTTGAATCTATTTCAGCCTAATTTTCCCTTCTTTTGTTACATCTACATAAAGCAACATTGTGCCCTGTAACTATTAGAAAAAGGGTGTACAAACTGTCTAATCTCCTGTATTGGTTGTTTCCTTTGGACTGCTTGTTCTACATTTAACCACTGATCAAATAGTTGAAAATAGCTGGAATTTATAGGCTTCTGGTTATACACAAAGCTCTGTGATCACACCATTTTAAAGAAACGTTTGTATGGTAGGAAATAACATTGCTAAAATCAAGATCTAATATAACACCGGTGTTGATTACTAAGCTTAGCTTTAATAATCATCAAATCATGCATCTGCATGATTTGATGATTATTAAAGCTAAGCTTAGTAATCAACACCGGTGTCATATTAGATCTTGATTTTAGCAATTCTATTTCCTGCTAGGAATTTCTGTTTTATGTATAAAATCATTACATTTGTTATTTGATAAATTTGTCATTTAATCTTCAGGGTCATTTTCTCTATATAAGGATAAATATAAATTATACAAACCTGCATTTTACTTGCGCTACCTTTCACTTTGTAAAGAAAAAATCATGTCCCTTTAATCACTTTATTCTTTGGTCAATAAGTTGGGAAATATGGTGGGTTTTCTCTCAATAATTGTTTTTATTCTTTCAATTATATTTCCTCAAAAATGTTACACCTGAATAATTATATTTTTCTTATAAGTATAAGCTAAAACCAGGTGTTCACAAAGATTCTAATATCCCAAAGCCTTTTAGAAAACAAGATGCAGACAACACTGTAGTTAAAATCCAATTAATAACAGGCATATTACAAGTTATATGGAGTATGAAAGCAATAAAGTAAGCAGAGATCCAGGATTTTATTGGAGAAAATGTTTCCTTGAATTTATTTTCAGTACTTTTTAGACATTTGATCCGTCTTTGGAAAAACACTAATGAAGTTAAACCAATGGCTTCAATTTAAAAGGCATGGAAAACAATTTTAAAAAATTAGGTCTATAAACTTCAACGATTGGTATTGAGAACATATTTTTCATTTTTTTTTTGCATATCATTGAATCAAATTAAAGGGACAGTTAAGGTTCTAGACAGTGTTACATCATTCTTCTCTATGTGCAGAATTTTGTATCATAGGGAAAGTCTTCCGTCCAAAAAGAAATGTTAAAATAACTAATTAAGGGCTAAAGCTATAATTACCTAGTTAGTGAAGCCATCCTCTTCAATACAGAATATCATATCATGGAAACAAAGCAAATTTGATAATAGAAGTAAATTGGAAACTTTTTAAAATGGTATGCTCTGTCTGAATCACAAAATATTTTTTGGGGTTTCATATCCCTTAAATAATCATAATGGGTCATCACAATATTCATATCCTTTGCAAAGAGGACTCTGCCAACTCCTATTCAGTCCATAAGGTTATTAAAAAAAATGCAACAGCACCACTATATAAACATACCCAGAGTCTCTTTATCTGGATATTGCATACACAAATACAGCAATGTTTCAGGCTACATACAGCCCTTAATCATGCTCTTTTTTAAGGGTAGTATGTAGCCTGACAATTCACTGTATTTGTGTATGCAACATCCTAATAAGAGACCCTGTTCGAGTACTTTTATATAGTGGTGCTGTTGCAGTTTTTGAATAACCATATTTTTATTTTTAATATTTTTGTTTCAGTTCCATCGTCAACTCATGTTGGTTACTTCACCCAAGTTGCCAGAGTCAAAGGACCAGCTAGTTTCAAGTCTACTAATTGTCCCAGCATTCTTGTTTCACATAATTCTATGGGGATTTGATCAATCTTTATTTTGCTTGTATTATAACATACTATCTGAAGACATATTTAGACAAGGCTGCTAGAGAAGGTTAAAGTCAGAGATGGGGTCTTGGTTAGTGGTTTGTTAACGGTTAGACTTTTGGCTGTAAGTGAGGGCTACAATTCGAGTATTCAGGTATAGAAACATGGAAATAATTTTAATTTGGGTGAAGTGTAACAGGAACTTACAGATTGAAACTTCTTTGGCATTATGATTAAAAAAGGAAAAAAACATTTTTTTATGGTAAATCACTAATTTTAGCCACATAAATAGAGGATATGATACATTATATGTTGTAAAAAAAGGGGGAGCATCTCTCTCGAGTGAAAATTTTAAAAACTAGTTTTATGCATTTTAAATTGTACAACATATATTGTACATTTTACTTTATAATATTTGAAAGAATTATATTTTAAATACCTGGATGCTGATGATATATATTGTATTATTTAAAACTTTTGGAAAGCAATGTATATTTGATAAAATCTATAGTTCTGCATATATATATATATATATATATATATATATATATATATATATATATATATATACAACCAAAGAAGAATTGTGCAGACAACGGTCAATTGGCTTACGGAAATCACATGATGCCAGAGGATTGGAACACACCCCCTCCCGCTTAGTGGGACGCTCTGCCGAAGACGCTACAGCCTCTAGATAAGTCAGCTCTAATGTCTAAGGGACGCTGAACATACACACCAGACGAGAGGTTAATCGGTGCACCCGTGTGGTGGTGAGTTGAGGCGGTAGTGCCTCCTGGGAACACGGTTTCCCCCTGATTTTTTACCTGATACCTGTGTGTGGCTTGATACATATAAATCTGCTGTTCATTAGAGCTGTGAATTACTTGCTGTCGTTTGCTGTCTATTACTAATGTGCAGAGCGTGTAAAGGGGGAATTTCTACTGGATCATTACTTTTGCTACGTATTGGTTTATGAACATTGTATCCTCCGGAGTCAGAACTTTGTTTCAATATTTAAAGGCTTAAATATTCTACTTTGAACATTCTTTGGATGTTGCAGTTATCTTACTTTACTATATATATATATATATATATATATATATATATATATATATATATAATGTATTAATTTAGCTATTAGTCTTAATAATAAGTATTACTACATGTTTTATATATATACTGTATATATATATATATATATATATATATATATGTATATAGCAAAACAAAAAATCTGCACTTAGTGGATATGAAGTGAATAAATATTTTTTTAATCATCAGACGTCTGATGAAGGGGTGAAGGCCCCGAAACGTCACTTTATATTAAAAGGATATTTATTCACTTCAAATTCAGTGAGTGCAGATTTTTTGTTTTGCTATTGTTTTAGCTTTAGCACCTTGGTTTATTGGACATTGGTCAATCAGTGCGCACCTGCAACAACCATTCTATGTATGTATATATATATACTGTAGATAGATATAGATATATATTGTTGTATGTATATATATATATATATATATATATATTTATAATTGTAAAATTGAAAATTAATGTGTCTTGAATGTGAATTGTCATCATAGATATTTAAAATAATTGCATCAAAAGTATCACCGTTTATCACTTACAATTGAGGAAGGAACTTTAAAAGCCTCATGTCATAAACAGATTCACGTAAAACTGATTCAATTGAGAGTACTTAATGCAACCATGCAGGTTAAATACACAAATGATCACAAAATATTAACACAGATTAAAAGCTATTAGTATCAAATTGCGACAAATAACAGACTTGAGCTCCTGATTACAAGGTTGTTATCAATTAAAAAAAACACATTACCATTCTGCTTCTTTTAAAGAAAACAAATAATAGGTTTATGGTGACAGGCACTTCAGAATTGTAATGTTTGAATGGTGAAGGGCAAACCAATTAGATATGGTTAATTGACTATCTTATGCTTACGTTTTACATGACCAATGTAAACAGGTTGATAGAGTTTTAATGCATTAAGCAGGAGCAATGAAAAGTGTGTGTTGGATGAATAATGGCAAAAATAGCAATTGAACAAATTTATAACGCAAACAGATGTCAGTTCACTGTAGTTATATTAGTGACAAAATGGGAAGCCCAGTTGTGCATTATTAAATTAAAATAAAGAGTCACCTTTTGATTACATCAACTTTCAAGAAAATTGTATTATATTATTATATTATTGAATGTATTTCTTGTTTCCGGTTTTGAAATAACATATCAAAATAATTAATAGTGATGTGGAGCCAAGAAATCTATGTTTCAGACAAAATTTTCATTCCAAATATTCAGGTGAAATTCTTTCCGCGAATATTTGGTGGCTGCGCTTTTTAGCATTCGTTTAGTTGACAATACTTACCTTAATGCACTTCTGAGGGCATGGGGAATATGCTAAGGTAAGTATTAACCCCTTAAAAAAATAACAAATGAATACAAGGATTTTTATAAGTATTTTTTCATTTTTTTTAATTTTCGTGCATTCATTTGGAAATTCGTTTCATTAGAACTAAACAAAATTCCAATTTACATGACAAATGTGCATAAATATTTTTTTCGCCAATATATCCAATATAGATTATTTGATGGAAAATATATTTGTAAATGCTAAATTTAATGTAAAAGTTTTGAAAAGAAAGAAAAGACCTAAAAGTATAATTTAGGGTAGTTTGAATTGTTTTCAAAATGATTATTTATATGATATTTTCTATGCGTAAAACTTTTTTCTAACCTAGGTAAAAATGTACTTGTCAGAAGATAAAAGTTACTAGTCAACTTAATACTCAATACAAGAAATTCCTAATAACTTGTCTACTGAAGATTCTTATTAGTTCCGGATAAGTGACTTTTACACACATGCACAAGCACAAACACACACATATATATAACACATAACTATTTATTCTGATTTCATTCTGTTTACAATAGATTTCAATCATAAACTTTACGAGTCAATATTTATTGTATTTTGAGAATTTACTAAGGGCACCTATTAATCCATGTGAAGTATCTTTTATAAATTTAAAGAAGCTTATCATGTATGGATTTGCATTTAAATCTACATACACCTACAGTATATAGTTTATGTTTAATTGTTTAAATGCTTTTTGCATTTGCATAAGAACTTAAATTCATTAATTTTTTACTTCAGATATGTTTGGTAGAATTATTGGTTATATAAAAAGTAAAAATAATGGAAAAAACGGTTGAAGAAATATTGGTAAAGGTCATGCTACCTCTATAAAATAAAGGAAAATAATCAGTTTGAACTTTATTGTTATTAGCTTTCAGAAATGTTATAAATATAATAGTTTTAAAATGTTCAACATTTTTTATACTTTAAGATTATTATAGCTTTTAACATATAATTCCATTATTTATTGCTATTAGCTATCAGAATTGGTAAAGATATAGGGTCAGATTACTTATTATTATATTATACGCTCCCACTCGAGATCTAACTCTGCTAGAAATAAGTTTCTGCATGTGTCAAATAGCCCATGTATTACAAGTTAAAAGTAAACTGTTTTCTGTTGTGCGCTAACCTGATGTGCGTAAAAATCAGAACTTCGAATATTTCACACTCTGTAATGTATTTCCCCCATAGAAGTCAATGGAGCAAAATAATGGGGGGGGGGGGGGACATAATAATAAGTCATAATAATTTGCATACAAAGAGAGAAGCACTCTACCAGGAAAGAACAACAGCTCAGTAGCTTGTTCTATGGCGATTTACCACCCGAAAGCAGCCTCTTTTAGACCAGTGTACTTTTCACAGAAGAAATTTTTTTCCTGAAGTATATCAATCTGATCCTGCCAAGTAAGGTCAGTCCAGCCCCGAAATACCAGGCAATTCTCCTCTGAACAAGGAACATGACGATCGTTTTAGCCTCCTATGGGCCTCGTCAGTGAGGTGCAGCCACATTCCTCTAAGCACACTGGGCAAGGAGTCCACATCTGGTTTCCCCCATCACCCATAGGGAGACTTTCCCAGGGTCATAATAATTTGCATACGAAGAGAGAAGCGCTCTACCAGGAATGAACAACAGCTCAGTAGCTTGTTCTATGGCGATTTACCACCCAGAAGCAGCCTCTTTTAGACCAGTGTGCTTTTCACAGAAGAAAACTTTCCTGAAGTATATCAGTCTGACCCTGCCAAGTAAGGTCAGTCCAGCCCCGAAATACCAGGCAATTCTCCTCTGAACAAGGAACATGACAACCGCAGACAATTGTTTCGGCCTCCTATGGGCCTCGTCAGTGAGGTACAGCCACATTCCTCTAAGCACACTGGGCAAGGAGTCCACGTCTGGTTTCCCCCATCACCCATAGGGAGACTTCCCCAGGGTCATAATAATTTGCATATGAAGAGAGAAGCACTCTACCAGGAACGAAAAACACCTCAGTAGTTTGTTCTATGGTGATTTACCACCCGGAAGCAGCCTCTTTTAGACCAGTGTGCTTTTCACAGAAGAAAACTTTCGTGAAGTATATCAGTCTGATCCTGCCAAGTAAGGTCAGGCCAGCCCCGAAATACCAGGCAATTCTCCTCTGAACAAAGAACATGACAACCCCAGACGATTGTTTCGGCCTCCTATGGGCCTCATCAGTGAGGTGCAGCCACATTCCTCTAAGCACACTGGGCAAGAAGTCCACGTCTGGTTTCCCCCATCACCCATAGGGAGACTTCCCCAGGGTCATAATAATTTGCATATGAAGAGAGAAGCGCTCTACCAGGAACGAACAACTGCTCAGTAGCTTGTTCTATGGCGATTTACCACCCGGAAGCAGCCTCTTTTAGACCAGTGTGCTTTTCACAGAAGAAAACTTTCCTGAAGTATATCAGTCTGATCCTGCCAAGTAAGGTCAGTCCAGCCCCGAAATACCAGGCATAGGAGACCGAAACGATCATCTTGGGTTGTCATGTTCCTTGTTCAGAGGAGAATTGCCTGGTATTTCGGGGCTGGACTGACCTTACTTGGCAGGATCAGATTGATATACTTCAGGAAAGTTTTCTTCTGTGAAAAGCACACTGGTCTAAAAGAGGCTGCTTCTGGGTGGTAAATCGCCATAGAACAAGCAACTGAGCTGTTGTTCATTCCTGGTAGAGCGCATCTCTCTTTGTTTGCAAATTATTATGACCCTGGGGAAGTCTCCCTATGGGTGATGGGGGAAACCAGACGTGGACTCCTTGCCCAGTGTGCTTAGAGGAATGTGGCTGCACCTCACTGACGAGGCCCATAGGAGGCCGAAACAATCGTCTGGGGTTGTCATGTTCCTTGTTCAGAGGAGAATTGCCTGGTATTTAGGGGCTGGACTGACCTTACTTGGCAGGATCAGACTGATATACTTCAGGAAAGTTTTCTTCTGTGCAAAGCACACTGGTCTAAAAGAGGCTGCTTCCGGCCGGTAAATTGCCATAGAACAAGTTACTGAGCTGTTGTTCATTCCTGGTAGAGCGCTTCTCTCTTTGTATGCAAATTATTATGACCCTGGGGAAGTCTCCCTATGGGTGATGGGGGAAACCAGACGTGGACTCCTTGCCCAGTGTGCTTAGAGGAATGTGGCTGCACCTCACTGACGAGGCCCATAGGAGGCAGAAACGATCATCTGGGGTTGTCATGTTCCTTTTTCAGAGGAGAATTGCCTGGTATTTCGGGGCTGGACTGACCTTACTTGGCAGGATCAGACTGATATACTTCAGGAAAGTTTTCTTCTGTGAAAAGCACACTGGTCTAAAAGAGGCTGCTTCCGGGTGGTAAATGGCCATAGAACAAGCTACAGAGCTGTTGTTCGTTCCTGGTAGAGCGCTTCTCTCTTCGTATGCAATATATATATATATATATACACAGTATAAATATATATATATAAATACCCATATACAGATGATTATACATAAGTATAGATATATACAGATATGTATAGGACTATTTAAAAATACATAGAACATATTCCCCTATGTGAATAACATTGGAATTTAAAATATTTGCAGTAAATATACAGTATAACAATTAATTAAATATGAATATTCCATTAATATATTTTTACATGTTTTCAGCTACTTAACTGTGTAGTGCTCCAATGCACACACACACATATATATATGAATATGAATATATGTGTGTACATATATATTTCAGTGTTTATGTGTGTATATAGAAATTCCAAGATATGAAGTGCACTATGTCCAGAAATACTCCAAACAAAAGATAAATCCAATGCTTTATTCAATCCATTTAAAAGTACAAATGATATACGGCGTCCATAAAATCAAATCACAGTGTGTTTGAACAGATACACCTGCAAACGCGTTTCGTGCATGCACACTTGATCACTATATATGTCTGTAAGTACATATATACACTTATAAATACATATATACATACATATAAACATATATTGATAGATAAATATACATATTTAGACATGTATACATATGTATCTCTATGTTAAAGCCCTTTGCCTGCCTTTTTTTCTAACACCTGAGACCTCCTATCTTTGAGCACTTTTTTGTTCATTTTTTTTAATAATAATTTTTATTAGATAGTGTTATTATGAGTGTAACTATACTTTACACTCTGTAATTATTCTAGCGTAAATTGGGATTGTACTCAATCAATCAAGTTTACTTTCAACTTGTAATACAGGCGCTAAACCAGACACGTGCAAATACCCGTGATAAACCCCTTTTCGTTTGAACATAACTGTTAACGTGCCACTCATAATTTGGCCCATAATATTTTTTTAAAAAATATAGCAATTGTTAAAATTAGGTTATTAAAGCATAAAAGAAATGTTAATTTCATAGTATAATTTAAAGGGACACTCAAGTCAAAATAAACTTTTATGATTCAGAAAGAGCAGCATTTTTAAGACACTTTCCAATTTACTTCTATTATCAAATTTTGCACAGTCTTTTTATATTCACACTTTCTGGGGAACAAAATCCTACTGAGCATGTGCACAAGCTCACAGGTTATACGTATACTAGTCTGTGATTGGCTGATGTCTGTCACATGATACAGGGGACCGGAAAACAGGAGAAAAAATAAATTTGTCAGAAAAAAATCTACTGGTTATTTGACATTCAGATTAAGTGCTATTGCATTGTTTTTTTTATTCTGTACTTGTTAAGTATGTAATTCTACTGCATTGAGTGGTCCTTTAAGTATTATTTTAATTTAATTACATAAAAAATTAAGAAATATGTGTTATGTATAAATATTACATGAAAATGTCATGGGGTTTTTTTGTTTTTTTTTAAATAACTGAAATACTGTTTTGTAATTGCTCCATAAACCTACTCTCTATTAAAGTGGAATGTATCAAGTTAATACTTTCCTCCTGATAATGAGATAGAAAAGTATTATACAATATTTTTAAAGCTTGGACATATGAGGAGATACAATATATTATTTTACTTTAGATAAAAAAAAATATGTACAGATTCAAAGAATACATTTATAATGTTATTATTGATACAAAAAATGAATGCCGTTACCTGTTTTATAATACCATGCCATACATTCCATAATAGGTAATTAATAATACATGTTTTAATAATGTCACAAAAATTTCCATGACAGTTGTGACATGCTTTTGAATTTTTTAATGTAATCCTTAACTTTGAAGGTACATGACATCAGGCTAAGATAATAGAATAATTTAAGCGGAAATACTGGCGCTGAAAGCAGGGTAGTACACAAATACAATATACGGGTAACCTAAAAGGGTCTACCTTAGCAGGAATATAATCGTTATAAAAGTTAATAAATGGTTATAGCCTAATATATATCTAAGAAAATATATTTAATAGTGTAAAATTACAATACAATCAAGATTAAAAAATCAGTGTTAATAAAATCAGTACATATATACTAAAAAGTAATTAATGGGGCCCTTTAAATTAGTTTGAAAAAACATACAGAAAGGGGAAAGATTAACCACAAATCTATATATATATATATATACTGTGATTGAGGATAGAAGAAAACTATACTCAAATAAATATAAGTATAAAGATGGCAGAGATATTCAAACAGTATAAATAAAAACAAATAGCAATACAAACAGACTTAATAACTGGACGTCCAGCGTAAAAACCAGGGGTTAAAACAGTAATAATCTGGGGTTAAAACAGTATTAACCTGAAAGTGCACTATAGTGAACAAAAACACTCGTGACTAGATGATCATACTAATAGCATTGGATCAAGCTAATGGGCGAGTGAGGTACCTTGCGCTAATCTGTGGAGCACAGATTGAATATTGTTCGTCCTGTACCTCCTCCTGAGGTGGGTGTGTACTCCTAGCGTAGTTCACTTACATCACCCTTTCTGAAAATGTCCAGTTGATTTTGGGAGGAACAGAATGTAAACGATCTCTGGGGTAATAGCAATCCTTTAGATGATGGTAGATAGTAACTTCAAGGCACTCTTATTCTGTGGTGCTTAGTGCAGGTACTAGATCATCTGGCAGTATATTCAATTTGTAGACTGGTGCGCTCCCTCAGAGGGCTGTATTCAAATTCACAGGCCTTGGGGGTAGTGAGCCAGGCGTTGGTAGTTGTCCTGTGTGCTTTTTCAACACAATAGCGATCCTTTCGGCGGCTGTATCAAGTTCACAAGCCTTAAAGGAGTTCAGCTTAGCAGTAGTTCTTCTTGTAGGAAATGAGACACAGTCATCAACCGGTTTCTCCCCTCACTTGGGGCTTTTTCAAGATGTGCTCTCATTGCTGGCAGGTATTCCTTTATAGGGCTATCCTGCATCCTTATTGGTTAGTTCAAAGGGGTGTGTGATCCCAGTTAAGGTGGAATTTGAGTTATATCCCTTAAACATTTAAGGAGGTATCTTATTGTCTCTTGTAGTTTTTTGAAAATGTCCCGTTGTTAATTTTAGTTTAACAACTAGTATACTAAAAGTACATATTGCTCCGGAAAGGAACAACCATACGTGTAATATGGTCACATCCATGGTGTCAAGTGAAATCAACTTAAAATTATGAGTAAAGTCTGTTCAAGAGTTAGTATTTTTTGGAGTCCTCAATTTGATTAAACACATAGGTAGAGGTAAAAGACATATGTCAGTATTGTACAGGGAATATAACGTTTTTACAGAGTTTTACATTTGATAGTTACAAACAGAAGTAAATTAGGGACAAAAATAGAGAACTGGGGGTTCTCATTGTCTTAGAGTTAAAGTTAAACACATAGGTAAAGAATTGTTCCCATATGTGTATATGATACAGAAAATAGACAGACATTCTAGATATTTCACGTTTGGTGGTTGCATATTGGGGCATACTTATCTGATCAAGAGTCAGTATTGTTTGGGGGATGATAGTATGATTAAACACATAGTTAAAGGTTAAACACATATGTCGATATTTGTTCTCTTTTTGATAAATATTATAAAATCTTACATTTGGTACTTGCAAACGGAAGTTAATTATGAAAAAAACGGTTCTTAGTGTATTAGGGGTAAAGTTAAACACATAGGTAAAAGTTAAACACATAGGTAAAAGTTAAACACATATGTGTATATGACATTGACAGACTATTCCAAAGTTTTACATTTGGTACTTGCAAACGGAAGTTAGTTATGAAAAACGGTTCTTAGTGTATTAGGGGTAAAATTAAACACATAGGTAAACATTAAACACATATGTGTATATGACATAAAAAATGTAGACAGACTATTCCAAAGTTTTGCATTTGGTGGTTGCATACTTGGGCAAATAATGAAAGGAGGTTCCGATTGTTTTTAAAAGGCATATCTAATAGAGACCCTTAGGGGAAGTTTTAGTCAAACATAAAAGGAGCTACATCAAGTTCTGAGTTTAAGCCTAATGGGTGCAGTGTTTTCATGGTATATATCAGTTCGGCTTCCTTTTTTAGGAGCTTTGTTTCAAAATTCCCTCCTCTCCATTCTGGTTTGACTTTCAAAATCCCCCAGAATTTAAAGTCTTTAAGTCGGTTATTATGGACCTCTCTAAAGTGTCTGTATAGGTGTGTTTCCTTGTTGCCTTTTTCTATGATACAAAGGTGTTCTCTAATTCTTTCGCGGAGTGTTCTAGAGGTCTCTCCTAAATATTGCATATTACAACTACACTGTATGAGGTATATGATTCCTTTATCTGTACATCTGATAGTGTCATTTATATGGTAGGTTATTCCTGTTTGAGTTGACGTATATTCTTTGGTTTTATTTGTGTAGTGGCAGGATCTGCAGCAATGGCAGGGAAAGAAGCCTTTGACTATGTTCCCTAGTAGGTCATGTTGTTTGGACTGATTATTTGTTTTAAACTCGCTGGGGGCCAATGTGCTCTTTAGGTTCTTTGATTTTTTGTATATAAATCTTGGGTTAATAGAGATCTTATCTCCAATAATTGGATCCTCTCTAATTAGGTGCCAATGTTTTTTAATAATACGTTCGATAGTCTTATGGTCCCCATTATAGTTTGTAATGAAAGGGACAGATATATCCTCTGTTTCTTTTATGCCTATAGGATCTTCATGTCTTTTATATTTAAGTAAATCTTTTCTATCTATGTCTTTTATTTTATTGAAATTATCCTGAATTGTTATATCATCATACCCTTTGTCATTAAATTTCTTTATTAGAATTTTAGACTGTTCTTCGTAGTCTATTAGGTTAGTGCAATTTTTTCTAATCCGCAGAAATTGTGCTTTTGGTATATTTTCTTTCCACTTTGAAAGGTGGCAGCTTGTAGCATGAATAAAGTTGTTGGAATCTATTTTCTTAAAGAAAGTTTTGGTATTAAATTGGTCATTGTTGGTTTCAATGTCCAGATCTAGAAACGAAATTTTATGTTTATTTATTTCGTAAGTGAACTGTAATCCCCTGTCATTCTGGTTCATGGAGGAGAAAAGTTCTAATAGTGTTTCTTCAGTGCCTTTCCAGATAATCAGAATGTCGTCAATGTACCGCTTATAGGTCACCAGATACTGCACCAAGCTATTGGTTCCCAAAAATGTCGTCAATGTACCGCTTATAGGTCATTAAAGATTAATTACAGATTAAAGGTACCGCTATGGGCACCAGATTTGCACCAAGCTATGCCAATCTTTTTATGGGGGATTGGGAGTCCGAATTTTTGGGAACCAATAGCTTGGTGCAGTATCTGGTGACCTATAAGCGGTACATTGACGACATTCTGATTATCTGGAAAGGCACTGAAGAAACACTATTAGAACTTTTCTCCTCCATGAACCAGAATGACAGGGGATTACAGTTCACTTACGAAATAAATAAACATAAAATTTCGTTTCTAGATCTGGACATTGAAACCAACAATGACCAATTTAATACCAAAACTTTCTTTAAGAAAATAGATTCCAACAACTTTATTCATGCTACAAGCTGCCACCTTTCAAAGTGGAAAGAAAATATACCAAAAGCACAATTTCTGCGGATTAGAAAAAATTGCACTAACCTAATAGACTACGAAGAACAGTCTAAAATTCTAATAAAGAAATTTAATGACAAAGGGTATGATGATATAACAATTCAGGATAATTTCAATAAAATAAAAGACATAGATAGAAAAGATTTACTTAAATATAAAAGACATGAAGATCCTATAGGCATAAAAGAAACAGAGGATATATCTGTCCCTTTCATTACAAACTATAATGGGGACCATAAGACTATCGAACGTATTATTAAAAAACATTGGCACCTAATTAGAGAGGATCCAATTATTGGAGATAAGATCTCTATTAACCCAAGATTTATATACAAAAAATCAAAGAACCTAAAGAGCACATTGGCCCCCAGCGAGTTTAAAACAAATAATCAGTCCAAACAACATGACCTACTAGGGAACATAGTCAAAGGCTTCTTTCCCTGCCATTGCTGCAGATCCTGCCACTACACAAATAAAACCAAAGAATATACGTCAACTCAAACAGGAATAACCTACCATATAAATGACACTATCAGATGTACAGATAAAGGAATCATATACCTCATACAGTGTAGTTGTAATATGCAATATTTAGGAGAGACCTCTAGAACACTCCGCGAAAGAATTAGAGAACACCTTTGTATCATAGAAAAAGGCAACAAGGAAACACACCTATACAGACACTTTAGAGAGGTCCATAATAACCGACTTAAAGACTTTAAATTCTGGGGGATTTTGAAAGTCAAACCAGAATGGAGAGGAGGGAATTTTGAAACAAAGCTCCTAAAAAAGGAAGCCGAACTGATATATACCATGAAAACACTGCACCCATTAGGCTTAAACTCAGAACTTGATGTAGCTCCTTTTATGTTTGACTAAAACTTCCCCTAAGGGTCTCTATTAGATATGCCTTTTAAAAACAATCGGAACCTCCTTTCATTATTTGCCCAAGTATGCAACCACCAAATGCAAAACTTTGGAATAGTCTGTCTACATTTTTTATGTCATATACACATATGTGTTTAATGTTTACCTATGTGTTTAATTTTACCCCTAATACACTAAGAACCGTTTTTCATAACTAACTTCCGTTTGCAAGTACCAAATGTAAAACTTTGGAATAGTCTGTCAATGTCATATACACATATGTGTTTAACTTTTACCTATGTGTTTAACTTTTACCTATGTGTTTAACTTTACCCCTAATACACTAAGAACCGTTTTTTTCATAATTAACTTCCGTTTGCAAGTACCAAATGTAAGATTTTATAATATTTATCAAAAAGAGAACAAATATCGACATATGTGTTTAACCTTTAACTATGTGTTTAATCATACTATCATCCCCCAAACAATACTGACTCTTGATCAGATAAGTATGCCCCAATATGCAACCACCAAACGTGAAATATCTAGAATGTCTGTCTATTTTCTGTATCATATACACATATGGGAACAATTCTTTACCTATGTGTTTAACTTTAACTCTAAGACAATGAGAACCCCCAGTTCTCTCTTTTTGTCCCTAATTTACTTCTGTTTGTAACTATCAAATGTAAAACTCTGTAAAAACGTTATATTCCCTGTACAATACTGACATATGTCTTTTACCTCTACCTATGTGTTTAATCAAATTGAGGACTCCAAAAAATACTAACTCTTGAACAGACTTTACTCATAATTTTAAGTTGATTTCACTTGACACCATGGATGTGACCATATTACACGTATGGTTGTTCCTTTCCGGAGCAATATGTACTTTTAGTATACTAGTTGTTAAACTAAAATTAACAACGGGACATTTTCAAAAAACTACAAGAGACAATAAGATACCTCCTTAAATGTTTAAGGGATATAACTCAAATTCCACCTTAACTGGGATCACACACCCCTTTGAACTAACCAATAAGGATGCAGGATAGCCCTATAAAGGAATACCTGCCAGCAATGAGAGCACATCTTGAAAAAGCCCCAAGTGAGGGGAGAAACCGGTTGATGACTGTGTCTCATTTCCTACAAGAAGAACTACTGCTAAGCTGAACTCCTTTAAGGCTTGTGAACTTGATACAGCCGCCGAAAGGATCGCTATTGTGTTGAAAAAGCACACAGGACAACTACCAACGCCTGGCTCACTACCCCCAAGGCCTGTGAATTTGAATACAGCCCTCTGAGGGAGCGCACCAGTCTACAAATTGAATATACTGCCAGATGATCTAGTACCTGCACTAAGCACCACAGAATAAGAGTGCCTTGAAGTTACTATCTACCATCATCTAAAGGATTGCTATTACCCCAGAGATCGTTTACATTCTGTTCCTCCCAAAATCAGCTGGACATTTTCAGAAAGGGTGATGTAAGTGAACTACGCTAGGAGTACACACCCACCTCAGGAGGAGGTACAGGACGAACAATATTCAATCTGTGCTCCACAGATTAGCGCAAGGTACCTCACTCGCCCATTAGCTTGATCCAATGCTATTAGTATGATCATCTAGTCACGAGTGTTTTTGTTCACTATAGTGCACTTTCAGGTTAATACTGTTTTAACCCCAGATTATTACTGTTTTAACCCCTGGTTTTTACGCTGGACGTCCAGTTATTAAGTCTGTTTGTATTGCTATTTGTTTTTATTTATACTGTTTGAATATCTCTGCCATCTTTATACTTATATTTATTTGAGTATAGTTTTCTTCTATCCTCAATCACAGTATATATATATATATATATATATATATATATATATAGATTTGTGGTTAATCTTTCCCCTTTCTGTATGTTTTTTCAAACTAATTTAAAGGGCCCCATTAATTACTTTTTAGTATATATGTACTGATTTTATTAACACTGATTTTTTAATCTTGATTGTATTGTAATTTTACACTATTAAATATATTTTCTTAGATATATATTAGGCTATAACCATTTATTAACTTTTATAACGATTATATTCCTGCTAAGGTAGACCCTTTTAGGTTACCCGTATATTGTATTTGTGTACTACCCTGCTTTCAGCGCCAGTATTTCCGCTTAAATTATTCTACTATCCTCCTCAGGGTTCTTAGAGAGAGACCCTTCTATACTTGGCATTAGGGTTGATATAAGCGCCAATTCTCACCTATCCTCCTTACATCAGGCTAAGATAAACCTTCCGGCAAAGGCTTCCTCCTTGTAGGAAGCAAAAGATACAGCGCAAATCAAGTGTAAACAAATAAATAAAATCAATTTAAATAGATAAATAATACATATTGCAATGCTTTCTATTAAGTATAAGCAACTGCTCAGTCCTTTTTTTAATACAACAATGAAACTGACTGTTTAACATACCTTTAAGGACTCCCGCTTGCATGTTAACTTTGCTAGACAGAAGTCGGTTGCGCTTGTATTAAAAGTTTGTGCACGAAAAGTAACCTGACACACGCAAAAAGCTGAACTTTGAATATTGCAAACGCATTAACATATTCCCCAGCCATAGACTGCAATGGAGCGTGAAAAGTGGAAAACGAAGTTACACCCTTCCTCTCATGCTAACCTGATCGCATTTACTCAAGTGCGCTAACTTGACATGAAATTTGGAATATTTCACATTTCAACGTTCGTCACATAGCAAAATATATTCTATTCATTCATTAAATATAGGTATTGATATATACAGAAATATACAGGAGTATCTATTTAAAAATACTTAGAACATATTCTTCTAGGTGAAGAATATGGGAATGTGAAATATTTACAGTATATACATAGTTAAACACTTTACTGCATATGAATATTGTATAAATTTGATTTTTCCTGTTTTCAGCTACTTAGCTGCAAAGGGCTCTCTCTCTCTCTCTCTCTCTCTCTCTCTCTCTCTCTCTCTCTCTCTCTCTCTCTCTCTCTCTCTCTCTCTCTCTCTCTCTCTCTCTCTCTCTCTCTCTCTCTCTCTCTCTCTCTCTCTCTCTCTCTCTCTCTCTCTCTATATATATATATATATATATATATATATATATATATATATATATATTAATACTGCAAGAAAAAAGTATGTTCTAGCCGGCACTAGCACGCCAACTATCCTAAGATAGAAATTAGATAATACCCTGGGTCATTCAGGTGAGGAGACAAACCCCCAGATGATAAGCTCCCTTCTCCACAGATGTCTCTAAATAACCGATTGATGCAATACACATTTATTGAGCTAATATAAGGCATAAACAAAGCCTCAAAAAAGCTTACAACAATCCAAGGTGTAATCAAATAGTTACCCTGTAATTGAAAACAAGTTAAATGTTAACTAGACACATATATACAATTCCAGCATCCACCAAAGGCCATTGGGTATATGTACTTATACTAGTCCCACATGTGGTATATGAGTGATCACTGATCCTTTGTTAGTAGGAATACCATCAAAGCTTAGTCACAACCAGCAGGGCAAGCAGATAGTTAATCCCCAATAGATTGGTTTAGTAGCGTAGTGAAGCAAGATATGGTAATGTCTTTGCAGATCTTAGCAGCACAGTCAAGCACAGTATATTAGTGTCTTTGCAAGCGTATATTCAATAGTCACAACCATGCATAGCTGCAATCGATACTGTCATATTCCTCAACCTCTTCAACCCCTAGGGTGCTACCTTTTGAGAGACGTACCCTCATTCATGGATCCCAATCACAGGGCATATGGTGTTGGTTATTGGAAAACAATATCAGCAACGGTTTATCTCAGCTGCAATTTCCACTTACTTTAAACTCCCTGTTAGCATGCCACGCAACAAGTCTTTTGCTGCAGGGAGATTCTGTACGTTTTTCTCAAGCATGCTTTCCTGAGAAAGCCATACAGAATCGCCCTGTGCCGAAACACGTGTTGCGTGACTACACTGTTTGTCTAACAGTCTGGTTAGGCCGACCGGGCTGTCTTTATCCGCCTCTGGCAATTTCTTTAGGGATACTCCTGATCCGGATACCATCTGGGAGCGCAACTACTTTTGCACAGCAGCAGCAAGGTATGACAAGGAGTCTCCTAAACAATGTCTGTTGTGGCACGCTTACATGGAGTTTAAAGTAAGTGGAAATTGCAGCTGAGATAAACCGTTGCCGATATTGTTTTCCAATAACCAACACCGTATGCCCTGTGATTGGGATCCATGAATGAGGGTACGTCTCTCAAAAGGTAGCACCCAAGGGGTTGAAGAGGTTGAGTAATATGACAGTATCGATTGCAGCTATGCATGGTTGTGACTATTGAATATACGCTTGCAAAGACACTAATATACTGTGCTTGACTGTGCTGCTAAGGTCCGCCAAGACATTACTACACCCTGTTTAAATGTGCTGCTAAGATCTGCAAAGACATTACCATATCTTGCTTCACTGCGCTACTAAACCAATCTATTGGGGATTAACTATCTGCTTGCCCTGCTGGTTGTGACTAAGCTTTGACGGGATTCCTACTAACAAAGGATCAGTGATCACTCTTATACCACATGTGGGACTAGTATAAGTACATATACCCAATGGCCATTGGTGGATGCTGGAATTGTATATATGTGTCTAGATAACATTTAACTTGTTTTCAATTACAGGGTAACTATTTGATTACACCTTGGATTGCTGTAAGCTTTTTTGAGGCTTTGTTTATGCCTTATATTAGCTCAATAAATGTGTATTGCATCAATCTGTTATTTAGAGACATCTGTGGGGAAGGGAGCTTGTCACCTGGGGGTTGATCTCCTCACCTGAATGACCCAGGGTATTATCTAATTTCTATCTTAGGATAATTTAAGTGCTAGTGCCGGTTAGAACATACTTTTTTCTTGCAGTATTAACAAATTTATTCTATGTTCCCAGGCACCCCTGGTTTCAAGTATTTAGTTTACCAGGGATACACTTATAGGTATGATATAGGTGAGCTGATGCATCACTTTTATTAATATATATATATATATATATATATATATATATATATATATAGTATATATTATTATTATTATAATTATTCTTTATTTATAAAGCTCCAACAGATTCCGCAGCGCTGTCCATGGGTACAAAAAAGTACAACAGTGAAACAATACAATAAAATATAACATTTTAAAAACAAATACAGGGGGAATTGAGGGTCCTGTTCCCGTGGAAACTTACAATATAGATGGGTAGGAGGAAGGGAAACAGGAGGTGGGGACTGCTGAGGTTGAGAATGATATTAGTGAGGAGATAGATGAGGACAACTTTTATGTAAGTGAAATTAATTTGTTACTGAGTCGGGTGATAAGCTTCCCTGAACAAAAAGGTCTTTAGGGAATGTTTAAAGGAGGAGAGGTTAGGGGAAAGTCTGATAGCTTGAGGAAGTGCATTCCAGAGGGTTGATGCTGCATGAGAGAAGTCCTGTAGTCTAGCATTAGAGGAGGTGATGGTAGATGAAGCAAGAAGCAGGTCATTGTTGGATCTTAGGGGGAGGTTGGAGTATATTTGTTGATGAGTGAGGACAGGTAGGGTAGGGCAGCATTGGTGAGGACTTTGTAGGTCAGGGTGAGAATTTTGAATTTAACTCTGCTGTGTATGGGGAACCAGCGAAGGGACTCACAGAGAGGTGCATCAGATACAGAGCATTTGAAGAAGTGGATTAGCCTGGCAGATGCATTTAGGATGGATTGAAGGGGAGAGAGGGAGGCCAGTTAGCAGGTTAATAAAGTAGCCAAGTTGGGAAATTACCAGGGAATCGATTAGCTGTTTAGTAGTTTCAGCGCTCAGAAACAGATGAATTTTGGAGATATTGCGTATGTGGTTGCGGCAGGATGAAGAGAGCAATTGGATGTGGGGAATGAAGGATAGATTTTAGTCGAGTGTAACTCCAAGGCAGCAGACTTGGGGTGATGGGGAGATAGTAGTGCAACCAACAGTGATAGAACAATAAGAAACTGAAGTAGAGTTAGAGGGGGGGATTAGAAGTAGTTCGGTCTTGGACATGTTTATTTTTAGGTGGTGAGAGGCCATCCAGGAGGAAATGCCAGATAAGCTATCGCTGATGTGAGATTTGACAGAAGGATAGAGTGCAGGGGTGGATAGATAGATCTGGGTATCATCAGCATAGAGGAGATAGTTGAAGCCAATGCTGTTGATAAGTTTAATAAGTTTACTCAGTGAAGAAGTGTAAATAGAGAAGAGTAGAGGACCCAGGATGGAGCCTTGAGGTACTCCAACAGACAGAAGCAAAAGAGAGGAGGAGTCACCAGCAAAAGAGATGGAGAAGGATACAATAAGAGTGAATCCAGGAGAGGGCAGTGTCACAGAGCCCAAGAGAGCTGAGAGTCCGTAGGAGAAGGGGATGGTCAACAGTGTCAAAGGCAGCAGAGAGGTCAAGTACGATGAGTATAGCATAGTAGCCTTTGTTTGTAGCAGAAAGGAGATTGTTAGTAACCTTGGTGAGGGCAGTCTCAGTTGAGTGTTGGGGACGGAAGCCAGATTGCAAGGGGTCGAGCAATGAGTTGGAGGACAGGAGTGTGTTAGGCGATCAAAAACTAGTTTTTCGGGGGGCGGAGCCAAGCCATGCTGGGACATGGCCGCGTTCTAGCAGAGCTCCGTATCGGCCGTAGCTCAATTGAACTAAATAGAACAGATGGAGATGCTGATTCCTTTAAAAAAACAACTGCCCACACTGATGACTCTATCTAGCCCCGGAACAGACCCACAGCGGAACACTGGGGAGACTTTAACATCAGCTCCACACGGCCTACTCATTCCAGCTATAGTAGCAGCGGCCATCTTGGTTCCCACGAGGGAGAGGAGATCACGCAAGCACGGGTAAAACCGACGCCATAAATAGATACCCAGACAGCACACATACCCGCAGGCTGATATTACCAGATGCTCTGGCAAGCGTCCTGTGAATACACACAGGCAGGATCAGAGCCCTCTGGGTGAGCCATAACTTTATCCCACTTACAGACAACGCTTACACTACCGCATGTAAAGAGAAATGCATACTGGGTGGGAGTTGTGACTGCACTCTGGCCAGGGAACATAGTCTGACACCTGGGTTTGAATGGTGAGGATAATCCAGAGCTCTATTTGAGACTGTCCTTTGCACCAAAGAGTTTAAAATATCGGGCCCTGCTGCGCCACACACTCAGACATAATTGAAATACTCAAACTCCATTACATCAGAGCGTGGTGATATATTTGCCCCTGGAGCCCGGTTGCTGGACTTTACGGTATTAACTGTTGAGACATTGCTGTATGTGGGGGACTTGAAGTCCGGTTGTGCAGGGGTTTTGAGGAAGCTATTGGTTATCCTAGTAAACATATCTACCCTCTGACATGTCGCAAAAGAAGGGGCTGAAAATGGATAAAGCAAATAAGACAGCTGCGGCTACACCCTCAGTAACCGCATTTTTCCACTCTTCTGAAACACCCCCATCCGAACTCCCCCATCTTAAGGGGGATACCTCTCAGGACCCCCTAACAGAACCCTCTACGTTAGGCCATAATACACTGCAACTGTTGCGCTCACAACTCGCAGACATACCATCTAAGTCTGATTTTGCCTCCCTCAAGTCATTCATAAAAGAGGAGATGAGGGATCTCAAAAAAGATTTAACAGATATGGGTGCACGCATTGACTACCTCAAGGAAGGCCAAGAGGCCCTTAATAATCTAGTCAGTTCCAATACAACCCAATTGTCTATACAGGACTCCATTGTTCAAAATTTACAGGAAAAGCTAGAGGACTTAATCTCGGAAGACGTAATAACCTCAGGATTCGAGGCATCCTGGAAGAGATCCAACAAGATCAATTAAAATCTTATCTAAAAGACCTATATGCCTTTCTACTGCCAAGATCCCCCAGCCTCCAAACCGAAGACATAGAAAGAATACATAGGGCTCTCAGGCCCCCGACTAAACCGCCCGCACCTCCCAGAGATGTGATCTTGAAGTTCCTCCGCTACACTACTAAAGAAGAATTATGGCATGCTGCAAGATTGACCAGGGAACTTTCATTTAGAGGTCACTCTCTGCAAATTTTTCAAGATTTGTGTCCACAAACAATCCAGAGAAGAAGGGAGGTAAGATTTCTTAATAAAGCCTTACAAGAACACAACATCCGCTACCGATGGGGTTTTCCCTTTAGCTTAATAGCCTCCCATAATGGAGCCCAAATCATATACAAGAATTTCCAGGATCTGGACAGTTTTTCCAAGACACTAAACATCAAGGTTGTTCCCCCAGAAGACAACGTGCTCGAAACACCCTCTCGCTCAAGAGTCACTAACTCTGATAACCCCAAGGAGCAACACCCTCAATGGACCAAATAACAACACAAGAAAAGAAAGACGGACCCTCACCCTCCAGAGGCTGCGCACCACTCCAGCTGTCTTCACTATAAGTGTATATGATCTAATGATTAACTTTACAAATATGGTTTAGTATCTTGCTTGCAGCGATGACTTGCTGCGGGCCCTCTCGAAGGGACAAAAAGGACATACAGGTTGGGTAAGACTGTTGAACTCACCAATAAGTAATTTATGGTTTAGATCTGCAAAATCTCTGTCTTAAAGTATATCACGTGATACCACTGTATTTGAGATATTTAGTGCTGCACACTAACCTAACCAACTGTCTTCACTATAAGTGCCCATGAAAGCGTGGGACAATGCCTTTGTTACCTTAAAAGATTGATGTGCGGTTCTGCAGTATTTGAGGCTGCACATTAACCTTGTTAACTGTCTTCACTATAAGTGCCCAGGATCTAATTGTCATCTATCTTCACTATAAGTGTTTACGATTTAACTGTCATCTTCGCAGATGTGAGTTATTTTCATGTTGATATTATTGAACTGTTGTTGTATTTGAGTCACTGTAAAATTTTGCCCCCCTGTTGGTGTTTATTCCACAATTATGTACATATACAGGTCTTACCCCTCAGGTTAGACCTCCAAATCTTCACTAATCAGACTAGTTCATATGGGGTTCACTAGATATGTAGCTAAGTTATTATAGATCTAAGGCCTTGGCTAGATTTTATTTTGAGTGACCCCACCACTGTTCTACACTACAAATATTAATATTATTAACTAGAGCGTAAATAAGGCCCCATTTCCCCCCAATGAAGGTGTATAATTTTAGAGATACACTAAGTTCCAAAAAATGTTTGTTGCAGTTTTTTCATATTATTGTTCCTTTTTATGTGTTCCTAATTTCTCATATGTCCAAATGTGGAGTTGTGCCAAGGGCCTATAGCTTTGTTTACCACCATACCGTATTCCTGAATGAGAGCCACATACCTATCCCCCAAGATGGCACAGGATAAGTCTACTCTTAAAATTGTATCACATAATGTTAAGGGTCTTAATATTCCACAGAAGAGGTCCATAGTTATCAGAGATTATAAGAGATTATGAAGTGATGTTGTAATGCTCCAAGAGACTCACTTCAAAAAAGGTCATGAACCCAAATCCTCCTTCTTGAAATTTGGCCATGCATATTTTGCCTCAAAAAATACCAAACATAATGGTGTATGTACCCTGATTAATAAAAATGTCCCTCTCCAAGTTGACTCAGTCATTAGAGACAGGGAGGGAAGATACCTAATTCTTTCTGGGTCTCTCCACCACAGACGTATTACCCTTGTAAATGTATATGCCCCTAGCGTTGACTCCCCCCGGTTCTTCCAACATATCAGTAAAAGAATTTTAGAGACAGCCAGAGGCAGTTTGATAATTGGGGGCGACTTTAATATAGCTTTAGATCCCTACCTGGACTGCTCCACTGGCACCTCATCAACCCCCACTAAAGTTCTACACCAGGTAAAAACACATCTTACTTCACTAACATTCCACGACGCTTGGCACTTAAGTCACCCGAGTGATAGGGATTACACCTTCTACTCACACCCACATCGACATTACTCTAGAATTGACTACTTTATGGTAGATGTTACAACTCTTGCCCAAGTTTCAGACACAAAAATATATCCTATCACATGGTCAGACCATGCTATGATTAGTTGCACGTTAAACTATTCACCACATACTCACTGGCAACGCACCTGGAGACTAGATGAGACCCTACTAAAAGTCCCAATGATCTGTATCCAAATGAGAAGTAAATTAGAGCAATATTTTAAGTTGAACGATACTCAGGACATTAACCCCCAACACCTATGGAATGCCCACAAATGTTACATGAGAGGAGTGATAATAGCCCTGAAAGCCGCTAAAATCAAGCAAAACAACATATATCTGTCGTCACTTCTCTCTGACTTAAACAAAATACAGGACCTACATAAAATCCACCCCAAAGACCGCTCCCTATTAGATAGTCTTGAACACAAACGACAACAGCTGAATTACTATTTAGGGACTGATGCTAAAAGGAATGCCCTGTTCCTCAAGAGAAAGTTCTATGAGGGTGCAAACAAACAAGGAAGAATGCTAGCCAGACAGCTTAGAAAAAAGACCCTTAATAGATACATATCCCACATTAAAGACAACAAAGGCAAAGATTGGTACTCCTCAATCGACATAGCTGAAAATTTTAGACAGTACTACGAATCATTATATAACCTAAATCAACATACTACTACACCGACAGAGAACGCCATCCATTCCTACTTGTCTCAACTGGGTCTCCCTAGAATCACTTCTGAACAGGGAGATGAAATAGATGCCCCATTTACAATGTCAGAAATTCTGGGAGCAATTAAGTCCTTAAAGGGAGGGAAAGCACCCGGCCCTGACGGATACGGTAACAAATACTATGTCGCGTTTCATGACATCCTAACTCCATATCTTTTAAGATACTTTCACACTATTGATGAGAACTGCTCATTTCCGCCGGTAGCCCTGAGAGCAAGAATCACCCTAATCCCTAAACCAAATAAATCTCCCTTACACATCCCAAATTATAGACCAATTTCGTTATTAAACGTGGACATTAAAATTTATGCAAAAATTCTGTCGAATCGTCTAAATAAAATATTACCCCTCATTATAAACCCAGATCAGGTGGGATTCGTCCCCTATCGGGAAGCCAAAGACAACACGGTACGAAACCTGCACCTGATGTGGCACGCACGATCGCTAAACATCCCCTCAGCCTGGCTGTCCACAGATGCGTAAAAAGCCTTCGACCGAGTGGGATGGCCCTTCCTACAGGCCGCTCTTCGCTCGTTTGGGTTTGAAGTTAAGATCTTACATAAAATTTTCGCCCTATATAACAAACCAAGTGCATATATTGCCCTTAATGGTATTGTATCTAACCCTTACAAATATCAAACGGCACAAGACAAGGTTGCCCCCTTTCACCCCTGCTGTTTACATGCTTGATTGAGGCCTTGGCAGCCAAAATCAGACAAAACAGACAAATTCAGGGCTTTCGAATAGACAGGGAGACATATAAGCTGTCATTATTCGCAGATGACATCCTTTTTTCGCTAACTGACCCCACTAACTCTATACCACCATTACTAAATGAATTTGAACTCTTCCAATCACTAACAAACTTCAAAATAAACAAGACTAAATCTGAAATGCTAGGTGTTGCCCTGGACCGACAGAGAGCACTATTGATAGCAGACGGCTGTGCGTTTAAATGGAGCAAAGGCCCACTGAAATATTTGGGAGTGTATCTTGCTGATATCATAAACACACTTTTCAATGTGAATTATATTCCAATTAAAGCAGCTCTAATGAGGGATCTTTCCTCATGGACAAGACAGAACCTCTCTTGGCTTGGTAGACTACATACAATTAAAATGAATGCTTTCCCCTGGTTGCTTTACATTATGTACACACTACCCATTCCCATACCTAATAATTACACCCTCCAGATGCAAAGACTATTTGGGTCGTTCATTTGGAACAGACGACCCCCCAGGATTAGTAAGCAGATAATGTCACGCCCTACAACCCATGGTGGTCTAGGAGTACCAGACATCGAGAGTTATCGTAGGTCTATATTTATTCAGAGAATATTAGATTGGAGAATACACAGATCACATAAAAGATGGATTACATTGGAGGGAAGTCTTAGTCATGAGATCCACCTTCCATCTGTCTGCAGGCATTATAGTCTTCACGGGGCCCACCATCAGGTTACCAACCCCTTCACACAGGAAACCCTTAAAATATGGCAACAGGCTAATAGAATAAATCCATATCTGTCTTCCTGTCCCGGCACACTGATGTCCCTTGTCCACAACAATGAATTTTCTCTGTTGTCTCTCACCAGGGGTTGGGTGGAGGAGGAGGGGGTGGAAGAGACTTTAGTGACTCAACTTACCTCAAACGAACAGCTCTGCAGTCAAGACCAGTTGATAGAGAGAGGTCACTCATGGGCCGCCAACTGGTTTTCCTACAGGAGGGTTCACCACTAGTGATGTCGCAAACCTAAAATTTTGCGTTCGCGAATGGCGAACGCGAACTTCCACAAATGTTCGCGAACCGGCGAACCGGTCGAACCGCCATTGACTTCAATGGGCAGGTGAATTTTAAAATCCACAGGGACTCTTTCTGGCCACAATAGTGATGGAAAAGTTGTTTCAAGCGGACTAACACCTGGACTCTGGCATGCCGGAGGGGGATCCATGGCAAAACTCCCACGAAAAATTACATAGTTGATGCAGAGTCTGGTTTTAAGCCATGAAGGGCCTAAATCACCTAACATTCCTAAATTGTTTGGAATAACGTGGGTTATGAGTGGTGCCATTAACTTGGCAAGTGGGCCTGGCACACACGCTGGCGGGCAGGCAACTTCAATTAGATTACACTAACAGACTGATGTTTCACAGTCAAATTTTTTTTTTTTAAAATATTTACACTACTGTTATAACAAATATGATTGGTGGCACTAGTTGGAAAGTGGGCCTGGCACACACGCTGGCAGGCAGGAAACTGCAATTCAATTGCACTAGCAGACTGATGATTCACAGTCAAAAAAGTTTTGATTTTAAATATTTTCAAAACTGTTATAACAAATATGATTGGTGGCAATAGTTGGCAGCAAGTGGGCCTGGCACACATGCTGGCAGGCAGGAAACTTCAATTAGATTACACTAGCAGACTGATCTTTCACAGTCAAAAAATATTTTTTTTTTTAATTTTTACACTACTGTTATAACAAATATGTTTGGTGGCACTAGTTGGCAAGTAGGCCTGGCACAAACACTGGGAGGAAGGCAACTGCAATTAGATTACACTAGCTGACTGATGCTTCTCAGTCAAAAAAGTTTTTTTTTTAAATATTTAAAATACTGTTATAACAAATTTGATTGGTGGCACTCGTTGGCAAGTGGGCCTGACACACACGCTGGCAGGCAGGAAACTGCAATTCAATTGCACTAGCAGACTGATGATTCACAGTCAAAAAAGTTTTAATTTTAAATATTAACACTACTGTAATAACAAATATGATTGGTGGCACTAGTTGGCAAGTGGGCCTGGCACACGCTGGCAGGCAGGCAACTGCAATTCAATTGCACTAGCAGACTGATAATTCACAGTCAAAAAAGTTTTTATTTTAAATATTTACACTACTGTCATAACAAATATGATTGGTGGCACTAGTTGGAAAGTGGGCCTGGCACACACGCTGGCAGACAGGCAACTACAATTAAATAACAATAGAAGACTGATGTAAAAAAAAATTTAAAAAAAAATTACAGTAATGTTACAACAGATAGGTGTGATGGCACTCAGGATAGAAGTAGGCACAGTATGTGCTGGCAGCCTGACACACAGGCTGACACTAGTGGCAGGCTGGCCTGGCAACTAAAATTAAATAACACTAGAAGACTGATGTAAAAGTTTTTTTTTTTACAAAATTTTAAATAATGTTACACCAGATAGGAGTGGTGGACTGGCACTGAGTATGGAAGTAGGCACAGTATATGATGGCAGTCTGACACACAGGCTGGCACTAATGGCAGCCAGGCTGGCCTGGCAACTAACATTAAATAACACTAGAAGAGGACTGATGTATAAAAAATATTTATTACAATTTTACACTAATGTTACACCAGATATAAGTGGTGGAAAAAGAGCTAGTAATCACACTATATGATGTGGGCCTGACACACAGGCCTGATGGAAAATGAAATTAGATTACACTAGCAAAATGATTTAAAAGTTTTTTTAAAAATTTTTACAATAATGTTAAGCAGATATGAGTGGTGGCTGGCACAGCAATTAAGCACAGTATATGCTGTGTGAGACTGACACACAGGCCTGATAGAAAATTAAATTAGATTACACTAGCAAAATGATTTTAAAGTTTTTTTTTTTTAAATTTACACTAATGATTGTTAAGCAGATATCAGTGGTGGCACAGAGCAATTAACCACAGTCTATGCTGTGTGAGCCTGACACACAGGCCTGATAGAAAATGAAATTAGATTACACTAGCAAAATGAATTAAAAGTTTTTTGGTTTAAATTTACACTAATGTTAAGCACATATGAGTGGTGGCTGGCACAGAGCAATTAACCACAGTATATGCTGTGTGAGCCTGAGACACAGGCCTGATAGAAAATGAAATTAGATTACACTAGCAAAATGATTTCAAAGTTTAAAAAAAAAAAAATTACAATAATGTTAAGCAGATATGAGTGGTGGCTGCTGGCACAGAGCAATTAACCACAGTATATGCTGTGTAAGCCTGACACACAGGCCTGATAGAAAATGAAATTAGATTACACTAGCAAAATGATTTAAAAGTTTTGTTGTTAAGCAGATATGAGTGGTGGCTGGCACAGAGCAATTAACCAAAAGACTGAAAAAAACTGAAGTTCTAGCCCTAAAAAGGGCTTTTTGGGGTGCTGTCCTTACAGCAGAGATTAGATGAGTCCTTCAGGACTGTACTGGACACTAAATACACTAGCCTAGCTATCTATTTCCCTATAATGTCAGCAGCAGCAACACTAAACCTCCTCTCACTAAGAAAGCAAGATTGTAATGCATCTAAAATGGCTGCTGCCCAGAAGCTGGGAGGGTCTGTGAGGGAGTGTCTGTTGCTGATTGGCGGAAATGTGTCATCAGGCTGTGAGATACAAGGTCAAAGTTTACTCAATGATAAAGAATAGGGGGCGGATCGAGCATCGCATATGTTCGCCCGCAGCGGCGAACGCGAACAAGCTATGTTCGCCGGGAACTGTTCTCCGGCGAACTGTTCGTGACATCACTATTCACCACTATGTGACAAATCACAAGCACCACCTAAACATAACTAGATCATTGACGCCCCTTGAGAATGTACTCTCCTCATCCCCCCCCCACTCAGACATGGTCTATCTTGTATATATAGAATTCTTACACAGCCCCCACCAGGTGACTTAATACACTCGATAGGGACGTGGGAGGTAGAGCTAGGATTGATAATTACACCTGCTACTGCTAACAATATCTTCCAACACACAAAAGCCAGCTCCTCATCATCCAGAATTAAAGAAGTAAACCTCAAAATCTTACACTCCTGGTACTTAACACCCAGGGGATTACACAAGTTGTTCCCTAAAACTAGTAACACATGCTGGAGATGCGGCCACGTTGGGAGTGGAATGGGCCACATGTGGTGGTGGTGCTCCCAACTAAACACCCTCTGGAGGAACGTTATAGCAGAAGTAGAGGGTGTTTTTCGCATGACCCGCCCACTGAATCCTTTGGTGTGGCTTCTCAATAAACCTACCAAACTTCCCCAATCCCATTTTAGACCCCTCTTGAAAATTATGATAAATAGTGTCAAAGTCCTGGTGGCACAAAACTGGAAATCCCCAGAAGTTCCTTCTCTCAAAATGTGGCAAAATAAAGTTACGGAACTTATTGAGTTAGAGGAGTATGGTTCTTATCTCTCAAACAATAGGGATAATTTCCTTGAATTGCAGATCACATGGGAACAGTACCTTAAAAGCTTAGGGAAATAGACCTTGGCACAACGCATAATTCACTGACTGCTTTTGCTATGCTTTGACTTTTTGGTAACATCATTTTTATATTTCATTTAATTGAACAATGAGACTATGTTATTAGTTTGATTTAAGTCAATTTTTAGTTAAGTTAAAAACTAGGATTCATGGTACGGACTAATATGCATTGGAATTATTATCTGTAAACTCACCTGACCATATATGTTGTAAAATGTTTATGAGAAATTCACAATCTTTGTAGATTCCAATTTGCAATGTTATAAAATTGTTTTATTTACCATTGAGATTCTCAATAAAAAAAGTATTTGAAAAAAAAACAAAAAAATAGTTTTTCAAGGATTTTTGAAGCTAGCGGGAGCTGTGATATGGGGCGGTGATATGAGGATGGCGTGACCTTTGCATGTTTGAAGGAGGCAGGGAATGAGCTGGTAGAAAGGGATAGGTTGAATATGTGTGTAAGAGCTGGAGTGAGGGTGGGAGACAGAGAAGGTATTAGATGTGAAGGAATAGGGTCAAGTGGGCTGTATTAATAATGTCAGTGTGTGAGGAAGACAATACGTAACCCCCTTCACTCTCAGTGGTTGGGAGGAGGGTGCAGAGGGTGGCAGAGGGGTGACTGGGAGCGAGGTTGGGAGATTTTAGGCTTGTATTGGAATGTTTCTTCAGAAGGGAAGTGTTTTATTAAAAAAAAGTAGTCTGCCAGGTCTTGAGCACTGAATGCAGATGAGGGTGGTGGTGCATGTGGGTAGAGGAGAGAGTTGAAAATGGAGAAGAGTCTTTTAGGGTTTGAGGAGTGAGTGGATATAAGAGAAGAGAAGTAGGTTTGCTTAGCTAAGGGAAGGGCAGAGGAGTAAGAGTAGAGAATGAACTTAAAGTGCATGAAATCAGATTCAGAGCGGGATTTCCTCCAGGCACGTTCAGCAGTCCGGGAGCATTTTTGTTGGTGGCGTGTTTGCTAGGAGTGCCAGGGCTGGAGCTGACGACGTGGCACTTTGTGAAGTTGGGGAGGAGCGAGAGTGTCAAGTACAGAGAGTATTGTTATAGTGGGTTGTAGCAAGGTCAGGGCAGGATATCGTGGAAGTGTGGGGGAGGTGTATATAGCTACATATAAATATTTAGACATGTGTATGTATATCTTTGTTAAATCCATTTGCATATCTCTGAGCCTTTATAAACATTTTATGCAATATTATTTTTAAAATAATTTTTATTAGAGTGTTATTATGAATGAAACTGTACTGCAACATGAATTTTTTATGTGTTTGGTGCAACTTTTTAGTTGAGCGTGACAGTTAGCCAGAGCTCTGAAGTTGTGCTAACCCAATGTGTATTAAATTCAATTGCTTAGCGAACACATTTACTTTAAAATCGTAATACGCATGCTACTACAGATGCGCACAAAGAGCAGTGATATACCCCTTTTTGGTCGTGCACAACAGTTAGCGTGAATAATTATAGAGGAGCATTTGCTGAATCAAATTTGAATTTTAATTAGATTTAGGAACAAATTTAAGGAAAATACAAAGTAAAATTAAAGAAATACAGTAGATATAAAATCCCTACAGTGACAGTACAGTTTACGACTAGGATACGACTAGGATATAGAAAATAGAGGAAAATTGTAGTTGAAGAAAACATCACACAGAATAAGAAAAAATATACTTAGATAAAATTAGAGAAGGACAAAAAACAGCAACAACTAATAACAAGTAATTATAAAGATTTATAGATTTTGAGACCAGTTTAAAAAAAAAATAGAAGAGTATTATAACTCATCACTAAAAAAATAGAAAACTAAATAATAATCAACATAAAAATAAAGTTTAAAATGTATAACCATACATAGATATCATCTTCAAATGGAAAAATACTAATGGCTAGATTACAAGTGGAGCGCTAATTTATCCTTGCACCCCGTAAACAAGCAAATTTGCCCTTTTATGGACACACGTTAAATAACCAGCCATTATAAGTGGCTGGTTAATGCTACCGCGAGTTTGCGGTAGCGATTTGTGCTCCAAAAATTAAACAGAGGTCGGACCACTGTTTAATTTAAAAAAATGTTCCTCAATTGCCCCAATTTACAGTGCATCATTCCTTTATTAATATAATAAATTTGAGCATAATTAATTTTTAAAATAACTACACAAAGCGGTTTTAAGGGGTTAAAGTGTGCGGGTGTGGGTTGGTAGAAAAAACACGGCACTGAAAAGTGCCTTTACATTGAGGTCTATGGACTGTGTTATCATTATAAATACATATGTATATGCTTTATATATATATATATATATATATACAGTATCTATATATATATATATATATATATATATATATATTTATATATGTGTGTGTTAATATGTGTATATACACATATAAACACATACATATATATGTATATATTCATATACATGTATATTTAAACTTTGCTGCCCACCGCTTCATGGCTTACCCCCTTCGCTGCACTAGGCTCTCTGCCGTGACTATCCACATGAGAACGATGCTCCCATTGGAGACTGTAAAAGCGTAGTCTTGTGAATGCAAAGTTTCCATGCAATTCAAACACGACCTCGCGTGCGCTTGTATTACGAGTGGAGCGGAAATATCACACTCAGGAAAGCACAATTTTTCACTCCACTCTTAATCTGGCCTTAAATATTTTAGAACCCCACAAAAATAAAAAGATTGTCTAAGGTTTATCCCAAATTGCGAATATAGTTCTAAAAATATTAAGGAACAACATATATATAATTGGATTGTTTAAAACACCATCAAAAATGGGAAATTCTAAATTATGGACTGAAACCATATCACTAAAGTAAACACTAATTAAAAAAAAGGTAAGGTCAAAGAGAAGAGGGTGTAGATATAATAGATTTGATATAATTTTAAGCAAATAAGTATTTCACAAATTCAACAAACACCAACATTAAAACATTGTTTGTCCAATCCAAGTACTAATCCAAAGAGAGGTAAGAAGGGACTTTCATTCACACCTGAAAATGATCCAGATGCTTTGAACGTATTTATAGATACAAGCATTTATAGATACAGATATGTATCTTAAAAAATCAATATCACAAAGGCATTTTTCTAAGTACCCTGTTGAGGAAATTAATTTAAGATGATAATACATTTTAGGAGAAAACCACAAACATGAAATAATTGGGTTATTAATAATACTAAAGAATACATTTTTATGATACACAATACCCTTAAAGGGCCACTAAACCCAAAATCTTTCTTTTATGATTCAGATAGAGAAAAGAAATTTAAGCAACATTACAATTTACTTCTATTATTTATTTTGCTAAATTTTTTAGATATCCTTAGTTGAAGAAAAAGCAATGCACATGGTGAGCCAATCACACGAGGCTTCTATGTGCAGCAACCAATCAGCAGCTGCTGAGCATATCTAGATATGCTTTTCAGCAAATAATATCAAGAGAATAAAACAAATTAGAAAATATAAGTAAATTAGAAAGATGTTTAAAATTGCATTCTCTTTCTAAATCATGAAAGAAAAAGTGTGGATGTCATGTCCCTTTAAATAAATCTCTGCATTGTTTCTAATCCAGTGAAAAGGAAAATATATTGCTATGTTTTATAAAGTAATTTTATAAAATATTGTAACAAATCTCTTTCTAAATATAAACTTGTAAACCTAAAATAAAATGAATAAAAAATTGATTTGAGTTCCTTGAAGAGGCAATCAACAAATCTATACATGGGCCTATTTGAAGACATCAAATTATTGTCAAATACAAAGACAAGTTAATTATTAGAAACATTTAATAGATGACAGAATTATATTTTTGAAGATTAGCTACAATGTGTTGCCTTTGTCAATAAGAATGATCTAAAATTTACACATAATTTTGGAAAAAGCTATGTATCCATAACTATGACATATATTTCTAGAATATATATATTTATAGAATGTCATCCCTTAGCAAACTATTCAATAAAGTAAAAAACATTGGCAATGTGCTTTTGCAATTATCACACTCCTAAAATGTTTATGTCATTAATACGCCAGAAGCTCAAAATCTTTACCTCGCAATAACAACATGAAACTATTATCTTTGTTGCTAATATAAAAAAAAACAGAAGTCTAAGCGCCCATAAATTAAATGGTGGGCGGACAACTTCTCAACTTGCGAAGTTGTCCGCCCACCTTCGCTGCATACGGGCAGCGGATCTGTTGATCCGCTGGCCTGTATGTATCATTACACATTCCGATGAGTGTGTAATGCCCACCCCTTCATTCGCGCAACCAATTGCGTAAATGAAAGGACTGTCAATCACTGAGAGCGAACGTGCTTTCTGTGATTTCTCTTTGCCACCTCTGAGGGGGCGAGGAGTGCAAGAAGCAGCAGTCTATTGAACACTGCTTCTTACATTGCAGAAAGCAGACTCGCATATGTGAACATGCCCCACAATGGCTCCGGAGCAGCTCTCGCTGTTTCGTACATGGAGCCCTAAGGCTGATTTCATAGGTTGAAGGGCCTTCAGACATCGCCACCACTAATAAACATATTAACCCCTAAACTGCCATACTCCCGCATTGCAAACACTAGTTAAATATTATTAACCCCTAATCTGCTGTCCCTAATATCACCACAACCTACATTACTGTTATTAACCCCTAATCTGCTGCCCCAAAATCGCTGCCACTATACTAAAGTTATTAACCCCTAAACCTGACCCTAAGTCTAACCCTAACACCCCCTAACTTTAATATAATTAAAATAAATCTAAAAAAACTTACTATTAATAACTAAATGATTCCTATTTAAAACTAAATACTTGCCTGTAAAATAAACCCTAAGCTAGCTACAATATAACTAATAGTTACATTGTAGCTATCTTAGGTTTTATTTTTATTTCACAGGCAAGTTTGTATTTATTTTAACTAGGTAGAATAGTTACTAAATAGTTATTAACTATTTACTAACTACCTAGTTAAAATAAATACAAATTTACCTGTAAAATAAAACCTAACCTGTATTACACTAACACCTAACCTTACACTACAAATAAATAAATTACATTAATAAAATACAATTAACTAAATTACAAAAAAAACAAACAAACACTAAATTGCACAAAATAAAAAAAATGATCAAATATTTAAACTAATTACACCTAATCTAATAGCCCTATCAAAATAGAAAAGCCCCCCCAAAATAAAAAAAAAACCTAGCCTAAACTAAACTGCCAATAGCCCTTAAAAGGGCCTTTTGCAGAGAATTGCCCCAAAGAAATCAGCTCTTTTACCTGTAAAAAAAAAATACAAACAACCCCCCAACAGTAAATCCCACCACCCACACAACCAAACCCCCCAAATAAAAACCCTATCTAAATAAACCTAAGCTCCCCATTGCCCTGAAAAGGGCATTTGGATGGGCATTGTCCTTAAAAAAAGCATTTAGCTTTTTTTTCCTTGCCCAAACCCCTAATCTAAAAATAAAACCCTATCTAAAAAACCTAAGCTCCCGGGAACTTCCGGGAGGCGGCCATGACTGGTCACATATTCATCAGCTCTCCTCATCATTAGCACAAATCTGCCTAAAACCCTTTTTATCTACCCTGTTACAAGGATTTTTTTTTTGAGCCAACCTAGCACAGATGATCACCTTACAGGGTATTTGACTTTCATCTTTTGATTTGAAGCTATCCACACAACCCCGGTAAGGCACAAAGGCTGCGGCCTATTAACTTAACCCCCCGGCAGAGCGAACACCTGCTTCTGTCGTTAAGAAGCAGGGAAATACCGCAGAACCCTGCATGGTGTCAAAGCAATAAGACACTACAAGCTATCCTATGAATATCACTTACTGCATGTATGCTTAATGTTTGACCGTAGATATTTGACATGGAGATCCCCGCAACCTTCTTCGCAGAACTGCGCAACTTAATAGAGAACCATCATTCTGCCTTAGAGAGCAAACTCTATCACTCACCCACGAATAGCGACATTTGTCGATTCCCACGACTTGCCTGTCTTGAAACTGACCCGTCTGGCTGTGGGGGTGGCAGTGCCTTGGGGCCCCGGCACCTTCGCCCTCCTGCTGATGGGCCTGTAGCAATAACTATCTGCCAGAACGGAGAAATGACAACGCGACAGGGCAGCATTCTGGCAAACAGTTCGGAGATTGCTGTTGAGGGTTCTACATATGTATCCCAGACCTGTGCCCCTCTAACCACTGATCCCCTAAGCACTAGCCAGCAAGTTAGCCCCCAGAGGGACTCACACTCTGCTCCTGCCGAACATGTGGTCCCAGGCACCGGACTCAACCAAGTAATATGTGCCATAGAGAGCCACATTCAAAGTCTGGGAGCTGAGGAAAAAGACGTCGACACAGGCAGACCTACTACCACTTTAGCCTGGCAGCGGATGCTTGTGAAACTTATCATAAAGGAGATCCCGGCCGAAATCAACACTAAGATTACCAGATGCGCACAACCGCGGATAACACAGTACTCACGAGCATCTTTTCTTTCAGTTAACCGCTCACATTTACCCCTGACCTACCTGAACTGGGACCCGGGCGGCGTGTTGTGGACTGCTCTTTATGGCCATGTTGGACTTCACTGCTCACAAGCTCCACTTGCTACTGCCAGATGCCAGGCAGCCTTACTGTGAGTAAGATGGATCATCAGTGGTCCCTTCTAATCTGACTGCACCGTACATTGAAAAGGAAGGTGATAATTTAGGGAGACTCTCCTTGCCCACGTCGGCTAGTGTAACATTGGCCACAACGAGGGTTCTATTTTCTAGCTTAGTTTAACTCATGGGGTAGATGCCCTTGTTTTTTGCTGTTCCATGCTTTCCAGGGTCAGAACATTTATTCTACTGCCTCCAGTTAGGATAACGATTCAACAACATTCCATATATTACCACTTTAAGACCTTGTACTTTTCTACTTATTGGGAGCTAATTTTTTTCTGACATACCATCTGATGTAAATTGTATAGCTTTTTTTTATGTTTTTGTTTTCTTGTTGTTGTTTTATGGGATCTTTTTAATGTTCAGCAAAAACGATTGTCTTTACAGCCTCTTATCTTCATATCTATCTACCTTCCATTTAGGCTGATGTAGATATGTAACCTAAATACCTTGCAGCAATTGAGTCATGCATTTTGTTTATTTCCCTAGCAGTTTTGCTTACTAATTTAGGATGACGTCCTGCTGTCAGCGGCCGAGATGGCGGGACGTCTCCCCTCAATTTAAATGTGCGATCTAACCTATGCTCTAGGGTTTACAATTACCAAGGCTGGAAACTACATCTAGTTAAATTTATATATAAAGACACACATTAGTATTTATTTGTCCCAATTAACGATTTAGCTCTAACCCAGAATAACTGTTTACCTCACTGTTAATAGTCTGCATTGTTATACTTAAAGGACCCCATCTAACAGCCAAATATACCTTTTTCCCCTCTTAGTAGTAAGATCACCCCTCATTCTATATAGGTAAAAGCTGTAAATCTCCTTCCTGAGGTACACATATAGCGAAATCCTAATTGTACTTAACAATATTTCTCATGTGTTAGGTTGCCTTGCTTACACATCTCATCCTGCAAGAGAATGGATCCTATCTTGTGGGACCTTCCCTTATTGAGACAGTGCAGTTTTCCAAAAGCCCAAGAGTTTGTCAGTTATCTGTATCTTAATCTCCCCTCTCTGCCCATTTAACAGTAGGGATCTCCAGTAAAGCGAACACATCCTATATCTTTAATAAACATAGCTTTATCACATAACCCTTTTTATATCCTAAGTGTCTGCACCTCATTTACTTATGTTTGATTGTTCTACAGTTATTAGCTAAAGTTTCCAAAGCTTACTTAAGCATGTTTCACAGCCTCTGCTACTAAATTTTAAAAAAGAAAAAAAAAGTGAGGTTCTCATTTAAGGATCCAAAAGTGGTCTTTTACTTTTGAAATAGCCCCCGTACTATGGATATATATCACTAGCTGAGGTCCGAGAGTGGCCTCTTTTATCATCTAGGGAGCATACAGAATATTAGGCATTGCACTTCCATAACATTATTTTGCATTTTCTTTTTATCTATCTGTTATTTTTCATTGTGACGTTTTGTTATTATACTTTATGTATGCCTTATTCAGAACCTCAATAAAAAAAAAAAAAAAAAAAAAAAAAAACCTAAGCTCCCCATTGCCATGAAAAGGGCATTTGTATGGGCATTACCCTTAAAAGGGCATTTAGCTCTTTTTCCGCCCAAAGTCCCTTACCTAAAATTAAAACCCACCCAATAAACCCTTAAAAAAACCTAATACTAAACCCCGAAGATCCACTTACAGTTTTTGAAGACCCGACATCCATCCTTAACGAAGCGGCGGAAGTCCTCAGCAAAGCCGGCAGAAGTCTTCATCCAAGCGAGTCGAAGTGTTCATCCAACCGGGCAGAAGTCTTCATCCAGATGGCATCTTCTATCTTCATCCATCCGGCGCGGAGCAGCTCAATCTTCAAGACATCCGGCGTGGAGCATCCTCTTCTTACGACTGAAGAATGAAAGTTCGTTTAAGAAATGTCATCCAAGATGGCATACCTTGAATTCCGATTGGCTGATAGAATTCTATCAGCCAATCGGAATTAAAGGTGAAAAAATCCTTTAATTCCGATCCAATCAGCCAATAGGATTGAGCTTGCATTCTATTGGCTGATTGGATTAGCCAATAGAATGCAAGCTCAATCCTATTGGCTGATTGGATCAGTCAATAGAATTGAAGCTCAATCCTATTGGCTGATTGCATCAGCCAATAGGATTTTTTCACCTTTAATTCCAATTGGCTGATAGAATTCTATCAGCCAATCGAAATTCAAGGGATGCCATCTTGGATGACGTCCCTTAAATTAACCTTCATTCTGGGGGCGTATCTGGCCAGCAACCGAGCTAGGAGGAAAATATGGGAGCTCTCCACTTTATTTAATTAATTCGCTGGATATCCTTAGCCAACAGTGACATTGAGAGTTATTTTTTCATAAAAAAGCCTTGTATAGAGTCTCCTCTATCTTTTGATACCAATATTATATGAAACATCTTGAAATGAAGCCCTAATTGGGAATTTTGTACTGTGGCCTGTACAACAACTACGCCATTTCTCCTGAGCTACTAGGAACTACAACAAACCTAACTCTACTATTTGCAGCAATAAACCCTGCTTTTTTGGATGACCTGGCTGGGGACTCGGTCGGTACAACAGATATTGTGTAAATGGAGCAAGACAGACCAAAAGTAATGGAGGCGATCGATAAGTGGGAATTGAAGGTCCGGTCATCTCTGTTTCAGCACTTCCGTGATTTACAGAGGGACTTAGGAACAGTGCTGATAGTGTGGCAGCAGGAGCAACAGAGACTTATGGAAAGTAAAAACCTACTAACACAGAGCCCCAAGAAGTCCCTGGTACAAGACGCCGCACCAACTTTAGATAAACAAAGTGCGCAGCAGATTCCCTCACGCGGTGTGCAATACCGGGAGACCAACTTACACTTGGCTGCGCAAGCACGGAGCAACAATGGGATGATGGTTCCCCAACTTCGTGTCCCTAAAGTATCCTACAATGATTTGCCTTGGAGACATGGACCGGGAGCTCATGGACAAGGGCAAACTGTAAGTGCCTTACCATTTGATGGGTTACTGAGGAAACTGGAATTGCTTCTTTTGTCCGGAGACATAGTGCTGGACCCTGCTGCCTTTCAGAGCCTGATGTCTGAGGGACTATGTCCCGATTTTGAAAGCTGCCAGAATCGCCTTGGCATAGGCTAATTAACATTCCCTTTCTGACAAGAGCCATGCGGCTAACTAAGAGGTTCATCTTTACTATGCTGATCGCTGTGGTTGTCCATGACTTTATTTAACAGTTATTGCTCCCATCCTCATTTCTTTGGTTTTTTCCTTTTTGCCTCATATTTCATACTATTACTTGCATTGCTATTATGGTATTGTGGGAAAATTGTGAGTTAGTTCTTAATGTTGCAGTTCTATGTTTGTTTTTATTTATTCTAATAGTTCTTTGATATGTTTTGCATTGTTTGGCACTTTGTGGGGTGGGATGGAGGCTTAGGCATATCGTTATTAACAGACCTGTTTTATTTTATTATAGTACACACCTCGCCTAAATAATGTGACCCTACACCAGCAGAACTTGTTTAAAAGCCTAACTATTCTATTAGCTTCTAATTATAATGCAATTTAGGGCTGGGGTTAATAATTACATGTATATTTTTAGGTTTCTCTAAATATAAGGTTATAGAGCTTTCTCCCCTTTTTTTTATGTTAACCTATTGCCTTACTCTTATTATAGCATGACAGTTGTCCTTCTAATATTTACTTGGCATTTCATTTTTTGTTTGCTGTCCATACAGTTTTTAGGGAGCCTAATAATGAGCATGGAGTGGGGTTGTATATTTAATTAACCTAGCCCATTCATATGCCTTTCTGTCGCTCAGCTTCTCTAGAGTTGTTTCTCTGCACTATTTCAAAGTGTTAAAGAGGACTAATATATTGTTTTGAGGGGTATAACAGATAATCATTTAGTATTTTTCCAGCTTCTAATTTTTACATGCTCCTGACCTTCCGTGTGTAGGGCCCGCACCCGGGAGGCAGGGTTTACGTACCCAAGTTTACATGGAATTTTTTAATTTTTTTTTTGTAATTCTTGAATCCATGCTCAAAGGCATTATAACACTACACTACTAAGTGAGTTGGTTTGGTCGGTTTATATACTATGTGAATTTTTTTCTGCTTCCTCACATATTGTCAACAGGCCATTTGCATATGCTAGGCAATAACTCAGATCTCTATTTTTATAAATATTGTGTAGTACACTTGACGGTCTTTTATGTTGCCTATAATTTTAATTTTTTGTAAGGTGAGATTGCTCAATGTCTGTCTGCCTTCTCATTTCTCCACCCCGTTAGCCTCATGATGTGCTCACGAGATATCCTTCCTTACCTAGATGCTTAATGTTAATGCCATTATGTAGTCCATCATCCAGACATGTCCCCCCCCCTTTCTCAATATTATCCTAAGGTCCAAGAGTGACCATATTTAGCATTATAGCCCTCCCCTATATCATATAGACTCCATAGGCTCATGAGTGGTCTTTTGCAGCTGTGGAGGTGCATTCTTTTTTGAGGGGGGGTAAAGAAATATATTGTTCACCCATTCTGTAAGTGAACACATAAGCGGTGTTCATCCGCAATGGTTTATAGCTGAGTAAGTGGCTATGTATCATTACAATTTCCTCTAGCGACATAAGCTATTAGTGATAGGTTCATGCGTGACCTATAGATTAGACTAGGAGGGGAAAAGGTACCTCTCAGTTAGATTCCTTATTCTACATTAGTCAGATGAAAGTATCATACCAAAGGACAGAATGCTATACTAAAGAGGTACGTCACTAACATTCAGTAAAGAAAAATAGAAAAAGAGGTTTCATTATTATGTATATGTTCTCTCTTTGGTTTTTGTTTTTATTTTTTATGTAGACTTAACTATCTTTTGAAATGACATGATATTTTTCGTACATTGTGTGTTGTAGAGGTCATTCATGGTGTCATATGTCTGCAGAGTTAATATATATGTTGTCATGTAATGAATGCTGTATTGCTAATAACCTCAATAAAAAAAACTTTGATTTAAAAAAAAAAATAAAAAAATAAAAAATTAACCTTCATTCTTCAGTCACCGTCATAAGAAGAGGATGCTCCGCGCCGGATGTCTTGAAGATGGAGCCGCTCTGCGCTGGATGGATGAAGATAGAAGATGCCATCTGGATGAAGACTTCTGCCCGCTTGGATGAAGACTTCTGCCGGCTTCGCTGAGGACTTCTGCCTCTTCGTTGAGGATGGATGTCGGGTCTTCAAAAACTGTAAGTGGATCTTCGGGGGTTAGTGTTTTTTTAAGGGTTTATTGGGTAGGTTTTAATTTTGGGATAGGGACTTTGAGTGGAAAAAGAGCTAAATGCCCTTTTAAGGGCAATGCCCATACAAATGCCCTTTTGAGGGCAATGGGGAGCTTAGGTTTTTTAGATAGTTTTTTTATTTAGGGGGTTTAGTTGTGTGGGTGGTGGGTTTTACTGTTGGGGGGTTGTTTGTATTATTTTTACAGGTAAAAGAGCTGATTACTTTGGGGCAATGCCCCGCAAAAGGCCCTTTTTTATTTTGGGGGGCTTTTTTTTATTTATTATTGATTATTTTGGCTATTAGATTAGATGTAATTAGTTTAAATATTTGATAAAAATTTTTTTTTAATTTAGTGGTTTTTTTTGTAATTTAGTTGATTGTATTTAATTAATGTAATTTATTTAATTGTAGTGTAAGGTTAGGTGTTAGTGTAACTCATGTTAGGTTTTATTTTACAGGTAAATTTGTATTTATTTTAACTACGTAGCTAGTAAATAGTTAATAATTATTTACTAACTATTCTACCTAGTTCAAATAAATAAAAACTTAACAGTGAAATAAAACTAAAATCTAAGATAGCTACAATGTAACTATTAGTTATATTGTAGCTATCTTAGGGTTTATTTTACAGGTAAGTATGTATTTAGTTTTAAATAGGAATTATTTAGTTAATGATATTAATTTTTATTTAGATTTATTTTAATTATGAAGTTAGTGGGGGTTAGGGTTAAACTTAGGGTTAGGGGTTAATAACTTTAGTATAGTGGCGGCAACGTTGGGGACGGCAGATTAGGGGTTAATAAGTGTAGGTAGGTGGCGGCGACATTGGGGGTGGCAGATTAGGGGTTAATAAGTATAATGTAGGTGGCGCGACAATGGGGGCGGCAGATTTGGGGTTAATAAGTATAATGTAGGTGGCGGCGATGTCAGGGGCAGCAGATTAGGGGTTAATAAGTGTAGGTAGGTGGCGGCGATATTGGGGGCGGCAGATTAGGGGTTAATAAGTGTAGGTAGGTGACGGCGATGTTGGGGTGGCAGCAGATTAGGGGTTAATAAGTGTAATGTAGGTGTCAGCAATGTCGGGGGCGGCAGATTAGGGGTGTTTAGACTCGAGGTTTATATTAGGATGTTAGGTTTAAACATAAATTTTCTTTCCCCATAGGAATCAATGGGGCTGCGTTACCGACCTTTACACTCCTTTATTGCAGGTGTTAGGCTTTTTTTCAGCCGGCTCTCCCCATTGATGTCTATGGGGAAATCGTGCACGAACCACCTAAAACCAGCTCACAGCAGCGCTGGTATTGGAGTGCGGTATGGAGCTCAATTTTGCTCAACGCTCACTTATTGCCTGATAATGCCGGGTTTTTGCAAACCTGTAATAGCGCTATAAGGCTGTAATAGCGCTATAGGGAGGTGAGCGGTGACAATAACTTGCAAGCTAGCACCGAGCCGCTCATAACGCACAACTCGTAATCTAGCCGTATGTATGTAATGTAAATATTTGACATTCTAATGTTCTACACATAGCAGAATATGTTCTAATTAATTTTAAATATTTCTATATATATCTGTATATATCTATACCTATATATAATCATATATTTATAGGTCTAGATATATATTCTGCCAAAAAATAACATATATATATATATATATATATATATATATATATATATATATATATATATATATATATATATATAGATAAATAGAACATATTCTGCTATGTGAAGAACATTGGAATTTGAAATATTAATATTTCATGTCAGGTTAGTGCTTTTGAGAAAATACAATCGGGTTTGCACGCATCGGGCACGAGAAAAAACCTTTTACTTTCAAGTTGTAATATGAGTGCTACCCAACTCGCAAAAATGTTATTTTTAACAGAGAAAGCATGTGAGCAGGAGCAATAAATACCGCTCCACTTGTAAGCCGGCCCTAAATACATTATATTAGCATATTATTAAGGTTATTCCCTGCTTAGCCTCTAGTCAAGGGTGCCACAATGTTTATATCTATATTCCAATATATTCCAGTGCAACAACTCAACTGGAGTTTACCCTAGGTTCCATAATGGCCATTATTAGAAGGAGGTGCTTGAAATGTATTTAGTGTTTAGTGTCCCTTTACTATAAATTCATACAATTCCTTTAGCCAACCAAGCCTCTCTATCTAAATATTTATATATATTAAGTAAGAATAAATACAGAAAACATAGGGATATTCCTGATGTCATTGGTTTCAGTGGAAATGGGAAATGTATCTACTAAAACTAGGTATTTGTCTGATTTTTTTTTGTATTTCAGTGATGTCTTGAAGATGGACCTGCTCCACGCCGGATGGATGAAAATAGAAGATGCCGTCTGGATGAAGACTTCTGTCCGTCTTGAGGACCACTTCTGCCCATCTGGAGGACCACTTCTGCCGGATTCGTTAAGGACTTTGGCCCAGTTGGGTGAAGACTTTTCCCGGTAAGGTGATCTTCAAGGGGTTAGTGTTAGGTTTTTTTAAGGGGGTATTGGGTGGGTTTTAGAGTAGGGTTGGTTGTGTGGGTGGTGGGTTTTAATGTTGGGGGGGGATTTGTAATTTTTTTTACAGGTAAAAGAGCTGATTACTTTGGGGCGATGCCCCACAAAAGGCCCTTTTAAGGGATATTTGTAATTTAGTGTAGGGTAGGGTTTTTTTTATTTTGGGGGGCTTTTTTATTTTGTTAGGGGGATTAGATTAGGTGTAATTAGTTTAAAAATCGTGTAATTTGTTTATTATTTTCTGTAAGTTAGTGTTTGTTTGTTTTTGTACTTTAGATAATTTTATTTAATTGTATTTAATTTAGGGAATTAATTTAATTATAGTGTAGTGTTAGGTGTAATTGTAACTTAGGCTAGGTTTTATTTTACAGGTACTTTTGTATTTATTTTAAATAGGTAGTTATTAAATAGTTAATAACTATTTAGTAACTATTCTACCTAGTTAAAATAAATACAAACTTGCCTGTAAAATAAAAATAAACCCTAAGCTAGCTACAATGTAACTATTAGTTATATTGTAGCTATCTTAGGGTTTATTTTATTGGTAAGTATTAAGTTTTAAATAGGAATTATTTAGTTAATGATAGTTATATTGATAGTTATATTTATTTAGATTTATTTAAATTATATTTAAGTTAGGGGGTGTTAGGGTTAGACTTAGATTTAGGGGTTAATAACTTTAATATAGTGGCGGCGATGTTGGGGGCGGCAGATTAGGGGTTAATAAATGTAGGTAGGTGTTGGCAATGTTAGGGACGGAAGATTAGGGGTTAATAATATTTAACTAGTGTTTGCGATGCGGCGGTTTAGGGGTTAATATATTTATTATAGTGGCGGTGATGTCCGGTTCAGCAGATTAGGGGTTAACACATTTTTTATAGTGTTTACGATGTGGGAGGGCCTCGGTTTAGGGGTTAATAGGTAGTTTATGGGTGTTAGTGTACTTTTTATCACTTTAGTTAAGAGTTTTATGCTACGGTGTTGTAGTGTAAAACTCTTAACTACTGACTTTAAAATGCGGTACCAGTCTTGACAGGAGAGGGTCTACCGCTCACTTTTTGTCAGACTCATAATACCAGCGCTTTGCCAGTCCCATTGAAAAAAGAGGATACGCAATTTACGTAAGTGGATTTGCGGTATTTCCAAGTCTGGCCAAAAAAGTGAGCGGTGAACCTGTACCTGCAAGACTCGTAGTACCAGTGGCCGTTAAAAGTAGCGTTAGGACCGGCTAACGCTGCTTTTTAAGCCTAACGCACAACTCGTAATCTAGCGAAAAGTTTTTGTTAATTTCTGTATGAGCTCACATAAATATCTAAAAAAAAATATGTTCTGTTTGTTCCATGAATCTACACAGAGGAATTACATTTCTATGAGAAAAAGCAACAATATAAATACAGGTTAAATGTGTTTAGAAACAAACACCCATTGGAAATAATAGTTACTGCATATTTGTTTATCCTTTAAATGTTTAGGATATTTCCCTATATGAAATTACTATTAAAATAAAAAAAGAAGCTTGAAAATACTAAACTTTCTTGGGGTACTTGAATCTGTGAAGCTTAGTTCACCATAAAAAATATGGAGCACCACCAATTAGTTCTCTCTCATGCACCATAAAACTAATGGAATGTATTCTTCCTCTGAATTAAAAAACAAAACAAAATAAATAACATTTAGAATTGTCTATGGGTTTTGTTAATGGCATTATCAATAACAAAAAAATAGAACATAAATTAAATTGTTTTTGTGTTTTGATCACTATTTTCCTCTTTCCAATATTCTATTAGGAACATTTAATGACCTATCAAACACAGATTATTTCCATTTATTCTATAGGTATTGGAACTCTTGAGTAGTATGTATTATGTTTTGTACTGGTGTTTTTGAGAGAAAAATATACCTGTATCAAAAATATCAATTTGTACTATAAATTACAATGCTTCTGTAATGTCAACCTATAAAATCACATATGTTTGGATTACACAAATCTTTATGATAGGATAAACTGCATTTTAAGTTATGTTTTGTTAATAATTTATAATTACATTTAAAAATGGAATATTGTTTTCTATGCTAAATATACCCCAGTCTCATTGAAAGTGACTCCCTTACCATTTCAAAACAATATAAATCCTCTAATGTCACATTTAATACCAATAAGTATTCTATAGTATTTGAAGCCAGTTCATTAATTGGTTATATTGTGTTAGTTTTACCATTAGTTCTTTATTTCATAGTACCATAGTGCATAAGTCCCTCATATTCTTCATATCTGCTAATGAGCTAATTATACATTGCTAAAAATAAAAGCTACAACTGTGCATGATGTATTTTAAGCAATTGTTTTGTGTAATTGATAGTAAATCTTTCCATTTCATTATCTTTCCTTTTCATTAGGCTCCAGTTCTTCATATTAGCTTCTAAGGGAGGTATAATTCCTATTATCTTCAACACTAAGTAACAGCAAATATTGGGCAGATGTTCACCAAGCTATCACAACAGTAAACAGACCATAACTAGACAATAAACTGCCGACATCGTTTGAGATAAGATGCAGCTAGTTCTCTGTATAGCAAAACAATTTCTGTCATGTGTTTCATAAAAAACTGTAATATATACAACTTATATTTGTGAACACTGTTTTATAATAGAAAATCAGTATACTTAAAGGGACACTGAACCCAGATTTTTTCTTTCGTGATTCAGATAGAACATGACATTTTAAGCAACTTTCTAATTTACTCCTATTATCAAATTTTCTTCATTCTCTTGGTATCTTTATTTGAAATGCAAGAATGTAAGTTTAGATGCCGGCCCATTTTTGGTGAACGACCTGGGTTGTTCTTGCTGATTGGTTGATAAATTAATCCACCAATAAAAAAGTGCTGTCCAGACTCCTGAACTAATAAAAAAGCTTAGATGCCTTATTTTTCAAATAAAGATAGCAAGAGAACGAAGAAAAAATGATAATAGAAGTAAATTAAAAAGTTGCTTAAAACTGCATGCTCTATCTGAAAAATCTCGAAAGAAATTTTTTGAGTCCAGTGTCCCTTTAAAAGGACACTCAATTAAAGGGACACTGAACCCAATTTTTTTCTTTCATGATTCAGATAGAGCATGCCATTTTAAGCAACTTTCTAATTTACTTCTATTATGAATTTTTCTTTGTTCTCTTGCTATCTTTATTTTAAAAGCAGGAATGTAAATCTTAGCAGCCAGCCCATTTTAAGTTCAGCACCATGAATAGAGCTTGCTTATTGGAGGCTTAAATTTACCCACCAATAAGCAAGCATAACCCAGGTTCTCAACCAAAAATGGGCCTGCTCCTATGCATCACATTCCTGCTTTTTAAACAAAGTTAGCAAGAGAACGAAGAGAAATTGATAATAGGAGTAAACTAGAAAGTTGCTTAAAATGTCATGCTCAATCTGAATCATGAAATAAAAAATGTGGGTTTAGTGTTCCTTTAATTTATTTAATCATATGTCATCAGTTAAATCTGCATTTAAAAGGTATCTTTTTAAAACATTTTTTAAACTGCCATTTTGTTAGAAAAGTTTGCATTGTTTTGCAGTAAAGAGAAATACTTATTGAAAAGTATTTTGAGTAAGTTTATAATATATCCTTTATGTGGCCAATGAGGGACCAATACAAATGAGTTTTGGCAAAGACCAACCAATTACCATTTAGGTTGCAGGAGGGTATTCCAATGCAAATTATACTGAAAGTATACAATAAATGTTGAATATAAATTCAAAATATTTTTACCTATATATAATTATATTAGGTTACATTACAAGTGGAGCCCAATTGACAGTGCAGCTTGTGTTTTTTTTTTTTTTTGTGTGTGACTTCATGCAAAAATAACTTACAATCTCCACAATAACTCTACAATAACTTACAAAAGTGGAAGGTTAAAGGCAAAATAAACCCCAAATGTTTCCGTCATTTTTCAGACAGAGCATACAATTTTAAACAACTTTCTAATATACTTCTATTATCTAATTAGCTTAGTTATCATGGCATCCTTTGTTGAAAATAATACCTAGGTAGGCTCGGGAGCTGGGAGCTAGTTTCTGGTAGGTGGCTGCACATATAAGCGTCTTGTAATTCGTTTACCAATATGTTCAGCTAGCTACCAGTAGTGCATTGCTGCTATTTCAACAACGGATACTAAAGAATGAAGCAAAATTGATAGTAGAAATAAATTGGAAAGTTGTTGTAAAAAATCTATGCTCTGTCTGAATCATGAAAGAAAAAAATTGATTTTCATGTCCCTTTATTGTAAACATGGCATTTTAGGGCACCATATTAGCTCTCTCACGCACACATATTGAGACACCTTGTAACACAGATTACAAGTGGTGTGCTGATGATAGTGCAGACGCAATAACTAATATTGCTAGACCATGCTACCATTAGCGTGCAACTTTTATATTACAAGTCCATGGTGAAGCGTGTTAACCAGAAAAGGACTAGCACAGCTGACTTTGCTCAAGCGAAGCCTATACTTTCAATCGATATTGTGATCGAAATAATTTGCACTGGTATTATTACAACTTGAAACTTATAGCTTGCGTTCAAATGTAAGCTCAAATTACGTTAGAAGAATTAGCGCAACTAACAAAAAGGGTGTTAAATGCTCTCTTTTTTACAGAATCCTTATTATGTTATCGGGAGTATAGCACTACAAAAGCCACACTATTTGTTGTTACAATGGGATAAGTAAATATAAATAAAAAGGACATGTTTTATTTTTTTGTATGTGAAGAACATAAGAATTTCAAGTATATCAATTAAAACAATTAAAAGAAATTAAAAATGAATAAAAATGATATTGTATGTTTCAAGGTATTTGACTTCTGCTGGAGTCGAGTGTCTCTAGCTTCCAAACCTGGTCGTGTGTATATATATATATATATATATATATATATATATATATATATATATATATATATATATATATCCATATTTATCTAGATATAGATATATAGATATATATAGATATATAGATATATATAGATATATATACTGTATATACACAGTCGTATGCAAAAGTTTAGGCACCCCTGAAAATTTCCATGATTTTCATATATAAATAATTGGGTGTTTGGATCAGCAATTTCATTTTGATCTATCAAATAACTGAAGGACACAGTAATATTTCAGTAGTGAAATAAGGTTTATTGGATTAACAGAAAATGTGTAATATGCATAAAAACGAAATTAGACAGGTGCATAAATTTGGGCCCCCCAACAGAAATATCACATCAATATTTAGTAGAGCCTCCTTTAGCAGAAATTACAGCCTCTAGATGAGAAAGCATCTATAGGCCACATGGCATATATTTGGTGGCAATGTCACAGCATAACCCCGATATGGGAAGAAATATCAATGGAAACCTCTAAATTAATAGGGAAGACACTGCCGTTAGATCCATGCTTATGGCTCTTCCATAAAACACCCAGGAAGTTCTCATCAACACAAGATAAACTCTTTAACTTAGCAAGTAACAGCTTTAAAAATACTCATAGCTAGAAACTGGAAAGTACCATAATCCCGACAGCGACTCAATGGCTACACGAGTACAACTATTCAGTTCTGTTAGAGGCATACTACTACATTAAACAAAGGAGGCTAGATGAGTTCATGCAACTTAAGATAACTTGGAAGGAACACCTGAAAGAGAGATTTGTCACACATACCTTATAATTACAATAGGTACTTGATTGTAACAACAATTGAATGGGACACATTAGGAAGGTGGAGGGGAATTTGTAAAGTAGCGAATGACAATGGGCGCCATGTACTAAGCTTCGAAGTGACCGTCCGTCTGTATTTCCGCTTCAAAATTTGCTCACAATCTGCTTCTCGTATGTATCAATCTGCGATCTGCTCGAAAAACCACTATTTTCATCAGCGATCGTAATTTTACTCAACTCATCGTTCTGAAGCCTTTTTCCACTTACTACATGTTCGATCGCACGTAAATTCGCTGTAATCGGAAATTGCTGTTACCTTGTGTGCATGGTGGCACCGGTTAACAACTTGCAAAGAAGGAGAGGTAGAAGAATTAGAGTCCCTAGAGTTTTCCTTCCACGTATGGGTTTGGAAAGCATCTGATCGAGAGATTATCCAGAGATTCCGTTTGGACAGAGAAGCTATTATGCAACTTTACAATGAAATAGCAGAATACCTTGAACCAATGACAGCGCGTTCACAAGCCATACCCGGACTATTAAAACTGTTGGCAGCCTTACACTTTTTTGCCACCGGTTCATTCCAAGCTGTGCCTAGCGTTATAATTGGCATCAGCCAGTCTGCTTTTTCGAGGCACCTAACCAAAGTTATTGATGCTTTGATGGTCGTCTTTCCAAGGTAGATCGTCACGTGGGTAAAGAACTAAACCAATCAGGTCGCAGACTGCTTCTTAACTTTGCTCTTTCGTGCTGAACAAAGCTTCAAAGTTATCAATAATCCGATTGTCTTCGACACACAATAGACGCGAAATTTTACGGCTTGGTTTTTAGTACATTCATGTAACGAAGTGCCATCCGCATGGTGCGAATGCCGGCGGGTTATTTCGATACGGTCTGTGCGAAAAAAATTGACGCCTTAGTACATGGCGCCCAATGTATCACGTTGTAGCTGATAAAAATAAACATTTAGACTAACAGGGCTCTTCTGGATTGATCACACATATATTTCCTGAATTGTGAATTAATGTCAAGTACTGCATTGCTCCTGTACATTTTCTATTTATTTTCTGTTTTGTTTTTGTTTTTTGTGTTTTTTCTTTTCTCTGTTTATTGTTCACACTTCACGTGTACTGAGATATTGGATGTATGACCATGCAGAATTGTAGCATTAACAAATGTATATGTGATGTATATAACTCTATTCTTTACAAAATAAAAATTGTTATTGAAAAAAAAAAAAAAACGCCTCTAGACGCTTCCTATTGCCTGTAATGAGTGTCTAGATTCTGGATGAAGGTATTTTGGACCATTCCTCCTTGCAAAACATCTCCAGTTCAGTTAGGTTTGATGGTTGCCGAGCATGGACAGCCCTCTTCAAATCACCCCACAGATTTTCAATTATATTCAGGTCTGGGGACTGGGATGGCCATTTCAGAACATTGTACTTGTTCCTCTGCATAAATGCTAGAGTAGATTTTGAGCAGTGTTTTGGGTCGTTGTCTTGTTTAAATATCCATCCACTGCGTAACTTCAACTTTGTGACTGATTCCTCAACATTATTCTCAAGTATCTGCTGATATTGAGTGGAATCCATGCAACCCTCAACTTTATCAAGATTCCCAGTACTGGCACTGGCCACACAGCCCCACAGCATGATGGAACATCCACCAAATTTTACTGTGGGTAGCAAGTGTTTGTCTTGGAACACTGTGTTCTTTTGCCGCCATGCATAACGCCCCTTGTTATGACCAAATAACTCAATCTTTGTTTCATCAGTCCACAGCACCTTCTTCCAAAATGAAGCATACCTCAAGTGACTCTGTTTGTGGCGTGTGTGTATAAAAGGCTTCTTCTGCATCACTCTCCCATGCTTCTCCTTGTGCAAAGTGCGCTGAATTGTTGAACAATGCACAGTGACACCATCTGCAGCAAGATGATGTTGTAGGTCTTTGGAGTTGGTCTGTGGACTGTTTTTGACCATTCTCACCATCCTTTGCCTTTGCCTCTCTGATATTTTACTTGGCCTGACACTTCTGGCCTTAACAAGAACAGTGCCTGTGGTCTTCCATTTTATCACTATGTTCCTCACAGTAGACACTGACAGCTTAAATCGCTTTTTGTAGCCTTCCCCTAAACCATAATGTTGAACAATCTTTGTTTTCAGGTCATTTGAGAGTTGTTTTGAGGCCCCCATGTTGCCACTCTTCAGAGGAGAGTCAAAGAGAACAACAACTTGCAATTGGCCACCTTAAATACCTTTTCTCATGATTGGATGCACCTATCTATGAAGTTTAAGGCTTAATGGGCTCACCAAACCAATTGTGTGTTCCAATTAATCAGCGCTAGGTAGTTACAGGTATGCAAATCAACAAAATGACAAGGGTGCAAAATATATGCACCTGTCTAATTTCATTTTGATGCATATTGCACATTTACTGTTAATCCAATAAACCTCATTTCACTACTGAAATATTACTGTGTCCTTCAGTTATTTGATAGATCAAAATGAAATTGCTGATCCAAACATCCAATTATTTATATATGAAAATCATGGAAATTGTCAGGGGTGAGAGAGAGGGAGAGAGAGAGAGAGGGGGGAGAGGGGGAGAGAGTGAGAGAGATAAATATGGATATAGAGTATATAGATATATAGATATATAGGTATGTGCACAGAGATTGTATTAATTATTAATATAATATTTTGCATAGATAGAAAGGACAAGATAGAGAGAAGTATAAAGCTAGGAACAAAAGTAAAGATCAAAGCCAATCTTTCCCAGCACTAGGACAATTCCTGCAAAATGATTTATACACAACCATTAAGAAAAAAGGATTAACTATAAAATGACAGACTCTTAAATTTCTAAATAACAATATAGTACCATAGATACATCTGATATAGATAAGTTTATTTTGCCAAAAATTAGTAAATGTATATTCTGGCAATTAATTGTAAAAAGAGAGTATCCTACCTATATAAGCACATAAATATACAATTCCATATCCTATTGATTCTAAATTACAGTTCAACAAATCCTATAAGTAAATACTTAAGGATTCCAAAAATAAAGTTCCAACAAAAGTCCTGTTAGGAACTGGGGATCCCCAGAGCTGGTTCTATAATTCTAGACCTTCAAATGTAGCCGGTTTGTATGTGCAAACAAATGTGGCCTTTTTCTCTCCAAAGCCTTGATTTGCTACTATGTATCAGCTCTCAACATTGAGATCCCTTGTTAGGCAATTAAGCAGCTAAAGGCAACAATTTCCCTGAGAGGTATATTCCCTTTGTAACAACTTTAGTTGGTTTTAGAGAGGAGGTCTTTTTCAAAACAACAATTGCTCACTCTTTTCACCGTGCGGTCCTCCGCCATGGAATAGCTACTCGGAGTTACTCACTCATTGGGTATGATATCCTCCTCCCTTTCACCATGCAAATCACTAACAAGCTGTAGTTAGTTACTGCTGAATGGGATGTCCTTGTTGCTTTTACGGAAAGCCATTAGACTGCTGCATTTTCCTTTGCACCTTAATTTCAGTCATCTGTAATGATTCCGTTTTGTACTTGCCAAATGCCAACTTTATTCGGATAGTATAATCATCTGTGCTGATAGGATTCTCCTCACAGTCGCATCTCTCTCAAAGCAACCTGTGCAATGCCAAGCAGTCTAATAACTTTCCGTAAAAGCAACAAGTACATCCCATTTAGCAGTAACTACAGCTTGTTGGTGATTCACATGGTGAAAGGGAGGAGGATATCATACCTACTGAGTGAGTAACTCCGAGTAGCTATTCCATGGCAGAGGACCGCACAGTGAAAAGAGTGAGCAATTGTTTTGAAAAAGACCTCCTCTCTAAAACCAACTAAAGTTGTTACAAAGGGAATATACCTCTCAGGGAAATTGTTGCCTTTAGCTGCTTAATTGCCTAACAAGGGATCTCAATGTTGAGAGCTGATACATAGTAGCAAATCAAGGCTTTGGAGAGAAAAAGGCCACATTTGTTTGCACATACAAATCGGCTACATTTGAAGGTCTAGAATTATAGAGCCAGCTCTGGGGATCCCCAGTTCCTAACGGGACTTTTGTTGGAACTTTATATTTGGAATCCTTAAGTATTTACTTATAGGATTTGTTGAACTTTAATTTAGAATCAATAGTTTATGGAATTGTATATTTATGTGCTTATCTAGGTCGAATACTCTCTTTTTTCAATTAATTGCCAGAATATACATTTACTAATTTTTGGCAAAATAAACTTATCTATATCAGATGTATCTATGGTACTATATTGTTATTTAGAAATTTAAGAGTCTGTCATTTTATAGTTAATCCTTTTTCTTAATGGTTGTGTATAAATCATTTTGCAGGAATTGTCCTAGTGCTGGGAAAGATTGGCTTTAATCTTTACTTTTGTTTATAGCTTTATACTTCTATCTATCTTGTCCTTCCTATCTATGCAAAATATTATATTAATAATTAATACAATCTCTGTGCACCTTCTTTCTGCCTATAATCGGTAATGAAAGGCAGGAAAAAGAGGACTTGCAAAATACTAATATCTTTTGTGCTGCTAGTTTTTGTAAAATAATATATATATTTTACAACACAATAATCAGATATATATTAAAATATATATTTAAAAATAAAAATAACATTTTCTATGTGAAGAACTTAGGAATTTAAAGAATTTCTTACTCATTTCTGGTTAGCACAGTTGGTCTTAAGCAGTGTCGGGTTAGTGCATGAGTGATAATTTGCACTGCACCCTATAGGTTTCTATGGTGTGAAGAAGTAAGCAGGGTCACGGTATCCAAAGTCCTGAAGATAGAATGCATTGGTCTTTTGCACTTGAGTTTCTTACGTTCAAGTTGTAATATGAGCAATAATCTGTCCGTGATATTTGTTTACTTCTAGCGCAGTTAGCGTGCAAGCTTGTAATCTGGCTCCTTCTTCTTACTGTATCACTAGGATTTGGTTCTTATAATTATGGTGTAGGTGATTTCATGCTGACATTTTTTTGGGATCTCTATAATGTTTTATTTATTCTAAAACCCTTTGTTTTAAATGGACAGTATACCTTAAATTTTTCTCCCCTTTTATTTTTTCTGCTGGAGAATAGTAAATTGTTTACAGATGGTGCATTTTATTTTATTTTGGCATTAGAAATAGCTAATTTTGGCTGTAGTATACCTACCTATTCTGAAAGTTTCTATACTTAAAGGGACACTCTACTCATACATTTTTATTGTTAATCCCTGTATTACCCATTCCCCAATTTTGCATAACCAACACTGTTATATAAATATACTTTTTACCTCTGGGAGTACTTTATATCTAAGCCTCTGAAGACTGTCCCTTAAACTCAGATCTATTTAAAAACTTGCATTTTAGCCAATTAGTGCAGCTTTATAAATAACTCCACGGGAGTAAGCACATTGTTATCTATATGGCACACATGAACTTGCACTGTCTTGCGGTGAAAGGCTGATAAAATGTACTAAGATAAGAGGTGGCCTTCAAAGGCTTAGAACCAGTCAGAAATGTAGAGGTTTAAAGCTTTTAAGGTATATTAATATAACAACATTGGTTGTGCAAAGCTGGGGAATGGGTAGTGTAATGATCAGGATTAGCTAACACTGCAACAGTCACTTGTTTGGCACCAAAAGGGTTAACAGACCCTTTAAACCTTGACCAATTTCTCACTGTCTAAACACTTTAGGCAAGCCTGTAACTTATTTAGTGGGTACAAGGGTTAACAGTTTTTAAAATAAAAGGAGAAATACAGAAACTAATACTGTATTAGCTTAGATGTCTGTGCTAGGAAGAATGGCAAGAAAAGATAGTATCTCACGCTGTTAGTACACAGGCTCCCATGTTGAATCACAAAATTATATTGTTAGAATCAGTTGTATACTTTTTTCTTGACCAAACCTTCTTCTAAAGGGGTCAGGGAAATACCCACCCTTCTCTTTTAAGACATGTCACAAAGCTCTGAATCATTTGCTGAAATTATAGAACATCTTATAACTTTTGTTATACATATTCAGCGCATACACCCATAAAAACAATTTTCCCATGACATCATGAGAATTAGTTTGATACCGAATATGACATGTTTTTCATATTTTCATCATCTAGTGTCATGTCTTGGTTAAGGAGAATACACAAAGACAAACAAAATAGTACACAGAGAAGAAGTTAACTCCTTGCTCCTAAAATCATGAGGTTTACATATCAGGTAGTTAAGGCATCATCTATCTTTTTAAACAATAAAAGTGGATGAGGTTTGCTGCCCAAGAACCGTGTCTGCCCCTTCACTCCCTTAGGACATTTCATGTTCTACCTTTTTTGGTGTCCTGCAGCCTCCTCCTTTTGTCTAATGTGAAACCAGACTGGGGGGCATGCCTTTCATCATAATCTGAACCCAGCCTTGAAATCACATCTCAATGACAATGATGTGATTTCATTTTTCAAGCAAGCATCTACATAGGAACTTCATTCCGATGTTATCCACTTGCCTTGGGCATAAAGGGGTTGAAGAACCATTAAATACAGAAGTACAAGACAATGCGGTTTAACTTACTTTGAATTTCAAATGAGAAATATATTTTCTTCTGAAAATTTTTAAAATGTGATTATATTTACTACCCTTGTATAATGTGACAGTCATCAGCAATAATAAAATACTTAAACATATATACTGTGAACCCAGTAAGAGCTGGCGCTTCAGAAAATATTAACATAAAAGAATGTGCACAATTTGATAAAGTAAGTAAATTGGAAATATGCATGCTCTATCTGAATTGCGAAAGTTACATTTTGACTTTAGTGTTCATTTAATGTCGCTTTTTTTAATAGATGTCTCATTGGGGTAGATTTAACAAATGTCAGACGGACATGATCCGCTGTAGCTAAATTGCCTGTGCAATGGCGCCCCCTGCAAATTTGCGGCCAATTGGCCGCTAGCAGGGGGTGTCAATCATCCGGATCGTATTTGATCGGGATGATTGTTGTCCGCCACCTCACTTACATTAAATATATATATATATATATTTAAATTGCATTCTTTATTTGAAACATAAACCTTTAATTTGAACTTTAGTGACTTTTTAACCTCTTTCTAGAATTAAGTGATATGCTTTACTATTGATGTTTTTGAGACACATTACCCTAAATAATAGAAAGATGGTAGCAACATGAAAATCACAAAAGAAATGGCTTGGAATTAATCCAAATACAAAGTGGCTAAATGTTTAGTCTTTTTTTTTTCTTCTTTATTATGATGAATCATCTATTCATGGAAATAATATAACTAAGATATTTTATGTAAAGATATAAAAATGAACCATATGTTTCTGTGGTTGCTTTTTATCTTAAGAAGCATAGCTAATAGTCTCTCTTAAATGTTAAGTTAATGACATCTATAGCATACCATATCTTGACAAACACTAAATATTACCTTCAAGCATAGTTACAATTGTATTACAATGATTTAAAAAAAAATGCAAGCTTTAGAATTTGTTCTTGATTTGTATTTTTTTTACATATGAAGATCTGACTATTTGTTTATTATCATATGTTCATAAGAAAATTAAAGTTGAATAGTGTAAAATGTTGTTGCTAATGAAACAAATCGAGCAAATTGATTATTTTTTTGAGGTGATTAGATAATTCTTGAAATTTGTCACTATAGAGTAATATAACCAATTTATATGGTGGAATATTAAAATGAGTGCTAATAAAGGCCTAGATTTGGAGTTTGGCGTTAGCCGTGAAAACCAGCATTAGAGGCTCCTAACGCTGGTTTTAGGCTAATTCCGGTATTTGGAGTCACTCAAAAAAGGGTCTAACGCTCACTTTTCAGCCGCGACTTTTCCATACCGCAGATCCCCTTACGTCATTTGCGTATCCTATCTTTTCAATGGGATCTTTCTAACTCCGGTATTTAGAGTCGTGTCTGAAGTGAGCGTTAGAAATCTAACGACAAAACTCCAGCCGCAGAAAAAAGTCAGTAGTTAAGAGCTTTCTGGGCTAACGCCGGTTCATAAAGCTCTTAACTACTGTACTCTAAAGTACACTAACACCCATAAACTACCTATGTACCCCTAAACCGAGGTCCCCCCACATCGCCGCCACTCGATTAAATTTTTTTAACCCCTAATCTGCCGACCGCCACCTACGTTATACTTATGTACCCCTAATCTGCTGCCCCTAACACCGCCGACCCCTGTATTATATTTATTAACCCCTAATCTGCCCCCCACAACGTCGCCGGCAACTACCTACAATAATTAACCCCTAATCTGCCGACCGCAAAGCGCCGCCACCTACATTATAGCTATGTACCCCTAATATGCTGCCCCTAACACCGCCGATCCCTATATTATATTTATTAACCCCTAATCTGCCCCCCACAATGTCGCCTCCACCTGCCTACACTTATTAACCCCTAATCTGCCAACCGGACTGCACCGCTACTATAATAAAGTTATTAACCCCTAATCCGCATCACTAACCCTATAATAAATAGTATTAACCCCTAATCTGCCCTCCCTAACATCGCCGACACCTAACTTCAAACATTAACCCTTAATCTGCCGACCGGAGCTCACAAATAATAATAAATAATAAATGTATTAACCCCTAAAGCTAAGTCTAACACTAACACCCCCCTAAGTTAAATATAATTTTAATCTAACGAAATTAATTAACTCTTATTAAATAAATTATTCCTATTTAAAACTAAATACTTACCTGTAAAATAAATCCTAATATAGCTACAATATAAATTATAATTACATTGTAGCTATTTTAGGATTAATATTTATTTTACAGGCAACTTTGTAATTATTTTAACCATGTACAATAGCTATTAAATAGTTAAGAACTATTTAATAGTTACCTAGTTAAAATAATTACAAAATTACCTGTAAAATAAATCCTAACGTAAGTTACAATTAAACCTAACACTATACTATCATTAAATTAATTAAATAAAATACCTACAATTACCTACAATTAAACCTAACACTACACTATCAATAAATTAATTAAATACAATATGTACAAATAACTAGAATGAAATAAACTAACTAAAGTACAAAAAATAAAAAAGAACTAAGTTACAAAAAATAAAAAAATATCTACAAACATAAGAAAAATATTACAACAATTTTAAACTAATTACACCTACTCTAAGCCCCCTAATAAAATAACAAATAAATTAATCCTAAAAAATGCCCTACCCTATTCTAAATTACTAAAGTTCAAAGCTCTTTTACCTTACCAGCCCTGAACAGGGCCCTTTGCGGGGCATGCCCCAAGAAGTTCAGCTCTTTTTCCTGTAAAAAAAAACATACAATACCCCCCCCAACATTACAACCCACCACCCACATACCCCTAATCTAACCCAAACCCCCCTTAAATAAACCTAACACTAAGCCCCTGAAGATCATCCTACCTTGTCTTCACCTCACCAGGTATCACCGATCCGTCCTGGCTCCAAAATCTTCATCCAACCCAAGCGGGGGCTGGCGATCCATCATCCGGTGGCTGAAGAGGTCCAGAAGAGGCTCCAACGTCTTCATCCTATCCGGGAAGAAGAGTAGATCCGGACCAGGAACCATCATCTTCCAAGCAGCATCTTCTATCTTCATCCGATGAGGATCGGCTCCATCCTGAAGACCTCCGACGCGGACCCATCTTCATCCGGCGACGTCCAACTGAAGAATGACGGTTCCTTTAAGGGACGTCATCCAAGATGGCGTCCCTCAAATTCCGATTGGCTGATAGGATTCTATCAGCCGATCGGAATTAAGGTAGGAATATTCTGATTGGCTGATGGAATCAGCCAATCAGAATCAAGTTCAATCCGATTGGCTGATCCGATCAGCCAATCAGATTGAGCTCGCATTCTATTGGCTGATCGGAACAGCCAATAGAATGCGAGCTCAATCTGATTGGCTGATCGGATCAGCCAATCGGATTGAACTTGATTCTGATTGGCTGATTCCATCAGCCAATCAGAATTTTCCTACCTTAATTCCGATTGGCTGATAGAATCCTATCAGCCAATCGGAATTCGAGGGACGCCATCTTGGATGACGTCCCTTAAAGGAACCTTCATTCGGCTAGTAGGCGTCGGGAGAAGAGGATGTTCAGCGTCGGATGGAAGATGATGGCTCCCGAAGAAAGAAGATTGAAGATGCCGTTGATAGAAGACTTCATCCGGATCATGGACCTCTTCAGCTCCCGCTTGGATGAAGACTTCATCCAGATCATGGACCTCTTCAGCTCCCGCTTGGATGAAGACTTCAGCCGGATCATGGACCTCTTCAGCCTCCCGCTTGGGCTTGGATCAGGACATCGGAGGAGCTCTTCAGGACGGATCGGTGAACCTGGTATGGTGAAGATAAGGTAGGAAGATCTTCAGGGGCTTAGTGTTAGGTTTATTTAAGGGGGGTTTGGGTTAGATTAGGGGTATGTGGGTGGTGGGTTGTAATGTTGGGGGGGGGTATTGTATGTTTTTTTTACAGGCAAAAGAGCTGAACTTCTTGGGGCATGCCCCGCAAAGGGCCCTGTTCAGGGCTGGTAAGGTAAAAGAGCTTTAAACTTTAGTAATCTAGAATAGGGTATGGCATTTTGTTATTTTGGGGCTCTTCGTTATTTTATTAGGGGGCTTAGAGTAGATGTAATTAGTTTAAAATTGTTGTAATATTTTTCTTATGTTTGTAGATATTTTTTTATTTTTTGTAACTTAGTTCTTTTTTTTTTGTACTTTAGTTAGTTTATTTCATTGTAGTTATTTGTAGATATTGTATTTAATTAATTTATTGATAGTGTAGTGTTAGGTTTAATTGTAGGTAATTGTAGGTATTTTATTTAATTAATTTAATGATAGTATAGTGTTAGGTTTAATTGTAACTTAGGTTAGGATTTATTTTACAGGTAATGTTGTAATTATTTTAACTAGGTAACTATTAAATAGTTCTTAACTATTTAATAGCTATTGTACCTGGTTAAAATAAATACAAAGTTACCTGTAAAATAAATATTAATCCTAAAATAGCTACAATGTAATTATAATTTATATTGTAGCTATATTAGGATTTATTTTACAGGTAAGTATTTAGCTTTAAATAGGAATAATTTATTTAATAAGAGTTATTTAATTTCGTTTGATTAAAATTATATTTAACTTAGGGGGGTGTTAGTGTTAGGGTTAGACTTAGCTTTAGGGGTTAATACATTTATTAGAATAGCGGTGAGCTCCGGTCGGCAGATTAGGGGTTAATAATTGAAGTTAGGTGTCGGCGATGTTAGGGAGGGCAGATTAAGGGTTAATACTTTTTATTATAGGGTTAGTGAGGCGGATTAGGGGTTAATAACTTTATTATAGTAGCGCTCAGGTCCGGTCGGCAGATTAGGGGTTAATAAGTGTAGGCAGGTGGAGGCGACGTTGTGGGGAGCAGATTAGGGGTACATAGGGATAATGTAAGTAGCGGCGGTTTACGGAGCGGCAGATTAGGGGTTAAAAAAATATGCAGGGGTCAGCGATAGCGGGGGCGGCAGAATAGTGGTTAATAAGTGTAAGGTTAGGGGTGTTTAGACTCGGGGTACATGTTAGGGTGTTAGGTGCAGACGTAGGAAGTTTTTACGCATAGCAAACAATGGGGCTGCGTTAAGAGCTGAACGTGGCTTTTTTGCAGGTGTTAGGTTTTTTTTCAGCTCAAACAGCCCCATTGTTTCCTATGGGGGAATCGTGCACGAGCATGTTTTTGAGGCTGGCCGCGTCCGTAAGCAACTCTGGTATCGAGAGTTGAATTTGCGTTAAAAATGCTCTACGCTCCTTTTTTGGAGCCTAACGCAGCCTTTATGTGGACTCTCAATACCAGAGTTATTTTTATGGTGCGGCCAGAAAAAAGCCGGCGTTAGCTACGCGGGTCGTTACCGTCAAAACTCTAAATCTAGCCGAAAGTATATAGGCCATTAACAGTTGGCCCTACACAGACAGTGTATAATATACACTTAATGTATTCCCAGTGACTTGCTATTTTAGTTGCAGTGTTAAATGTATGGCAAAATGTTCTTTTAGGTTTATGATAAATTATAATGATATTTAAATGAATAATAAATGTAATTAATGTATAAATCCATGTAAAAAATGCATTTGAAAATCATGATAATGTAAACATGAAATATAATTTCAAAACAAAAAAATAACCACATTAATTGAATGTTGAATGACATTAAATAACAGATATAAGGCCCAATTTAACAAGCTTAGAAAGTATCTTCCGGGCTCCATCGTTTCAAGCTCACCTAAAATAATAGTTAAGCATCAGCGGTCTTAAGAACAAATATTTAGAATCTTAAATATTTATACCAGCGCACGCTAATGTACACTGGTATTAAAAGTTTTCAGCAATGCGAACGCGATCTCGTGTTCACATTGCTGGGAAGCATTGCTCTCATGAGAGCGTGCTTCCATAGGCTCATATAGGAGCCTAGTTCTGATGCTGTCATAGACAGCATCAGAACATTGTGCAGCAAAGGGGGCTAGTAGCACAACAATGGCAGCATGTTTAAATATATATGATTATATACATATATATTATGTGTTTATATTTGTATACAGTACCAAAAAAATAGTTGGGGAATGTGTGGGGTGTATGTACTATATAGTTTCAAATGGTCCCCTCGGGAGCCTGTATCAGATTCACTGTCCAATTCACTATCCCCTCAGTTCAATACAACAGGGATACTGTTAACACACATATGAAAAAAAAAATGGTCCAAAGTGACTCACCACTTGTGGGTTGTGTGCTTGAATTGTTGAAGACTTCCCTTTTGCATCCTCTGTTCACTAACTTAGTGCAGCGTAGACCCCTTACAGGTATGCTTACCTCTTGCACAAGTGCCTGGATTGCTGGTTCCTGTCCTTTTGGATGGCTTTGCTTACTCAGTGCTCAGCAGCGTCCTCACTATCCCATTTGTTAAGGATCAGTCATCTGTAGTCTGTAGCCCATCCTCCGCAGCTATACCCATTGCCTCGTGCTCACTGTTGGCCAATACTTGTTCAAATATACAAAAAATAGTTACAGGAACACTGAGGATGTGGGTAAAAATCAAATACTTTATTCATGTTTTTATAGGGTATCATCACAAAGAGGGTAAAATACAGAGTGATAACAAATGACCGGTTTCGGCTACTGTCTTACTCCTAGCCTGCTAAGTAAGCAGGCTAGGAGTAAGGCAGTAGCCGAAACCGGTCAGCCTATTTTTTCATTTGATATCACTCTGTATTTTACCCTCTGGGTGATGATACCCTATAAAAACATTAATAAAGTATTTGATTTTTACCCACATCCTCGGTGCTCCTGTAACTATTTTTTTAATATATTTGTATTAACACATAAATATATATATATATATAAGCATAAACATATATATTTACTGGGAACACACAGTTCCCATTGACCGCAATGTAAAGCCACTCCCACCAATGTTAGACCCAAAAAACTGCCTAGTGCAGTAATTTTATTAAAAAATAAAGATGCTGCTAAATTTATTTTTTAATAAAACACACTATGCAGTATTTTGGGGCATATTTATAAAATTAACCAGAGATTTGATCTCTGGTTAATTTTATAAGCGCTAATTGCTAATGCGAGCTTGCAGTAGCAATAACCAGCCTCTTGTAATGACTGGTTAATTAACGCGTGCAGGCGTGTAATAATTTAGTGCTCCACTTGTAATCTAGTCCTTATTCTAGGGGAAGTCAATAAATATTAATAGAAGATTTGATAAAATTTTAAGTTTTGTGTGCCATGTGAGGGTTTTATTCACATATATGTTTCCAGGCCAGTCCTGTAACAAGCAGGACTTTCTTATTATTTAAAAAGCATTTTCTATTTTCCCAAATAAATATGGCTTTTCGTTTAAATTATTATTATTGTTATCATTATTATTATTTTATTATATTAAATGTTTTAAGTACTACCTTGCTAGGAAATGGTTGTAGGTTTTGGTCAATTTTCACTCAGTCATTAAAAAAAAACAAATCATTTTGAATCTGATACAATAATTTGTGTCTTGGCAGAAGACATGTCAAATTAATGATCCAGGTGTGAAAAGTTGTTGAAAAAAAGGTTTAATTCTTTATAGGAAAACTGGGAGTGGAAAAAATGCTAAATTAGAAGTTTCGGTACAAGTTATGTTTTTTTAATAACTAAAATTTGCAAAGGATTACGTTTTTCTCCTCTTTTTAATATATTGTTTTAAATAAAAAACACTAATAAATCTTGTGTTAAAATATGTCATAGTAGAACTCATAGACCATAGTGCAATATATAACAGTTCATAAAATATTCTATTCAAATAGCTGTAGTTGGACTGCCTTCGAAGTAAAAGAAGTTAACTGCAGGAACAGATTTTTATTAGCTACTAAAATTAAGAAAGAACACTGCTGTTTCACAGCCAGATAATTAAGTACTGTTTTCTCTTTTTTAACAGTATAAAATTAAACTTCCTGTTTAAAGTGTCTGGTTCTAGAAGCAATGAAAGGTGCATTGCTGTACCCTAAGGGCATAACTTAAAGCACAACAAAACACTTATTCTAACAAGGGCTTGCATGGGATTGAAATTTCTGTTTCATGAAAAAATGCTGGAGTAGGCAAAACAAGAAATTACAGGTAATAAATCAGGTACCCAATTTTTCACATCATCTTAGTTAATCCATTAAATCTTTTTGTAAAGTGCCCCACCTGATACAGAAGCTGCAGAAATCATTCAGAATTTCATAAATGTATTTAAAGTGTGAAAGGCCAAAAAAATCATCTAAATGAGACACAGGGAAACCGATACCAGAAAATAACATAGCAAATATTTGAAGCATATTTGTGAAAGATGTTAACTGCATTTCCACACTTCGTGTAATATTGTCACCACATTTATGTTACCATTTGGAATATGTCTACAATGCACCATGAAAACTGTCTTACATTTAAGAAGGTTGTGGTGCTTTATAGGTATAACAAACACAAATCAAATATAATGAAAAAGGCTGATGACATTTAAAGAAAAAAATGGAAATAGTTGTATTTTGAACATGAAAGATTATTATTTTAAGAAATGTTAAAGGGATATTAAACCAATTTTTTTATTTCATGATTCAGATAGAGCATGCCATTTTAAGTAACTTTATAATTTATTCCTATTATCACATTTTCTTTGTTCTCTTGGTATCTTTATTTGAAAAGCAGGAATGTAAGCTTAGGAGCGAGCCCATTTTAGGTTCAGCACCGTGGATAGTGCTTGCTGATTGGTGGCTACATTTATCCACCAACCAGAAAGCGCTACCCAGGTTCTGAACAAAAAATGGGCCTAAGCTTGCATTCCTGCATTTCAATTAAATATATCAAGAGAACAAAGACAAATAGATAATAGGAGCAAATTATAAAGCTGCTTAAAATTCCATGCTCTATCGGAATCATGAAAGAAAAAATTGGGTTTAATATCCCTTTAAGTTACAGCTGTTTATATTGATATTAAAATTAAAGTAAAAATAAAACGTTCATGATTCAGATAGATTTTGTGATTTTAAACAACTATCCAATTGACTATTTTTCTCTAACTTATTGTTTTCTTTGTATCCTTTGTTAAAAAGCATACCTAAGTAGGCTCAGGAGAAGCAACCCACTACTGTGAGCTCAATGCTGCTTCACATATATGCCTTTTGCCATTGGCTCACCAGATGTGTTCATCTAGCTCCAAATAGTGCGTTGCTGCTCCTTCAACAAAGGATATGAAGAGAACAGAGCAAATTTGATTAAATAACTAAATTGAACATTTTTAAAATTGTATCTATCTGAATTATGAAAGAAAAATGTTTATGTTTCTTGAATAGGAAGTACATGTCTGTTCTGTAATACATATCAGACATGTGAATTTGAATATGGATGAATCCAAAAAACTCAATAACTTTCTCTATAATTTTTTTTTTTTTTAAATGTTTTTTATTGAAGTTGTGCGAAATAAAGAAATACATATGAATTTTGTCCAGACTCATAAATTGCAACAAGGCAATAGATACATAATTAATACATAAAGAACATCTAGGAAATTAAAGATTGCATCTTCAACTATTATTCCTATAGTCACATGAATAACACATATAAGTAATAATGAAAAATAGAGCTGTCTCTAATTCAGTCTTTGGAATGATGGTGACGAACTCTATAATGTGGCGAAGACATGTAAGAATAAGACTAGTGATGCCAAGATAAATTGTAAGAAAAGTGTCTGGAGCAAATAAAATGGAACTTCATTTTATATTATATTATAGCGAATGTTCCCCCACTTCCACTATCTGTACTCTAATAATTCCAATAAAATTAGTCAGTGGAGAATTAGCATTTGTTTTGGCCAATAGTGGGCCATATTGTGTGAAGGGGAAAGGGTAAAATGCAGCGGACAAGAGCCGCTCGAAATAAAAAGGGGGGAAGGAGGGGCGGAGCTCCCCTGGGTAAGATAACACAATAAAACTCAGGTCTCTTTTCTACTTTAGGAGGTGCGGGCTATGACAAACATATATTGTCTAGTATCAAAAAGTTAAACAGCATAAAGGGGGAAGCTATCCTCTTAGAGAGCCGTCTAGCAAAGAATTTAGAAAAGAGCAATAGGGAAAAGATAACTATGTGATCTCACTGTATATTTTCGCAAAGACATAGAAGAGAGGTTATAATAATCTATTGTGAGTTAGCCCATTCTAGGATATCCATTACATGTAAAGGTTTAAGACCTTATTAGATGTCTCAAATAGGTCAGCTCTGGTTATGACAGAATCTAGCTAAGTGAACCAAGAACCATGTCCCTATGTGGATTATTAGAGAGTAAGTGATTATACAACCCCTGTATATAGCTAGCATGTGCCTCAATGTGAACAAAGTAGGGCCTCATACTTTAAGATTTAAGCTAATAAGAATAATGTGTGACATTGATATAAAAGACATAACCTCAGTATGGGCTTCCAAGTATAATCAGAATGGTGGTCGAATGAGAGAGTATGTTAAACTATATCATCCATAAAGTAATTTAAGAATGCCAATGTACAATGTGCCTCAAGGAGAGTATGATGTAGCTGATATGAAAAACCTTTATACGACATGTCAAAAGTTAAAAGGGGACTTTCCTAGGTTCTTTCTAGCGCAAACAGGGGATGAAATAACAGGTCTCTTAAATACTTAATTCCCCTTGGACACATATATACAAAAACACTCATAGATACACCTATACGCACCCATCCTTACACATGAACTTACATGGAAAATGCACTACTACATGTAGTAGAATGTGGGAGAGCTCAACCTACCATTGTCATAGGGCTGCAGTATATATTCGATCTAAATTAAAATTGTGAACATATAACTTCAAACATTTTATGGCTTATAAACCCGTATGGTATTCTGACAGGCTCAACATATATGATCTCAAAAAGGAAACTAAATCAGAAGGCTAATTATGAATATGTGGGGGTAGTTTAGAACCAAAACATAGTGTGCATGAAGATGTAACAGTAGAAAGTTCACCTAATGCAGTGCAAAGTATAGTCCGTTTAACTATGAGCATATAACAAAATCACACTTATATGAGAACATAAAGAAATATAACTAGCAAATATTAACAGGGTAATAAAAGGTCATAGACATTTAGGATAATATCATTACCAATGAGTAAATAAAAGGGGAGACCTATATCCCCTTAAGAGTAATAGTCTTTGTAAGAATAAGTGTCCTTAGCTGTCTCTATATTTACCCACGGTTACATCTAGATTACGGAGTCCATTTAGATGCATCTCCCAGAAAGGAAAAGCTTGTTCAAATTGACATCATATGGCTGACAGGGCTAGGCAAATATAGACCCCTTCTAGCAACATAGAACATATATACAGGTAAAAGCACATAGTATTAATGAGGATACATTTCAGGCTGTCAGCCATCATCAACAAGTTTCAATGTCCTCTATAATTCAAACGTAGGGCTATGTGTAAAACTTTCCTCGGGGGATAAGTTACTACAAAGCGTTGCTCTTGTGGCTAGCCGACCCCCATTCTGCCGATATATTTATAGAAAGGTCCCAGAAGAATAGCTTCGCTAGCAAAGCAAGACCACTGTGAGAGGGAGTAATGGAGGATATGCCATCCCTGTGTACAAGGCCGATCTACAGTCTGAGTTTTTCCCTCCCATGCTGTAGGTACCTTACTTAGTATAGGGAGGTGCTCCACCAAATACCCATGGTAATCGTCTACTTCTCCCAGCTTTTTGAAAATGTCAGATGTTAGATCTTTTTGGGAGCCCAGGTAGGGAGATGAGAAGATCTGGAGGTGGTGCCCGGTAGTAGTCAGGTTGGTTCCTGTGGAACATCAGACAGTGGCCGCATCGAGTCGCACTTTCTGACTCCTGTAAGATGCCTGCTACAACTCGTTCTGACTTCCTGACTTGTGTGCGTTGATGAAGATTTAGAGCAAACGAGGAGTCTTCTATCCTGTTCTCCACAGAAGTGTAATAGTAGGGAAGGAAAGAGGCGCCATCTTGGTTGCGCAGTTCTGAAATGCAAGTCCATAAGCCGTGAAAATGTTTATCAGCTTTATCACTCAGACCTTCCAGTAGTGAACTAAAACATGTTAAGTATTCCTCCATTTTGAAGATATCACAGATATACTGTTACCCAGCTGGGTGGGAAGCCAGGGAGTAGGCTAGCCCGTTATGTAGGTATCTATCAATTGTAGTGCTGTAGTCCCTGCTACCATTTCAGCTGGCTAGTTTCTGTGTCGGCAATTTGTCCATTAAATTTTCTCTTGGACCCCAAGTGTAGAAACCATAGTCTAGTGTCAAGCCAAGAGCAAGATATCAATTAATTAGGCTTTTAGAATGTCATAAATATACATTTTAGTGATCTGCCTTCAGGAGCTTTTCAATAGTACGTCTTGTTGCTTTGGCAGCTGGCTCCGCCCCCCACTTTCTCTATAATTTTATTCATTTAAAAATGTTTAAAAAATGACAGTTCTCTTTAATAAATAAAGAAATAAATGATGATGCAACAAACAATTAAGTTTATTCATTTATGCAACTACTCTAAGGGCAGAAAAAAAGCTTTTATGCAGAAGAGAAATGGTTCAACGTTTCAGATTTACACTATTCAGGTAGGCAAGGTTTCAAAAGTTCAAAACCACTAAATTTCCTAATTATTCCTTGATTGATTTCTGTATAAGCCATCATGCATGTAACCTTTACTTATTTCTTAGCCAATCCCCACCCCCCACAAAAAAGATCTGCTGCTGCTGGCTTGTAAAAGTAACACTATTTACTACTTTCACTTTATTAAAGTTTATGCTGCTGTTTAGGTGCTCCTCTGCTGTACTGAAAATATTTCTCACAGGCAAGAAGGGGTTAACAAAATTCTGTTAACAAACTAATAACGTTTTCAATATTTGTCCAAACTGTATAACCCCAGAAACTATTTTTTTTTTTTTATGGCGGATAATTAATGTGAAAAAGTAGTATTTTTGCATATCTAATACATATTAAAATACCTTCTTTTCGGTGAAACAACTAAATATTTTAATGGCCTTTAAAAAGGTTTGTTTCATCTAATATAAAACACATACAAGAGAATGAAGATGCAAATTGAAATCTTTAATGCAGTATTTTAGTATAATCTAAAATCAATATGGTAATACCTGTAAACACATTAGACTTAAATTCTAATGTATAATATATGGTCAGCAAATTGTTTAATTAAATTGTCCCAAAAACACAGTCCACTTTATGGTTGTGCAGAAACTTTATAGTGTTGTTGTAGGCAGCACAAATAAAATATCTTACTTTTTATGTGTTTAGGAATATACCAGTTAGTTATGGCATAAACCGAAAGCTTTCCAGTTTATTAAAGTTATATACATCATTTGATCATTATTGGGTGGCTATATATATATATATATATGCCTGATTATAACTCTTCAAAAAGCCTATCATATATGAAATAACTGTTACAACAATATCCATACTGTATGCAATCAAAATATGATTTTGAGAGATCTAAAAGTATTTTACTTGTGGACATGAGGTTACTCAACAGTCGACTTAAATTTATGACACCTTCTAAAATTATGTTGACATTGTGAACTTCTGGGTTACCAAACACCATAGGTAAAACAGGGTTAGATTGGTGTTTAATAGACCAGAAGGGGTCTATCAAAAGCATAATCACAACTTTAACTTATTTATTTCTGAAATCTTTGGAAAGCATCATCATAATAGGAGTTTTGGGGGCCGATTTATCCATATGGAGCTTGATACCCCTTGTTTCCAGCGAGCCAAACAGAACCCATAACTTGTCCACCTGCTCTGAGGCCACGGACAGAAGCATTTATCGATGTGCAGCAGACATGATACGCTACATCGTATCATGTCTGCTCGCACTATAATAAATATACCCCTTGGTCTCAATTTTTGCTTCCACTTTTTTACTGCAACAATTTAAGAGGCACAGTTATGAGTTCAAGCAAAGGGAAGGACTAACTTAGAGTGTTCCTCGCTAGATGGTCATCTGTAAACTTATTTATAGTTTAGATAACCCAGTTTATAAAGTTGCACATATAATGTATATTTGATCATTTCCTCCTTCTGTCTACTTAGTTAAAAACTTGGCACTTTTTTTTTCCAGTTATGTGTAGGAAATAGTCAACACAATTGGTTTAAAGATTGATAATTTAGGATCTTAGCATCTATATTATCTTTTAATTTATCAATCAATCATTCATTCACTGGTCATTGCATCAAAGTCAACATATCTGGCAACTTTGTTCTGTAAATCTGAATGCTGATTATCTATTTAGAATAATAAATCTTTTTTAGGGTTAACCACATCCTTGAAAACTGTTAATGGTGCAAAATGGGTTAAAGGATTAATAAATTACAATGGTTGTATCTAGATTACCTTCTAAGTCAATAATATTTTGCTTGTTAATAACAAACAAGTTTAAACCTATTATAGCTTGCATTTGTTTTTATAAATTGAAATGCAAATAGCATATTTAGCATATGCAAGTGTCACGGATACCAAGCTGCCAAGGCCACACTCCCTCAATATTGGATTACTTTGTTCCCAACCCCTTTTCACTTGTTTCTACATTGCTTGTACTGTGTCACTGAAAGAGCTGATCTCTAAGCCCCTTTCAGAAGAGACAGGCTTGTGGAACTACTCGCCAGCTGGGTTCACTAGGGATCCCCGTTGAACTTCAACTTAGGTTGCTCAGGAGGCCCTTTGCTCTAGAGCTCCGCTCTTTTGGGGATTTGTACTTCATATGAAGGGCAAGGATTGGGGTGATTGCCAGGAGGGAGCTCACTTCGGAACACTGGGTTTCGGACCCCCCTCTACCACTACTACTACTGGCTGACCTGGTGTACGACTGCCACTCCGGCCCCCAGCAATGAATCATGTCGCTTTTAGGACTGTGACACCTTGGGGCCTGGAGCTCTCCAATGGTACCTGGGAATAGCCAACACTCCCTCTGGATCACCCCAAAACAGTGACCTAGCCATTATGGGATCCCTATGGATCCCTATGTGACTATTGTTCCTAGGGAGGCACCAGCCTGTCTGGAGGGGTGGGCATTGCGGTAATTTGGGGATCAGATAAGGCTCTTATCAAGATGGCCAATGTGTATAAAAGCAGTGTGTTTTTCCCAATAAAGTCTGTTCGTGTTTTCACCTTAACACTGGTCTTGTCTGGTTATTTGGGTGGGCTCTTACTAAAATCACTTTCTCCACTCTATAGCTACAAGTTCCAGGTAGATTTTTCATGGTTGGTCAAATCCTGGCAAACTATAAATGGTGCTTACTGAGGACCAGATGATCAAAAGCTCACTGTATGGAGAGAAATCTCACAAAATATTTGGGAGATTTTTTGAGCATATACTGAAATGTGTGTGTTTTTCCTTCAGATCTAGAACCCTTCATAGTGAGATAAACAGTACTAAAGCTACAATTTACCCTTACACATTTTTGAAGAACATAACAGTACTGAGGAGACTTGTTAGATAATCTCCCCAGAATGGAGTGCTTTAGAGCATCAGGTCCTGAATGTTTAAAAGCCAAGCATACACCAGACTACCTCTGCTTAATTAGGATCATGCTACTGTAAACACCCATTTGACCGCAGGTGAAAGAAAATCTTTTTTTCTTGGAGATATACACCCCTATTTGTCAACTGCTGGGTGGACAAGGTCCACTCTTGGGAACCTCATTTACTTGGCATTTAACATTTCACAAGCAATTGCTTGTCAAGCTGCACCCTCTGCTGATAATTTAATGCTGCAAGCCTTAAGGTGGTGGAAAGGCTAAATAGCTGAGGTTTTAAGACCCAAGGTATTTATATCATGGTTTTAGTTTACTTCTTGACCAAGTAGAGGGATTTATATGGAAAAAGAAGGATGTACTTACATTCCATAGTCTAAACAAAATACAATGTTTTTTTTGCATTTAGAGATTATTTTTATAAGCTAGAGAATAAGATTACATGGTTGGTTTAGTCATTTTATGGTTTACCAATGCTCTCTTTAAGCAAGGCTAATGTCTGTTGCTTTACCCAGGCCATCTTTAATGCCGGCCCTCTCCCTCGGACATCAAGGGCAACCAAGGTAGGCTGATTGTGTTTTATGTATGAGTGTGACATTTTAATAAAGTGTCAAAGGAAAGCCGAGGATTTAAACACTGATAGATTTCACAAAACATGAGGGCAGAGTTGAGGTTGTTCATTAAGCAAAGTTAGTGAAGGCGGCGGAGTCATGGATGCAGAATGGGTCATCTGCATTATTGGGCAGTTAGGGGTGTAGAAAGGCAGTCCAGGGTTATCACTAGATGGGGGGGAAATTACCAGTGAGCTTCTTTTTTCTCCCTCCTCTTTAGCACAATGGGAGATGAAATCTGAAAGACAGTAGAACTTTCACTAAATGCTGTTAATAAAAAAAAATCTCTGAGAATAAACAGATGTTTTAACACAGCAAACTCTAAAATATTGGAAAGGAGCTCACTGTTGCGATAAGAAGTTGCAGTGTTTTTGCTTACGAATTAAATACATTAGGATTAACTGAATCATTTTTGCAAACTTAAGCACTGAAGCGTATTACAAAAATGTTTTGCATTTCAAATGCCACTATAAATGTCACCTGAAGTGTTTTTGTCTGGCACTTACATGCAATCTACTAAATCATCTAATTGTCACTGAATCAATATAATATTCTAGAGGACAGAACTTGTCTAAGTGTTCAGCATACACCTGAAGAAAACTCCGCATTGTTTTAAGACACTGTACCTTTCTTCAAGTTACAGAATACTCTGCTATACAAATGTTTTTCATTGCGTGAGGCACTCTAATTGACAGCAGAGTACAGACCTCTCGGACATCTGCAGCTTGTTTTAGTGACAATAAATCAGACATTTCCTATGTGTGGGCATGCTGCCAAACACTTTTCCTTTCCTTGGTTAGGCAAAAAAGCTGAAGATAACATGATCTGAGCAGCTATGGTGTTTGGAAAAAATCAAATTTGTTTCAAACTCGTGTTCCACATACAATTCCCTTGGAAAAGGTATAATAGAGTGTTATACATTGTGGAAACACACAAGCAAAATATTTCATTTTCTGGATTCCATTAGCTCCCTGAAATAAATAATAATAATATTTTTTTTTTTATATATTACCTTTCAATTGCATTGTTTTATAAATATGTAATCATTTTACAATTATAATGAACTTCATAAGTAAAATTGCAAAATATATGTGCTCTATATACAAAAGAAAATAAATTAATATGTTAATCAATGTTTGTCAACTCCAGTCCTCAGAACCCTTAAAGGGACATTAAACCCCAAAAAATGATTTCATGATTCAGACAGAGAATACAATTTTAAACCACATTCCAATTTACTTCTATTATCAAATTTGCTTCATTCTTTAGCTATCCTTTGTTAAATAAATAGCAATACACATGGGTGAGCCAATCACATGAGGCAAATATGTGCAGCCACCAATCAGAAGCTACTGAGCCTATCTAGATATGCTTTTCAGCACAGAATACCAAGAAAATGAAGAAAATTAGATAATAGAAGTAAATTAGAATGTTGTTTATCTGAATCATGAAAGAAAAAAAATGGGTTTAATGTCTCTTTAACAAGCCAGATTTTCATGGTATCTTAACTAGAGCACAGGTGAAATAATCATGAAGGGTGAGAGCAGGTTAGTAACCATGGTTACTGATCACCTGATTATTTCACCTGTGCTCTAGTTAAGATATAATGAAAATATGCATAAATAAAAAGATCATGAATTATGACCTGGTATGGGTAATTGAGAAACAAAGTGTTATATTATGTTATTAGAGATATAACCAATTGCATATTTATTTTTACATTTGATATATTTAAAATAAACTGCAAACTGTTATATCTCTGTGAGTCAATATCTTTGTTCTTTTTACCACAGCACACCAATTGAATAAAGTATCATGGGCTTCATTGTTTGCATAAAGTTATGTCTGTATGCTAAAATATAGAATTAAAACAGACAAAAATGATATAATATTATTTTCCATGAGTATCAAGGGCTTTATGGTTAAATTCAGGCTAGGGCATGTGTACTTGTAGCTAGAAAAGCAGTAAGAATAGTCTAGATTCCAGTTGAGTAGATTGGCTTTTGGGATATGTTATAGTATTTCCAAAAGCTTTTTCTAAGCAATCAATGAGACCATTATCTACTGACAGTGGACCACAATAAACTTATACTTAAAGGGCCATAATACCCAAATGTTTAAACACTTGAAAGTGATGCAGTATAGCTGTAAAAAGCTGATTAGAAAATATCACCTGAACATCTCTATGTAAAAAAGAAAGATATTTTACCTCAAAAGTTCCTCAGTAGCCACCTCCCATTGTAAAGGATTTCTAAGCAGCATTTTAGTGTGTCTGTCCCGGGACATCTTAGGGAATGAGCATCGTGAACTCTCATATTATTTCACCAATCAGGTAAAGGAAGTTTACTATGAAATCTCATGAGAGATAAGTCAAATCTCATGAGATCACAGTAAGAGTTCATGACCTCAGCACTGCTGATGCTGATTGGCTGCTGTTCATTTCTTCATATTTTTTTTTTTTACCTGCAGGTGGACAGCAGCTGAGTATAACTTTTTACACAGCACTTACTCTGGTGAGCTGAGGAAATTGTGAGGTAAAATATCTTCCTTGTTTACATAGAGATGCTCAGGTGATATTTTCCTGTCAGCTTTTTACAGTTATACTGCATCAGTTTCAAGTGATTTAGCATATGAGTATTATGTCCCTTTAAAGGGACAGTGAACCCAATTTTTTTTTCTTTCATGATTCAGATAGAGCATGCAATTTTAAGCAACTTTCTAATTTACTCCTATTATCAATTTATCTTCGTTCTCTTGCTATCTTTATTTGAAAAAGAACGCCCAGAACCTTGGACAGCACTTGTTTATTGGTGCATTAATTAATCCACCAATCAGCAAGAACAACCCAGGTTGTTCACCAAATGGGCCGGCATCTAAACTTACATTCTTGCATTTCAAATAAAGATAACAAGAGACTGAAGAACATTTGCTAATAGGAGTAAATTAGAAAGTTGCTTAAAATTGCATGCTCTATCTCAGTGATTTGCAACCTTTTTTTTGCCGTGGCACACTTTTTTACATTAAAAAATCCTGTGGCACACCACCATCCCAAAATTTTACAAAATCACACATTGTAGCCTAATACAGGATATATAATACAGTATATATATATATATATATATATATAAACACACTGTACTGTTCTGTCATGCCATGCCTCCTACAAACTATACATTACATATTGACATTCATTCACAAACAATCATAATGATTGTCTGTGAATGAATATCAATGTCATGGTTGTAAATGATGCCTGATGAGCCTGTCGCATACCTCCCAATATTTCAACATTTGAAAGAGGGACACCCCCGCACTGTTGTCAGTCTGCCGCGGCACACCTGAGGATCTCTCACGGCACACTAGTGTGCCACGGCACACTGGTTGAAAAACACTGCTCTATCTGAATCACAAAAGAAAAAAATTGGGTTCAGTGTCCCTTTTACATAGAAAAGTTTCAGCATAATGCATGAAGAATATATTTTCAATTATTTCTAGAGTTACCATAGACTCAACTTTCATGCACATTCAGACTGGAATAACTTCCTCACAGTAAGTTAGCTACTAGACTTGCGTAGCATTGAAAAATGTGTTTCGAACGAATCTTTGAGAGCGAATATTTAGAAAAATGTGTTTTTGAGAATATTTGTATGCTGCGCTATTTAATATTTGTTTTATTTAAAATTAAATTAATGCTAAATATCCGGGGAACATTTACATTTGTTATTTCGTTAAACAAATTTAAATGTTCCTTTCTACAGGCAAAAAAGTTCACCTGTAGGATTATACTTATCTTCTAGTGCACTGAAGAGCCGCACTAAATTAGTTTTAAAGGGTTAAATACTTACCTTTATCACGCTGGGGAGCCGCACTAATCCTGACTCTGCATCACAGATCCTGCTAAGCAAAATCCCAGATCTTGCCTTAAAGGATTACTTTCTGTTATAATTTTTAAGCAAAACAACTAACATATTAAAGTTAATAAACATTAATTAAAACCTACTGACCTATATTTTCTCCAAAACGAAGTTTCATAACGTTCTAAAAGTTATATCTTTTATTCGCCAATGATGTCACGTTATCCTGCCCATTATTTTCAGTACTGAGTGTTCAAAATACTTAAACCAATAACTTTGTGTTTAAAGTGCCATTTTGAAACCTAGGTATTGTAAACGGATTGGTACAGAGCAAAGGATACCCACGGAGTGGGTTTGGAAAACAATTAAATTTGCAGACAAGATTTCTGATATACGGTAGAGATATGTTAGTGAAATGCTATTGATAAAAAGCGTATTTGGGGTAGTTAGTTAGTAACAGGCATAGAAAATATTTACTTACAGTGGCCCTTTAAAGGATAAGGTCCCTTAGCACAGACTCTGGGATCCGCTGTGCTAAGCCTCTGGTTAGTGCGGCCAGGAGCTCTGTGAAGAAGGGTTGGGATTAGTGTGGCTCTCCAGCATGCTAAAGATAAGTATTTAACCCTTTAAAGCTAATTTAAAGGAAATGAATGCTGATGAATGTCTTTAGTATTTGTTTGTCTTCTATAAAATTAGTTAGAACAAAACAAATGCGGCGGCATGACTTCCGGTGAGGGAGGAGCTGACAGACACGCTGCTTGCTGCACAGCTTCATGGTGGCTACGAGTCGCCCAACCAATACAGCGTTTACCCTCTGCTGAGACCCGCTTACCCAGCCTGGTTCTGGGAGAGAGTCGGGGAGTGAGGCTTGCGTCTGAAGCCTCAGCATCGGAACAGTCCCGGAGTTGGCGGTTTTTGCCCAGTGGTAAGGAACCACACACTCCACTCTGAAGGGGCGCAAATTGAGCACTGTGAATCGGCAAATCCTGGCGGCAATAGATTAATCGGGCCGCCGAGACAGAAGGAGCCGTAAGAGCCGGTGGATACACGACATATCTTAGCTGCTGGTAGGTCGAGGCTTCCACTGGGCGGAGGGATCCGCTAGTGGCGCTTCCTCCTCGCGGTGAAGGAGCTGAGACAGAAGTCGCTGCTATCCACTGGGCCAGGAGGTTATTGGCTGACACACAGGCGGAATACAGCTAAGAGGTAGCCTTGAGATTACCCCGAGGAGGTGGAGGTCACAGTAACAGTAACTACTATATGCAAGAGGAAGACACAGCAGTATGGAGTAGCACCCATTTGAAGATCTTAACCTGCTAAAAAAGCAAGTTTATAAAACAGCTTGTTTGCAGCATTACCTGAGAAACATAGATGGGAATATAGCTGGAGTAAGCTGGCCTAACAGGTACTTTTCTATTATGCGGTTTGTAAAATCAGGGGAGGCCTTAGATTACTAAAAGGCCACTCATAGTATAATTGTTTTTTCATCCTACTCTCTGGACAGTATTTTAAAGACAGTCATTTAAAATATCTGGTGGACGGTAGCTGGCTTGCTTACTTAGCTAGCAAAAACTATAGGTTCTCTGAAGTTGTGTTCGCATGTTGGGACACTGCAAGTATCAGATGGTTTACCCTGAGAAGTTTTTCTGAATATTCAAGCTTTTGCAGTTTCTATTGGCAGAACTTTGCTATATCCCAGGACTGATTATATTATGCTTTGAAAAAGGGATGTTTTTTTGTTTTTTTTTCTTATTTGCCTATACGTACACTTGTTTGAAATAATTTCTGGGATATTGCAACCAAAGATTGTTGCAATTATTTAATTCTGCGCCCTCATTAAGTAACAAATTGGGGCATTAGGTTCGAGAGGAAGGGAGGAAAAGAAAGAAAAGGGGATAAAAAAAAAAAAATCTTTTGTAGAACTTTATATTCCTCATTGTCTGCAGGATAAAACATTTTGTGGTTTAGGATAAAGGCTCTGAAAATTCACTTACTTAGTTCACTTATATAACAAGGGGGAAAAAAAAAAAAAGGGGGGGGGGACAAGAATACGCAGGGATAGGAAGGCTACTTTGGATTAGCCAGATCACTTTTTTTTTTTTTTCTTTTTTCACGTTTTGTTTTTGTCACATTAGCTGTGTTGAATTCATAATATTTTGATATTAATATATAATTTTCACTTATTTACACTTTTTAAATGCCTATGGATAGGTACATTACTCAAGTTAAGCAAAATTCTCCTAAGATGCCTCCAAAAATAAAAGACAGGAGGAATAAGAATACAGACGTCCCTGCAGAAGGGCTGGCGGACACGTCTTTATCTACATTAGATACACAATCTTTATTGTCACAACTCTCAGATATGTTCACTCCACAGTTTGACACTATTAAGAAGGAGCTTAATCATATATCTTCAGAAATTGGATCTTTGGCTAATGAAGTTAAACAATTTGCAACAAGAATGAATGAGGCGGAGAGTAGAATCTCAGATTTAGAAGATCTAGTCAACACACATGAAAGTATAGTTATGAAACAGGATGATAAGATCATGAATCTACAATTGCGCCTGGAGGATCTAGAAGATCGCTCCAGGCGCAACAATATTAGAATTGTAGGCCTACCAGAAACTTCTCAATATGAAGACCTTTTGAATTTTACATCAGTTGTGCTCCCTCAAGCGCTAGGAATTCCATCAAACCAACTTCCCTTAATAGTAGAAAGGGCGCATAGGGTAGGGCCTAGGAACTCTGGGCAAAGTAGTCATACTCGAAGTAGAATGTGCATTTTTAAGCTTTTAAGGTATCAGGATAAGATGGAGTTACTGAAATTATATAAGAAAAATGAGTCTTTTTTATTAGATAATAACAAGCTGCTGTTATTCCAAGATTTTTCCCCAGAAACCTCTGCTAAAAGGAAACTTATGGTACCATATTGTACAAAAATAATCCAGAAAGGTTTAAAAGCATGGATATCATATCCTGCTAGGATTATAGTCCAAGACAAGGATAGTAGGCGGATAATTAATAACTGTCAAGAAGCGCATGAATTTATAGAGGCTATACAATAAAGACATGCTCTCTCTTAAATAAACACTGAAAAGGTAACATGGATAGGGTTAATATATCCTATAAAAGAAAGGGTTTAGTTAGGTATGTCTATAAGAAAATGTATGGCTATATGGTTTATTCTTGTTATAAAATCTGGTTATGCTGGTCAATCACTCTATATATAATAATGAATCAGTTTAATTTGTTTTTTAATTTAGGAGGGGGTATTTTTAGTTTGTGTGTTTTTTTTGTTTTTTGTTTTTTTTTTTCTCCTCTCTCTCACTTGGACTCTTCCACCCCGGGTCGGCCCTCTTCTATCTATTGGTCTTTGGTGGTATAATGGATAGGAGCTAGATGACAACAATATCGGTTAATTTAAAAATCTTGTCCTGGAATGTAGGGGGTATTACCTCCCCCAGGAAGCGTAAACTTATTGTTAAGTATTTAGCGAAATTTAACCCAGATGTTGTTATGTTACAGGAAACACACTTAAAGGAAGCAGAATTACCTAAATTAAAATGTAAATGGATAGGTGAATTAGTAGCAGCCCCTGCAGTGAAAAGAAGTTCGGGAGTAGCAATTTTACTTCATAAAAACTTAGATTATAAAATTAATAATATTCAAGTTGATTTAGAGGGTAGATATATTATCCTACATATACAATTGAATGGATGTGAGTTTGTCTTGTGTAATGTTTATGGACCAAATAAATTTTCAGTAGACTTCTGGGATAATATTAAACAAAAGTTATTTCCTTTCTCAGGAGGGAATTTAATTTTAGGGGGGGATTTTAATATGTCTATCTGCCCTGAATTGGACAGACTGTCATTAAAGAATAGCAGGGAATACCAAAATAGTGCATAATATTTTAAGAAATTTATTCATGAATTAAAGTTAGTAGATATTTGGAGGTTGAAAAATCCGGATCAACAAAATTTTACATGTGAATCAAAAGTTCATAAAACTTTTTCTAGAATAGACATAGTTTTTATCTCCAAATTATTGGCTACCTGTAGGTCAGAGGCAAGTATTGAAGATATCGTTATATCTGACCATGCGATAGTTTCAGTTACTCTGTTGACAGCATCATCTGCAAAAGGCCAGGCTCACTCATTTTTTTTTCCCACGGTTCTTAGTGAATAACCCAAGATTTATTAATTTTTTAAAACAGAAATGGAAGGATTACACAACATTTAATATCGCTCAATTTAATAAAATTGAGGTGTTTTGGGAAGCTGCGAAGGCGGTAATAAGAGGGGACATCAAGTCCTATCTCTCTATCTGGAGGAAAAAAACTATGGCATATGAATTGCAGTTAGCTGCACAAACGAGAAATGCTTTTAGATATTATTGTATCCATAGATCTCCTCAAAATTGGGATAAGTACTGCAAGGTTAGAAGGGAGAGGGATATTTTTCTGAGGAAAAGATCACACCAGGAAGAACAGAAAACAAAATATCAATTTAAGGGCAGTTACGGTAATTCTGCTAAATTTCTTGCTACATTGGTTAAAATTAGAAAAAACAAAAACGGTATATCAGCCATTAGAGATGAGAATGCCATATATACGGATCCGGTGGATATTAATGGAATATTTTTTAATGTTTATCAGCAATTATATTCAGAAACAGAAGTGAAATCTGATAATTTTACAAATTTCTGGATGAAAGTTAAATTACCTAGAATTATGGAGGAGGAACTTCATGCTTTAAATCAACCAATTTCAGAGGAAGAGATTTTAAAAGCGATCCAAGCAGCAAATAGTAATAAGACTCCGGGGCCAGATGGCATCTCAGTTGAATTCTACAAAATGCTAGCAGAAGAAATGAGATTTCCTCTGGGCAGCTTATTTAATTATTATTTTTTTGCTGGAAATAAAATGTCTAGCAACTTTACCGCAGCTCGTATTTCCTTAATTTTAAAAAAAGGCAAAGACCCTTTGGATCCTGGGGCTTATAGACCTATATCAGTACTTAACGCAGACTATAAGCTATTGACATCTATTATAGCTGCCAGACTTATGATTTCCCTAGATAAAATCATACATTTAGATCAGACAGGATTCATGAAAAATAGAAACTCGTTTAGAAATATTCGTCAAGTTACGGCGGTGTTGGATTATATCTGGAACTTAGATAGGAAGGGACGAGAATATAAAAGGTATAGCGAGGGAACTATACTTACGGTCGATGCTGAAAAAGCATTTGATGCAGTCAACTGGAATTATCTATTTATGGCAGTGCAGAAATTCGGTTTTAGGAATCAATTTCTGAAATTTATTCGTAACCTTTATAATGCCCCTATATCCTATTTATGTGTCAATGGTATTTCATCCCCTAAGATTGAGTTGAAAAGAGGGACGCGACAGGGTTGTCCGCTGTCGCCCTTATTATTTAATCTGGCATTAGAACCATTTGCAATTCTTTTAAGGGATAGTTTAGCTGGGTTATTGATGGGGGGTCATACTTTAAAAATATTACTGTATGCAGACGATCTATTGATATTTATAGATAACGTGCATAAATCTATCCCCTTGATCGTGCGGCTGTTCGATTTTTTTTCTTCCTTTTCCGGGTATAAGATTAACTATAGCAAAAGTGAATTATTGGTCTTTTCTGAATCTAGACTAAAGCTACTGCCGCATCCATTTAAAATGGTTGACTGTTTTAGGTATCTGGGTATTATCTTACATAGAAACCCCGAAACTTGGTATAAGCTGAACTATGGCCCGCTACTGCAAAAAATTAAAACTGACTTGGATTTATGGTCCTCATTAACTATCTCTCTTACCGCTAGGGTCAATTTGACAAAAACAATTATTTTCCCCCGAATATTGTATTTGCTTCAAAATCTCCCTTTATTCTTATCTAATAAGGATATATTAGATCTACAGCGATGGCAGTCTAACTTTATCTGGGGGAAAAGGAAACCTCGTATTGCGCTTAAAAAATTAATGTTAAAACGGGAGACGGCAGGACTAGCACTGCCAGACCTAAGACTTTATAATTGGGCCTCTTTGGCTAAAATCGCCTTTGAATGGATTACAGAATTAAATCGTTTTACTTCATTAGATTTAGAGATATTTCTAGTTACACCTTTTGCATTAAAGGCTATTTTGCATTGCCCATTAAAGAAACTACCTCTTAATATTATGAAATTAAGGTCGATAAAAAACATTGTTATTGCATGGCAGAAGATATGTAACTACCTTAAGGTATCGCCAGCATTCTCGGAGTTTCTTCCCATTATAGGAAATCCTGAATTTCTGCCAGGTATTGCTCAAGGGGTTTTTAGAAAGTGGGCTGAGCTTGGTCTTTCCTATGTATGTCAAATTTTTGGTCCTGATAGATTAATGACTTCGGAAGGACTATTTCAGAAGTTTAATCTTCCAAATTCAAATTTATATGCTTATTTCCAATTGCGACATTTTGTTTTTTCACAGAAATGGGATAGTAAAGCTTTATTGGATTGGTCAGATATTACGAATATCATACGTAGATTTGCGTCAGGATTTACACCAATTTCTTTAATTTATGACATTATGTTGGCTAAGCAAGGGGATTTACATGAAAATAATCTACATAACTTCTGGAAGCGGTATTTTCCAGACCTAGAACAGAATAGGATAAAACAGAGTTTTGGGATGATAGATAAAGTATTGGTATCTACAGCATGGAAAGAATCACATATGAAACTTATAAATAATTATTATCTCTCACCGGAGAAAATGTCCAGGTTCTATCCTCTTCAAAGCTTTGTTTGTTCTCGCTGTGTATTTCCTAAAGCAGATATCCTACATTTATTCTGGTCGTGTCCAAAAATACAGCAATTGTGGTTAAAGATCTGGTTTTGGTATAGCAAATATTATCAAGATTATAATAAGTATACGGCGATGGACATATTTTTTCTTACAAGCTCTGATTATAGGTCTAAAAGGCACTCTAAAATCCTGAATATTATTATTTTAATTACAAGACATTTAATATTGAAGAGCTGGAAAGATCATGTGGCACCCAGTTTCTCAGTATTTCTTAAGGAAATACAATACCAGATATTATATGAATCATACTATACAGTCTTTTCAACAGAAGCAAAGATAAAAATCTTCTTGCTAGACTGGCTACCTGTGGTTAAATCCTATCCACTTTCTATACAAAGACGGATCTTAGCCCCCTTTTTGAACTCCATCTCGTTTGCTGAGCTGGTTATATCCAATGTGTTTCCTACAAGTTGGCTTTCAACTGTAAGGGAAGTGGATGTATAAGGATTATTGGAAATAAGTTTGATATGTAATTGTACGGGAGGATGGAGGGGGTAGTCGGACCCGGACGCGGAGGGGCCCGAGTGAGAGATCCCCCCATACGGGGATGTTGGGGGTTTCCTCTTTTTTTTTGTTTTTTTTGTTTGTTTGTTTTTTTTGTTGTGACTATGGGTTTTCATAGTCAAGAAAATTATTATTAGGTAATTTTATAATAGAGTGTTCATTATAGTTTTTGTGTTAAGTCATTAAAAGGTAAAAAATTCCAGCAAACCGTGCAGGACAATAAATTTGTTACATATTGGCGATGAATATTTTTATTTTATATCTGTTCTTTCAATGCATGCCAAAATGCTCTCTTTTTGCTTGTACATATCAAATTGTACTAAGCCCTGTGTGGCTTATGAGTTATATTGAATGCCTATGTATTGTTTGCTGGTTATAATAAAAAAGAAAGATTTAAAAAAAAAAAAAAGAACAAAACAAATGCAGAAGTCAATTAGCTACTATCTCTGTTTTTCTGTATTAATCTCCCTCCTGCCACATTAGGTTTCATGACTTAGCTGTGTATTGTATTGATTAATATATTTAAAAACCTGATATATTACACATGTTCACATGTTCCCATGAAACAATGCAAACCAACAATCAAATGCACAAGGAAGTCATCAGCAACACATTTTTGGTGGTGAAAAAGTAGATGTGTTTGATCAGGAGGAATGAATGGTGAGTGAAAAAGCAATGTCAGAATGTTAGAGTGATAGTGTCACATGTTCATTTTGGCATAGGATAATATTTTAATTGTTCTGTTAAGGGTAATAAAAAGACTAGAGATATTTAATACTAACCAACTCTAAATGCTTTCCTAAATAAGTAGAAGCTTTCAAACCCATCATCAGATACAGCACCCTCAGGAATCACATACAGTGCTAAAAAAAAATCCTTTACAAACACAGAAAATTGTTAGTGGCAGAAGAAAGAGGGAATGCAATTCCTAAGAATAAAATGATCTAATATACAAAGGATCATACTGAACTGCTAGGAAAATTACAGGTCAAGAATAAAATCCATGGAAATTAAAGCCTAAGATTTACCAAAGATTAACAGTGGTTCAAAATATGTTTGTTCTTTTATTTTGGATATACATTGGGTCACATGATTGTATCTGCAGGAAAATGTCATTGATATAAGAAGCTATTGCAACTAAAATAAAGGAATATACATGGGTTTATTACCAGTGGTGTTTCAATGTTTAAAATGACAGCCTAAATATAAAAAGAGAAAAAGATGCACTCAGCTCAGACAGAACAAAAGCTAGAAAAACTTCCGTGCCTGTTCATTTTATTATAGGATGCCATTCAGGGTGAATACTCTTTTAACACGCTATGCCCCTTCACAGAGAAAAAAAATCCTGTAGCATATCAGTCTGACCCTGCCCAATGACAGTCCAGCACCAAAATACCAGGCAATTCTCTGAACAAGAGAAACAACAACCCCAAACAATCATTTCAGCCTTCTGTGGGCCTCATCAGTGCAGTCACATCTCTCTAAGGGCTTGTGTGCAAGGACTCCACGTCTGGTTTCCCCTTTTACCCTTAGGGAGACCCAAGAGCAATTTGCATAAATATAAAAAGAGAGAGAGATGCACTCAGCTGAGACAGAACAAAAGCTAGAAAAACTTCCGTGACTGTTCATTTTATAATAGGGTGCCACTCATGGTGCATACTCTTTTAGCACACTATGCCCCTTCACAGAGAAAAAATATCCTGTAGCATATCAGTCTGACCCTGCCCAATGACAGTCCAGCACCGAAATACCAGGCAATTCTTCTCTGAACAAGAGAAACAACAACCCCAGATGATCGTTTCGGCCTTCTGTGGGCCTCGTCAGTGAGGTGCAGTCGCATCTCTCTAAGGGCATGTGTGCAAGGAGTCCACATCTGGTTTCCCCTTTTACTCTGGACTGTCATTGGGCAGGATCAGACTGATATGCTACAGGATATTTTTTTTCTGTGAAAAGGCATAGTGTGCAAAAAGAGACTGCATCCTGAGTGGCACTGGCCTTGTGGACAAGCACATAAGTTTTTCTAGCTATTGTTCTGTCTCAGTGAGTGCGTATCTCCATTTTCTTGATTTTTATGTAAATTACTCTTGGGTCTCCCTAAGAGTAAAAGGGGAAACCAGACGTTGGACTCCTTGCACACATGCCCTAGAGATATGCAACTGCACCTCACTGACAAGGCCCAAGAGAGGCCAAAACGTACATCTGGGGTTTGTTGTTTGTCTTGTTCAGAGAAGAATTGCCTGGTATTTCAGTGCTGGACTGTCATTGGGCAGGGTCAGACTGATATGCTACAGGATATTTTTTTCTCTGTGAAAAGGCGTAGTGTGCAAAAAGAGACTGCAACCTGAATGGCACTGGCTTTGTGAACAAGCACAGAAATTATTCTAGCTATTGTTCTGTCTCAGTGAGTGCCAGTCACTTCATTGACAAAATTGATTCCATCAGACATGAAATCAGCTCTCAACACAATTCCATTCTCTCCCCCCCTCAAATACTCTCACTCAACCACAACCCTCATAACCTGAAACTTAGTTCATTCTCCCCTGTTACTGAGAACGAAGTTTCAGCACTTATACTGTGCTCTCACCTCACTACCTGTCCCCTTGACCCTATCCCCTCACAGCTGCTCCCCTCTCTCTCTGCTACCCTTACCCCTATACTAACACACATTTTCAACCTCTCCCTCAGCACTGGTACATTTCCCTCATCAATGAAACATGCACTGGTCACACCGATCCTCAAAAAACCTTCCCTTGATCCTACCTCCCCATCCAACTACCGCCCTATTTCCCTCCTCCCTCTTGCTTCAAAGCTTCTTGAAAAACTAGTATATGCACGCCTATCCCATTTCCTTACGTTAAACTCCCTTCTTGGCCCGCTGCAATCTGGATTTCGTCCCTATCACTCCACAGAGACAGCTATTGTTAAGGTCACCAACGACCTACTTACAGCTAAATCAAAAGGCCACTTCTCTCTGCTTATCCTCCTTGATCTGTCCGCAGCCTTTGACACTGTCGACCACCCTCTTTTGCTCCAAACCCTCCAATCCTTCGGCATCTGTGACACAGCCCTTTCGTGGCTCTCTTCCTACCTGTCAAACCGTACCTTCAGTGTAGCCTTCTCTGGGGCCTCCTCTGCCCCGTCACCACTTTCTGTCGGAGTACCGCAAGGCTCTGTCCTCGGTCCCCTTCTCTTCTCAATCTATACTTCATCACTAGGTTCCCTTATTAAGTCCCACGGTTTCCAATATCGTTTGTATGCCGATGACACCCAAATCTACTTCTCTGCACCAGAACTATCTCCTTCCTTGCTAACCCGTGTCACTAACTGTCTTTCTCACATCTCTTCCTGGATGTCCTCTCACTACCTCAAGCTAAATCTCTCCAAAACTGAGCTCCTCATTTTCCCCCCTTCTTCCAAAATCTCCACCCCCAATATCTCTATAACTGTCGACAACTCCATCATTACCCCTACCCCGCATGCCCGATGTCTCGGGGTCACATTTGACTCAGATCTTTCCTTCACTCCTCACATTCAGTCCTTGGCTACAGCCTGCCGCTTCCACCTTAAAAACATCTCTAAAATTAGACACTTCCTTACACAAGACACAACTAAGATTTTAATCCACTCTCTCATTCTTTCCCGCATTGATTACTGCAACTCTGTCCTCTCTGGTCTCCCCACCTGCCGCCTAGCTCCTTTACAATCCATAATGAATGCCTCTGCCAGACTCATCTTCCTTACACGTCGCTCTTCATCTGCTGAGCCTCTCTGCCAATCCCTTCACTGGCTTCCTCTTGCCTCTAGGATCAAACACAAAACTCTCACTCTTACATACAAAGCCCTCAACAGCACTGCTCCCCCCTACATCTCAGACCTTGTCTCCAGATACTCTCCCTCCCGTCCCCTTCGCTCTGCTCATGACCTCCTACTCTCCTCCTCTCTTGTCACCTCATCACACTCCCGTTTACAGGACTTCTCCAGACTGGCTCCCATCTTGTGGAACTCTCTGCCTCGCTCCACAAGACTCTCTTCTACTTTTAAAAGCTTCAAGTGCTCCCTAAAGACTCTACTGTTCAGGGACGCATACAACCTACGCTAACCTTTCCTATTACCAGTTCCTCTCCTCCACTGCAATCCCCTGAACCCTCTTAGCATGTAAGCCTAAAAGTCCAGCTGTTTGTAGATCACCTTCTTACGAGCTGACTACAACAGTGCAACTCTTGGCAGGGCCCTCTACCCTATAATTGTTTTGTTGTACTCCCCTTTGTTTATAGCGCTGCAGAATCTGTTGGCGCTCTACAAATAACCGATAATAATAATAAAGTGAGTGCGTCTCTTGATTTTATGTAAATTACTCTTGGGTCTCCCTAAGAGTAAAAGGGGAAACCAGACGTTGGACTCCTTGCACACATGCCCTAGAGATATGCAACTGCACCTCACTGATGAGGCCGAAACGTACGGCTGGGGTTGTTGTTGTTTGTTGTTGTTGTTTGTTGTTTGTTGTTGTTGTTGTTGTTTGTTTTGTTCAGAGAAAAATTGCCTGGTATTTCGGTGTTGGACTGTCATTGGGCAGGATCAGACTGATATGCTACAGGATATTTTTTTCTCTGTGAAAAGGCATAGTGTGCAAAAAGAGATTGCACCCTGAGTGGTGCTGGCTTTGTGGACAAGCACTGATGTTTTTCAAGCTATTGTTCTGTCTCAGTGAGTGAGTGTCTCCATTTTCTTGATTTTATGTAAATTACTCTTGGGTCTCCCTAAGAGTAAAAGGGGAAACCAGACGTTGGACTCCTTGTACACATGTCCTAGAGATATGCAACTGCACCTCACTGACGAGGCCCAAGAGAGGTCGAAACGTATGTCTGGGGTTTGTTGTTTGTCTTGTTCAGAGAAGAATTGCCTGGTATTTCGGTGCTGGACTGTCATTGGGCAGGATCAGACTGATATGCTACAGGATAGTTTTTCTCTGTGAAAAGGCATAGTGTACAAAAACAGACTGCACCCTGAGTGGCACTGGCCTTGTGGACAAGCACAGAATTTTTTCTAGCTATTGTTCTGTCTCAGTGAGTGCGTCTCTCCATTTTCTTGATTTTATGTAAATTAGTCTTGGGTCTCCCTAAGAGTAAAAGGGGAAACCAGACGTTGCACACATGCCCTAGAGATATGCAACTGCATCTCACTGACGAGGCCCAAGAGAGGCCGAAACGTACGTCTGGGGTTTGTTGTTTGTCTTGTTCAGAGAAGAATTGCCTGGTATTTCGGTGCTGGACTGTCATTGGGCAGGATCAGACTGATATGCTACAGGATAGTTTTTCTCTGTGAAAAGGCATAGTGTGCAAAAAGAGACTGCACCCTTAGTGGCACTGCCCTAGAAATATGCAACTGCACCTCACTGACAAGACCGAACTGTACGTCTGGGGATTGTTGTTTGCCTTGTTCAGAGAAGAATTGCCTGGTATTTCGGTGCTGGACTGTCATTGGGCAGGATCAGACTGATATGCTACAGGATATTTTTTCTCTGTGAAAAGGCATAGTGTGCAAAAAGAGACTGCACCCTTAGTGGCACTGGCCTTGTGGACAAGCACAGAAGTTATTCTAGCTATTGTTCTGTCTCAGTGAGTGCGTCTCTCCATTTTATTGATTTTATGTAAATTACTCTTGGGTCTCCCTAAGAGTAAAAGGGGAAACCAGACGTTGGACTCCTTGCACGCATGCCCTAGAGATATGCAACTGCACCTCACTGACGAGGCCCAAGAGAGGCCGAAACATTATTTTTTCTCTGTGAAAAGGCATAGTGTGCAAAAAGAGACTGCTTCCTGAGTGGCACTGGCTTTGTGGACAAGCACAGAAGTTTTTCTAGCTATTGTTCTGTCTCAGTGAGTGCGTCTCTCCATTTTATTGATTTTATGTAAATTACTCTTGGGTCACCCTAAGAGTAAAAGGGGAAACCAGACGTTGGACTCCTTGCACACATGCCCTAGAGATATGCAACTGCATCTCACTGACGAGGCCCAAGAGAGGCCAAAACGTACATCTGGGGTTTGTTGATTCTCTTGTTCAGAGAAGAATTGCCTGGTATTTCGGTGCTGCACTGTCATTGGGCAGGATCAGACTGATATGCTACAGGATGGTTTTTCTCTGTGAAAAGGCGTAGTGTGCAAACAGAGACCGCACCCTGAGTGGCACTGGCCTTGTGGACAAGCACAGAGTTTTTCTAGCTATTGTTCTGTCTCAGTGAGTGCGTCTCTCCATTTTCTTGATTTTATGTAAATGACTCTTTGGTCTCCCTAAGAGTAAAAGGGGAAACCAGACGTTGGACTCCTTGCACACATGCCCTAGAGATATGCAACTGCATCTCACTGACGAGGCTCAAGAGAGGCCGAAACGTATGTCTGGGGTTTGTTGTTTGTCTTGTTCAAAGAAGAATTGCCTGGTATTTCGGTACTGGACTGTCATTGGGCAGGATCAGACTGATATGCTACAGGATGGTTTTTCTCTGTGAAAAGGCATAGTGTGCAAACAGAGACCGCACCCTGAGTGGCACTGGCCTTGTGGACAAGCACAGAAGTTTTTCTAGCTATTGTTCTGTCTCAGTGAGTGCGTCTCTCCATTTTCTTGATTTTATGTAAATGACTCTTGCGTCTCCCTAAGAGTAAAAGGGGAAACCAGACGTTGGACTCCTTGCACACATGCCCTAGAGATATGCAACTGCATCTCACTGACGAGGCCCAAGAGAGGCCGAAACGTACATCTGGGGTTTGTTGTTTGTCTTGTTCAGAGAAGAATTGCTTGGTATTTCGGTGCTGCACTGTCATTGGGCAGGATCAGACTGATATGCTACAGGATGGTTTTTCTCTGTGAAAAGGCATAGTGTGCAAACAGAGACCGCACCCTGAGTGGCACTGGCCTTGCGGACAAGCACAGAAGTTTTTCTAGCTATTGTTCTGTCTCAGTGAGTGCGTTTCTCCATTTTCTTGATAAAATGACAGCCTACAATATAATTTTTGTTGTTTTAAAAAATAGATAATCCCTTTATTACCCATTCCCCAGTTTTGCATAACCAACACAGTTGTATTAATACACTCTTTACCTCTGTGACTACCTTGTATCTAAGCATCTTCTGACAGCCCCCTGATCACATGACTTTATATTTGTTATCTATTGACTTGCATTTAGTATTGTGCTGCACTAACTCTTAAATAACTAATTGGGCGTGAGCACAATGTTATCTATATGGCCCACATGATCTAGCAGTCTCCCTTTGTGAAAACAAATAAAAAAGCATGTGATTAAGAGGCTGCCTATAGTGGCTTAGAAACAGGCAGAAATATAGAGCTTTAAATGTTATTGAGTATATTAATATATCAATGTTGGTTGTGCAAAGCTGGGGAATGGGTACAAAAGGCATTATCTATCTTTTAAAACAATAATAACTTTAGTGTAGACTGTCACTTTAACATTCTAGGACTGATAAAAATGTAACAAGAGTTTATTGAGAAGAACATGGCAGTTCCAGTTGTTGTTGTTATTATAGTAGCAAAATATGTAAGATTTTTGTTGAACACTATGTAAAAGTTAAGTAAAACATTTAAACTAACATAGTGTACATTGAAAATTGATAAGAATTTCCTGTAATCAGTACAGAATATGGAGATTCTAGAGACCCATTTAAAGTAAGGAGTTTAACATCATCATTTAAGAACACATTTGTAGATGGGTCAGGACCCCTCTCCCATGTCTCAAATTGTCATGCCTATCATTGTTTTTTTATTTTTTTTTTATTTTTATTTTTTTTATTGAGGTTCCAAAACAAATGTTACAGATAGTAGCTAGTCAAACACAATGATGACAGACTGGAATAAGATGTTCATTACAGAATATGTCTACTTTTCCAGAGTATGTAAGAAATATGTCTGTATCAAAATTAAATAAACATAAGGAAAATATAATGAGCAACTGAATTAGAAAAGAAAAGACATAAAACCTAATAACCTGTTCTGCTTATGGAATTAATTATGAGGCTCAAGACTCATGATGGCAACAAAACAGGGCTAACAAAACTGCAGACAAACTAGCCTTTTTTTGAGTTAGTGACATCTTACAGGTTAATATTTCTTAGTGTTATTTATTGGTCTATTTTCCAGATTGCTTCTTTAAATATTCCAAATATTCCAGTTTTGGACCATATATCTGTGGGTCAGGTACATGACTCTATTAATTACTGTGCTAGAATGCTTATCCTATTCATTACTTACCATTTGGGTCCTTTGCCTGGACAGACAATAAATACACACCCTGATACTAATGTTCCTCCAAAAAATATTTAATATCACAATGATATAATACAGTATATTTTTTATTAAAGGACATACAGATAAAAGATATGGCACCCAAAGAAGACTCAAAGAAGCATATATTTTTTTTCTAAATGTTGTTCATTCTCAATTAAGGGACATTACTATAGTTTCTTTGTGTATGCAAATATCTCTAGGGTCACCTTAAGATAAATAAAAAAAAAAAAATGTGGATTCCTTGATTATATGCCTAGAAGGATGTAACTGCACCTCACTGATAAGTCCCAAATAAGCTAAGTTCTATGTCTGGGGTTAGTTGTTTTCTGTTGCTCTAATTAAAAGTACCTGGTATTTCAGGGCTGGAAACACTCAGTATTAAAAAACTTAAGTAAAAAAATTAAATAGTTCTACCAATATACATTATTTTTTTATATTAACCTGGCTCTCCTATTTATTTTGGTTATTAAGAAAAAATGTTTGGTTCAGAGTACATGTATCTATTACTTGTAACATTTAAAACACAAAATAAATAAATTAATAAAATAAACAGTTACTGATATCTTATCATTATAATTATGACGGTTAGACATGTGCAGCCACAATTTTTTTTTTATCAGACCATGAATGTCCATAGCAAGAGGCAATTGTAGCCATATCGTCAGTTTTATCCATTTAAAATGTCATATTCTTTGTGTTGGTTAATTGATGATATATTTATTTTTATGGGATTATTGAAACAATTATATAAAACCTAAGAAATTTAATTAAATATATTGTTAGATATTTGTGAACCTAGTTTTTTTTATAGGTTATTTAGCATTTTACCAAACACTCACCTAGTTTACAAGTATGGCTATAACGCTGAAAAATTGGCCTTGGTGAGCAGAATATTCAGCTCACCCGTATTACAAGTTGCAGTGGTACGGCTATACCCCTAGCGTTTTAGCCTATACTGCAACTCTCTATTCCGCACTTAAGAAATGGCTTTTCAGTGTGGAATTTTCAGCTCACCGGTATTACAGGTTGTGCGATCCGGCTATTACGCTAGCGCTATAGCTTATACCTCCGCAATCCATTCCGCTAAAAAAGACCAGTAGTTATGTTTCACAAAACTCATAACAAATATGTTACAAAGTACATTAACATCCATAAACTATCTATTAACCCTTAAACCGCCACCCCTGGCATTGCAAATACTATAATAAACCTATTAGCCCCTAATCCTATTTTAACAGCCAATAGAATCTAAGCAGCTCTCATCCTATTGGCTGATTTGAAAATTTCAGCCAATATCAAAGGGGTACCTTGCATTCAATCTTCAGTGTGCGGTGGTAATCGCATGAAGAGGAGGCTCTGTGTTGGACGTCCGTACCGCCGGCGAACCGAACCTTCTCCACCCGCCACCGGGATAAGGAAAGAAGATGTTGCTGCCTGGATGAAGACTTTACGCTGCCTTGAAGAAGATGGATGTCTGGACTTGAGGAACAGTGAGTATATTTTTTTGGGTTAGTGTTAGGGGTTTTTTTTTTTTTTAGATTAGGGCTTTTTTTTTTTTAATGGGCACTAAAGAGCTGATTTCCCTTTAAGGGCAATGACCATATAAATGCCCCTTTAGGGGCAATGGGTAGCTTAGTTTTTTATAGTTAGTTTTTTTATTTTGGGGGGTTGGGTGGGTAGGGGGTTTTACTGTTAGGGGGTACTTTGTAATTTTTTAATGTAAAAGAGCTTATTGCTTCAGGACAATGCCCTACAAAAGGTCATTTTAAGGGCTATAGGTAGTTTATTGTTAGATTAGGTTTTTTTTTTATTTTGAGGTGGCTTTTTTGTTTTTATTGGGGTATTAGATATTTTGAATTATTTAGTTTATTTATTTTTGTAATCTTATTTTTTTTCATTTTTTGTAATTTTAGCGTTCTTTTATAATTTTAGTTGTTGTTTTTTCATAGTGTTAGGATTTTTGAATTTTGTAATTTAGTTTTTTTTTATTTTTAGTTTATTTTAGTTTTTTTTAAATAATCCTGTTATTATTTATAGTTTAAGCTTAGGTTTTTTTATTTCACAGGTAAGTTTTTATTTATTTTAAAGGGACACTGAACCCAAATTTTTTCTTTCGTGATTCAGATAGAGCATGCAATTTTAAGCAACTTTCTATTTTACTCCTATTATCAATTTTTCCTCGTTCTCTTGCTATCTTTATTTGAAAAATAAGGTATCTAAGCTATATTTTGGTTCAGTACGCTGGACAGCACTTGTTTATTGGTGGGTGAATTTATCCACCAATCAGCAAGAACAACCCAGGTTGCTCATAAAAAATGGACTGGCATCTAAACTTACATTCTTGCATTTCAAAAAAGATACCAAGAGAATGAAGAAAATTTGATAACAAGTGTAAATGTAAAAGTTGCTTAAAATTGTATGCTCTATCTGAATCACAAAAGAAAAAAAATTGGGTTCAGTGTCCCTTTAAGATAGTTATATTGTAACTTAAATTTAAAGTTAGGGGGTGTTAGGTTTAGGGGTTAATAGATTAATTTACTTTGTCTCAATTTGGGTGTTTGGTGGTTTAGGCATTAATTGGTTTAGTTTAGTATTTGCGATGCAGGGGCGGCGGATTAGGAGTTAATAGGTTTATTGTAGTGTTGGCGATGTGGGGGGGGTCGGCAGTTTAGGGGTTAATAACTTCATTTAGTTTTGGCGATGTCAGGGGCGGTGGTTTAGGGGTTAATAACTTTATTTAGTGTTGGTGATGTCGGAGGGCTATTAAGGGTATTTAGACTAGGGGTTTATGTTAGGGTGTTAGGTTAATACATAACCTTTTTATCCCCATAGACATCAATGGCGAATGCGTTATAGCGATCGCCATTCCGCAATTGCAGGTGTTTTCTCCATTGATGTCTTTGGCGGAAAACTTACATGAGCACGTCAAGTCAGGAGGACTTGGCTTTTGTGCGGTATTGAGCTTATCACACCATATCCCACAACACAAGAAGGTTTTTCTGTAACTTTTAATGGCAGCAATATGGAAAGTGCGGTACTGCTACATTTAGCGCATAACTTGTTTAGGCGTTTGTTATTAAAGTATATTTAGTACCTTATTTCAAACTGAAAAATGATAACCAGAAAACTTACACAAACTTTAACTATTTTACTGCTGGAAAAGAGTGAAAGAAAACTTAACAAATATTTGGTTTTGCCCACCAGAGTTTTTATTCTAATTAGATGAGTGAGAAGTGCATTTTAAGCAGGATGTGGCCTTGGGTCAAGGTGGCAGAAAACTGACTGACTCATAAAAAAAAATAGCCATTTTTCTTGGCAATTAAGAATGTTTCCATTTCTTTTATGGCACCAGTCCAGCAGGTCTTAAAATTCATGTAACCTGTACACTCATAACATTTGATTTAATATTCTGAACATGATGATTTTTTTTTTCTGCCTCAAGTCATGGTTTTTTAGTTCAACAAAATAAAAAACCTGCCAAGAAACAACTTGGTAGACACAGTATAGGGAAGAACTGAGAAGTTGATACTTTGTTGAAAGTATCCTAATCCATAAGGACTTTATTTACAAGATAAACCTTTCTCAGCACAACCACGTTTAATAAATTGAATAAGTCAGGTTTGCTGGTTATACCATATGGAGCAGCCATAGCCAGTGTTTTCACAATCAATTTAATGTTGGCTAATCTAATTCCTAGGTGGTGGAAATATCTGAATACACCCACATCTATTAACAGTTTAACGATTTTATGGACCAATGCTTTCACTTGTTCCAATTATTAATATAATATTCATAGCTAAAAAAAATCCTTTGTATGTGAAACCTAAACACATGCACACACACACACACACAAAAGCCTTGTCATACATAGATTCTCAATTTAAGGGACACTGAAATAAAAAAATGTTCTATCATCCATATGAAAAAGCAACAATATTAATAATATTTTGCCAAAAAATAAATATGAAATAAAAATATGGTAAACTTAAATATAAACTAATGTATCAGTTGTACACTTGCTACTAATGCTATTTATCTTATACTTACTTTATATTACCTTTTATTGAGCATTAACAGGAAGTGCCCATCAAACAATGAGGGTTAACAGGAAGTACTATAAGCTCCTGCACATTAATAGGAGGTAACTGATACAGCTGTTTTGAATCTAAAAAGTATTTTCTTCATGTTTTTTTCAAATTAAAAATGCTTTGTTTTCATTCAGAGGACATTTTTATTTATAGGGGTATATTTAACAAAGTGCGAGCGGACATGATATGATGTAACAGATCATGTCCGCTGCACATCGATAAATGCTGTCGGCATTTATCATTGCACCAGCATTTCTTGTAAACTACTGGTGCAATGTCGCCCCCTGCAGATTTGCGGCCAATCGGCCTCTAACAGGGGGTGTCAATCAACCCGATCGTATTCGATTGGATTGATTTCTGTCCGCGCCCTCAGAGCAGTCGGACAAGTTATGGAGCAGCGGTCTTTAGACTGCTGCTTCATAACGTCTGTTTCCGACGAGGCTTAAGGCTCGCGCGGAAACAGGGGGCTTCAAGCTCCATACAGAGCTTGATAAATCGGCCCTAGTGTGTATATATAATTACTCCCAATCATAATATGTAACTATTACTGATTGTGTTTATGAACCAGGACAAAAAAAATAAGAGTTCAAAATATTTCAAGATTATGGGATTTGTTTTAAAGAGACAGGAAACACAAGGTTTTTCTTTTGTGATAAAGATAGAACACACAGTTTTAGACAACTTTTCACTTTACTCCTATTATAACATATCTTCATTCTTTTGGTATGCTTTTTTTAAAGAGCAGCAAAGCACTACTGGGAGCTAGCTAAACACATTGTGTGAGCCTGTGACATAAGGAATATATGTGAAGCCACCAATCAGCAGCTAGTCCCTATTAAAGGGACAATCTACACCAGAATTTTTATTGTTTAAAAAAATAGATAATCCCTTTATTATCCATTCCCCACTGTTATATTAATACACGTTTACCTTTGTGATTACCTTGTATCTAAGCCTTTTTTGACAGCCCCCTAATCTCAGTTCTTTTGACAGACTTGCATTTTAGCCAATCAGTGTTGACTCTTAGGTAACTCCACGAGCACAATGTTATCTATAAGGCACATGTGAACTAACGCCCTCTAGTTGTGAAAAACTGTCAAAATGCATTCAGATGGGGGGCGGAGCCAACTGCCTAAGCAGCAAGACGTGCCAACATGGAGCTCCTTGGATTTTAACAATAAAATATTATTTTATGGCACCCTGAGAACGTATAAATTCACACAATTGGCTCCTAATATATATCAAGATAAAGTTTATCCAGTTGGAGACCAGGCTAGTGTGTCATCGACAAAATATTGGCACTAAGGCCTATAGGCTATCTGAAGCCACTACAAACGTGCTCCATTATACTTGAATAAGCCCACGCGACATCTTGGCAGAAGGAGACATACCTCCTGCACTCGCCCCTTCAGCGTTTCAATGGAGAAGCAAATCACTGGGGCACTATCTACTTTCTTACGCTCTCTGGACTTATACCACCAAGATCTCATTTCTGAATTGAGAGCTGCGGTAGCTCCGTCACAGAATGCTATCCTGATTAAAGCAGTAAAAGAGGAGACAGACTGGCCGGAACTAGACCTGCCACAGTCTAACACAGCCTTACACCAGAATTATGCAGATGGGTCTGCAGTGAACATGGAGATCCCCTGTCTGGGGACAGCGCAGCGGCAAGGAACCGATCCAGTCAATTGTACCCGACTGCCTTCTCTGGTCCCCTTGAGGCCGGGGTTACAGAGTGTAACAGATCAGATGATGTCGCAGACACAGATACAAGTAAAGGCCAGAGCACGCAGTCTTGGAATAACGGTATTTAGCCCCTCAAGTCCTGAGGTGGCTAACTTATCTGGAGACCCCCCTACGGATGCTAGAGCCGAACCGGGTGAGGCTGCTGTACCGGGAGCTGAGCGCAGCACACTGCTCTGGAGAAGTGCAGCACCTCAGAAGTTGGGGCAAATAGCGGCTACTAAAAGCGGAGCTAAGTTACTACCCAACCCTTACACCATACTCTCAAAAATACCCTTACGAGGGTCTGGCTCCCATTCTTTCCCTGATAAGATTAGCCTCAACTTGTTTGCTCAGTTGCCGGGTCTGTTTCCTATACCTCCTTCCAGTTTGCTGGATCATGCGATCCCCCCGTGAACCTTTTCCTCCTGCAAGGCCTTCACTGTTCAGGACAACAGGAGTGGGGTAGAGTATCTCACTTTATTCTAGAGGGATTGTGTACGTGTGCACACTTAAATCCTCACCTAGACTCCTTATCAACCCCACATATTGCTGGATCTTAACATGACGACTAAATGGTCTGAAATATTTGACTCACAGACTTTTTAGGACTGTTTGAAATAGATTATACAAGTGCCTGCTACCAATGGCTTAATTCTCCACTCTGATTATATTACTCCTTAAATGTTATGTGAAATGGTTGTACATTTATATGGCATGTAGCTATAGTTTTCTAAATGCTAAAATACAGTTAAATATGCATATCAGCTGTCTGATGCTAAGGGACCTAGCTCTCTTATATGTCATAGCGGACTCCTAACAAAAATGGAAGAACACATGTTTGTTTTCTGGGTACAAAACTGCTTATAGAGCTCAAATACAGATAGGCCTAGGTTACAATCCCTATATTCTCCTCTGATTTACATACCTGAGCTAGTGGGGGCTGTAGTCTCCTCTCATGGCCCAGTAATAGAGAAAGGTTAGGCATTAGAGTGAGAAATGTGTGTTCTTATATTTATTAGATATAATTATTTACTGCCTTCTCAAATGTTATATGGAAATATTTGTTTTTTTTCATGCTCCATTTTGGTTAGTGGACAAGTTTAACACGCAATGTTTAGATAAGTTCATATATTGTTTGCTTCCTTACTCTTTTCGGCCAACCCTGAACAACTATGTGTATTGCTATTATTGTGACATGTATGAATATCTTTATAGTTAATGCTTGTAACGTCTTAGTCTCCCTGAATGCTCCTTATAATCTATCGCTTACCAAGACCTACACATGTATACGTACTTTTAAGGCCCAACATACCCTAATGGGGCTGTTTTATTCTTTAAGCCTCAGCTCTGCTCTTGCGTGAGTTCCTAATAATAGAAGAGACATAGTGGGCAATGGGTGATTGGCTCTTTTGCTAGCCCCATTGCATCCCCTTATAGCAGTTCTTATGATAACCTCACTGGTATGCTATATCTACATAGCTTGTAGTCTCCAGTATTTATTTACATGGATTCACATTCTTTATCATTAAATCTGTGACCTCACGTGGCCCTTCTTAGTTATAAGTCACGCCTACAATAGACAATATGACTCAGCCGTTAAAAGCAAAGTATATACGCTACACGACAGAACAGACCATTATCATTATTAAATCCTATATGATTGTGCCCAGCCTGTACAAAGTTTACTATAGGCCTTGTAACTTTATAGCTATCTACTGGTATAGGTTTGTCCTTTTCTGCATATACATTTATTTTGGCATATATGATGTACACTGATTACATCCATTTACTTGTAATAAAGGTTTAGAATTAGGTATTAGCTAACTACATAGCTCATTCACCTCGCACAGTTTATAGTGTTGTTATGAATAGACACCTTTGCAGTTAATGGTGTGCATCATTATATATTAGGGTTTGTTAACCTTACTCTATATACATATTTTTGCGATAGGTAGGTATATGTTTGGTATATTCACTTATGCTTCCTAGGGGACTAGAATATAATATAGATCCTACAGGGTATATGCTAAATACATGATGCGCTACTTGCTTACAGAATGGTTATACTAGTTAGGCAGAGACTTTCAATTGGCAGGCATATGCCACATGTTATTGGTAGCAGAGATCTATCCTGCAACGTGGTGTGTAATCCAGACTACCTGGAGATTATGGCTAGCATAAGGTTTACTTATACTCAAAATACTGTAAAATTAGTGGCCAATATGTTCCTGATTGTTATATAATATTACTTTCCACTTATAACACATTCTTTCATGATCATATGATTTACTCCCCACTATATCCCCCCCTAACTATAGACAACTCGTCATGCTGTAGCTCTCTTCCTTTTGTAAGGTAAGGAACCAGTGCAGTATGTATTGTCTTATCTCCAGTAGTTTGTTCAACTTCCCGGCTTAATTTTAGAATATCCTTTTATACGCCCCCAATATTCTTATGCATGGGCAATAACATATAGTTAGTAGGCCCAGCTAAATAACTTATCTATTCTACTATATTGACTAGTCCAAGAGTCCCCTCCACGTTAACTAAAGAAAAATCTTTCATACATATATAGCTCCGCCCTCCACCCTTTCCCCTAATATATATAGTGGTGCTTACCCACTGAATTCCCCCCCAACTTCTCTATACATGCATCTATGCTCCTACTGCAGCTCTGAAAGAGCTGGACATCTGACCATCAGATACATATTATTTTCTAAGCTTCTGGCACGCAGGACCTAAAACTGTGTCCCCAACTGGTCAGTCATACATGATATATTATTGAAAAATAGAGGTCTCATTAGCTTATCACCAATGTACTTTATAGATGCTGAAATATTTCAGTTACTCTTGTCTGTATCTTGTTTGTTTGTTTTTTTTGACAAAAAGGTGTATTGTATTTTACGTTTGTTATGCAAAAACCTCAATAAAAAATTATTTACAAAAAAAAAATGCATTCAGATAAGAGGCAGCCTTCAGTGGTTAAGAAATTAGCATATGAGCCAACCTAGGTTAAGCTTTCATACCAAGAAAACAAAGCAAATTTGATAAAAAAAAAAAGTAAATTGGAAAGTTGTTTAAAATTACATACCCTATCTGAATCATGAAAGTTTATGTTTGACTAAACTGTCCCTTTAATACACTGCTGCTCTTGACCCTACTTAAATATGCTTTTCAACAAAGGATGCCAAGAAAAAGATGCAAATGAAATAATAGAAGTAAATTGGAAAGATGCTTAAATAGTCTAAATCTAAATCATGGAAGTTGTATTTTGACTTTACTGTCCCTTTAACATCTCCCACTGCTGAAGCTACAGTAACACGTTATAGATGTAAAGTTCAATACCACACAGCACATTAATCCCTTATTTAATATATAAGTACATATAGTACCAGAATAACCGCAAGTCTCTAATAAAATTTAAGATTATAATGTCCACAGCACTGCTGCACTTAAAATACTTAAAAGGACAGTATACACCAATTTCCATACAACTGCATGAAATAGACACTACTATAAAGAATAAGATGCACAGATACTGATATAAAAATCCAGTATAAAACCATTTAAAAGCTTACTTAGAAGCTCCCAGTTTAGCTCTGTTGAAAAGGTTATCTGGAACACCCACTGAAAGTGGGTTTATAGCAAAAAAAAAAATAGTTATGCAAAGAAAATCTAGTGTATAATGTCCCTTTAAAGGGATATAAAAGTGCAAAAATATTCTAGTGTGAACATTATTACACTAATGTTTGCATATAACTATGTTTAACCTATATATATTATAGTCAAAGACAGCTTTACAGCTACCAATAATGAGAGCTAGCTGAACACATCGGGTGAGCCAGTGACAAGAGACATATGTATGTAGCAGTAACAGTTCTGTAGTACTGTTACCTGTGTTCAATAAAGTAATGATTATGAGTGTTACAGTGCTGTGGATTTTATAATCTTACAATTTTGAAATGTTGAAATGTTATGGTGTCACATATTTGCATGGAATTAAATAAAAAATATGAAAATCCAGTGAGTACAAGCCTTCCTTGCTAAATATATAGACACACACACATATTTATATAGTATATTTATGTATATTTATATATTTTAGTGGCACATTTTATCATGAAATGCTCTAAATGCAATTCATTTTGATGATACTTTACCTGTCACCTTTCATAGGCCTAGATTTGGAGTTTGGCGGTAGATGGGCTGTTAACGCTCTGCGGGCTTTTTTCTGGCCGCACCATAAAATTAACTCTGGTATCGAGAGTTCAAAAAAATGCTGCGTTAGGCTCCAAAAAAGGAGCGTAGAGCATTTTTACCGCAAATGCAACTCTCGATACCAGAGTTGCTTACGGACGCGGCCAGCCTCAAAAACGTGCTCGTGCACGATTCTCCCATAGGAAACAATGGGGCTGTTTGAGCTGAAAAAAAAACTAACACCTGCAAAAAAGCAGCGTTCAGCTCCTAACGCAGCCCCATTGTTTCCTATGGGGAAACACTTCCTACGTCTGCACCTAACACTCTAACATGTACCCCGAGTCTAAAAACCCCTAACCTTACACTTATTAACCCCTAATCTGCCGCCCCTGCTATCGCTGACCCCTGCATTATATTATTAACCCCTAATCTTCCGCTCCGTAAACCGCCGCAACTTACATTATCCCTATGTACCCCTAATCTGCTGCCCCTAACACCGCCGACCCCTATATTATATTTATTAACCCCTAACCTGCCCCCCACAACGTCGCCGCCAGCTACTTACAATAATTAACCCCTAATCTGCCGAGCGGACCTGAGCGCTACTATAATAAAGTTATTAACCCCTAATCCGCCTTAACTAACCCTATCATAAATAGTATTAACCCCTAATCTGCCCTCCCTAACATCGCCGACACCTAACTTCAATTATTAACCCCTAATCTGACGACCGGAGCTCATCGCTACTATAATAAATGGATTAACCCCTAAAGCTAAGTCTAACCCTAACACTAACACCCCCCTAACTTAAATATAATTTAAATCTAACGAAATTAATTAACTCTTATTAAATAAATTATTCCTATTTAAAGCTAAATACTTACCTGTAAAATACATCCTAATATAGCTACAATATAAATTATAATTATATTGTAGCTATTTTAGGATTAATATTTATTTTACAGGCAACTTGGTAATTATTTTAACCAGGTACAATAGCTATTAAATAGTTAAGAACTATTTAATAGTTACCTAGTTAAAATAATTACAAAATTACCTGTAAAATAAATCCTAACCTAAGTTATAATTAAACCTAACACTACCCTATCAATAAATTAATTAAATAAAATACCTACAATTACCTACAATTAACCTAACACTACACTATCAATAAATAAATTAAATACAATTGCTACAAATAACTACAATTACATAAACTAACTAAAGTACCAAAAATAAAAAAGAACTAAGTTACAAAAAATAAAAAAATATTTACAAACATAAGAAAAATATTATAACAATTTTAAACTAATTACACCTACTCTAAGCCCCCTAATAAAATAACAAAGACCCCCAAAATAAAAACATTCCCTACCCTATTCTAAATTAATAGAGTTAAAAGCTCTTTTACCTTACCAGCCCTGAACAGGGCCCTTTGCGGGGCATGCCCCAAGAAAATCAGCTCTTTTGCCTGTAAAAAAAAACATACAATACCCCCCCCCAACATTACAACCCACCACCCACATACCCCTAATCTAACCCAAACCCCCCTTAAATAAACCTAACACTAAGCCCCTGAAGATCTTCCTACCTTGTCTTCACCATCCAGGTATCACCGATCCGTCCTGGCATCCAGTGCTGAAGAGGTCCAGAAGAGGCTCCAAAGTCTTCCTCCTATCCGGCAAGAAGAGGACATCCGGACCGGCAAACATCTTCTCCAAGCGGCATCTTCGATCTTCTTCCATCCGGTGCGGAGCGGGTCCATCTTGAAGCAGCCGACGCGGATCCATCCTCTTCTTCCGGCGTCTCCCGACGAATGACGGTTCCTTTAAGGGACGTCATCCAAGATGGCGTCCCTCGAATTCCGATTGGCTGATAGTATTCTATCAGCCAATCGGAATTAAGGTAGGAATATTCTGATTGGCTGATGGAATCAGCCAATCAGAATCAAGTTCAATCCTATTGGCTGATCCAATCAGCCAATCAGATTGAGCTCGCATTCTATTGGCTGATCGGAACAGCCAATAGAATGCGAGCTCAATCTGATTGGCTGATTGGATCAGCCAATCGGATTGAACTTGATTCTGATTGGCTGATTCCATCAGCCATTCAGAATATTCCTACCTTAATTCCGATTGGCTGATAGAATACTATCAGCCAATCGGAATTCGAGGGACGCCATCTTGGATGACGTCCCTTAAAGGAACCGTCATTCATCGGGAGACGCCGGAAGAAGAGGATGGATCCGCGTCGGCTGCTTCAAGATGGACCCGCTCCGCACCGGATGGAAGAAGATCGAAGATGCCGCTTGGAGAAGATGTTTGCCGGTCCGGATGTCCTCTTCTTGCCGGATAGGAGGAAGACTTTGGAGCCTCTTCTGGACCTCTTCAGCACCGGATGCCAGGACGGATCGGTGATACCTGGATGGTGAAGACAAGGTAGGAAGATCTTCAGGGGCTTAGTGTTAGGTTTTTTTAAGGGGGGTTTGGGTTAGATTAGGGGTATGTGGGTGGTGGGTTGTAATGTTGGGGGGGTATTGTATGTTTTTTTTTACAGGCAAAAGAGCTGATTTTCTTGGGGCATGCCCCGCAAAGGGCCCTGTTCAGGGCTGGTAAGGTAAAAGAGCTTTTAACTCTATTAATTTAGAATAGGGTAGGGAATTTTTTTATTTTGGGGGTCTTTGTTATTTTATTAGGGGGCTTAGAGTAGGTGTAATTAGTTTAAAATTGTTGTAATATTTTTCTTATGTTTGTAAATATTTTTTTATTTTTTGTAACTTAGTTCTTTTTTATTTTTGGTACTTTAGTTAGTTTATGTAATTGTAGTTATTTGTAGCAATTGTATTTAACTTATTTATTGATAGTGTAGTGTTAGGTTAATTGTAGGTAATTGTAGGTATTTTATTTAATTAATTTATTGATAGGGTAGTGTTAGGTTTAATTATAACTTAGGTTAGGACTTATTTTACAGGTAATTTTGTTATTATTTTAACTAGGTAACTATTAAATAGTTCTTAACTATTTAATAGCTATTGTACCTGGTTAAAATAATTACAAAGTTACCTGTAATATAAATATTAATCCTAAAATAGCTACAATGTAATTATAATTTATATTGTAGCTATATTAGGGTTTATTTTACAGGTAAGTATTTAGCTTTAAATAGGAATAATTTATTTAATAAGAGTTAATTAATTTCGTTAGATTAAAATTATATTTAATTTAGGGGGGTGTTAGTGTTAGGGTTAGACTTAGCTTTAGGGGTTAATCCATTTATTATAGTAGCGGTGAGCTCTGGTCGTCAGATTAGGGGTTAATAATTGAAGTTAGGTGTCGGCGATGTTATGGAGGGCAGATTAGGGGTTAATACTATTTATGATAGGGTTAGTGAGGCGGATTAGGGGTTAATAACTTTATTATAGTAGCGCTCAGGTCTGCTCGGCAGATTAGGGGTTAATAAGTGTAGGCAGGTGTCGGCGACGTTGAGGGGGGCAGATTAGGGGTTAATAAATATAATATAGGGGTCGGCGGTGTTAGGGGCAGCAGATTAGGGGTACATAAGGATAACGTAGGTGGCGGCGCTTTGCGGTCGGCAGATTAGGGGTTAATTATTGTAAGTAGCTGGCGGCGACGTTGTGGGGGGCAGGTTAGGGGTTAATAAATATAATACAGGGGTCGGCGGTGTTAGGGGCAGCAGATTAGGGGTACATAAGTATAACGTAGGTTGCGGTCGGCAGATTAGGGGTTAAAAAAATGTAATCGAGTTGCGGCGATGTGGGGGGACCTCGGTTTAGGGGTGCATAGGTAGTTTATGGGTGTTAGTGTACTTTAGGGTACAGTAGTTAAGAGCTTTATGAACCGGCGTTAGCCCAGAAAGCTCTTAACTCCTGCTATTTTCCTGCGGCTGGAGTTTTGTCGTTAGAATTCTAACGCTCACTTCAGAAACGACTCTAAATACCGGCGTTAGGAAGATCCCATTGAAAAGATAGGATACGCAATTGACGTAAGGGGATCTGCGGTATGGAAAAGTCGCGGCTGAAAAGTGAGCGTTAGACCCTTTAATCACTGACTCCAAATACCGGCGGTAGCCTAAAACCAGCGTTAGGAGCCTCTAACGCTGGTTTTCACGGCTAACGCCGAACTCTAAATCTAGGCCATAGTGTTTCTTGTATTTTTAAAGGGACAGTCTACACCAGAATTTTTATTGTGTTAAAAGATAGATAATTTGCATATTGGGTTCTCCGAAGAGAGAAGCGCTCTACCAGGAACGAACAACAGCTCATTAGCTAGTTCTATGGTGATTTACCACCCGGAAGCAGCCTCTTTTAGACCAGTGTGCTTTTCACAGAGGAATACTTTCCTGAAGTATATCAGTCTGATCCCGCCATGCAAGGTCAGTCCAGCCACGAAATACCAGGCAATTCTTCTCTGAACAAGGAACATGACAACCCCAGACGATCGTTTCTGCCTCTGATGGGCCTCGTCAGTGAGGTGCAGCCACATTTCTCTAGGCACACTGGGCAGGGAGTCCACGTCTGGTTTCCCCCATCACCCATAGGGAGACCTCCCCAGGGTGATTTATAATTTGCATATTGGGTTCTCCTAAGAGAGAAGCGCTCTACAAGGAATGAACAACAGCTCATTAGCTAGTTCTATGGTGATTTACCACCCAGAAGCAGCCTCTTTTAGACCAGTGTGCTTTTCACAGAGGAAAACTTTCCTGAAGTATATCAATCTGATCCCACCATGCAAAGTCAGTCCAGCCACGAAATACCAGGCAATTTTTCTCTGAACAAGGAACATGACAACCCCAGACAATCATTTCGGACTCCTATGGGCTTCGTCAGTGAGGTGCAGCCACATTCCTCTAGGCACACTGGGCAGGGAGTCAACGTCTGGTTTCCCCCATCACCCATAGGGAGACCTCCCCAGGGTGCTTTATAATTTGCATATTGGGTTCTCCGAAACTATCGTCTGTGGTTGCTGTGTTCCTTGTTCAGAGAGGAATTGCCTGGTATTTCGGTGCTGGACTGACCGTAATAGGCGGGATCAGACTGATATACTACAGGAAAGTTCTACTCTGTGAAAAGCATTGCTGGGCTAAAAGAAGTTGCACCCAGGTGGTAAATCGCCATAGAACAGGCTAACAATGGTATTGAGCTGGTTGTGCGTTCCTGTGAGTGCATTTCTCTCTGTGTGTATTTAGTCTCCCTAAAAGACTGTCCTAGACTTAGAAAAAATGCCCCAAACTCCCCTTTAATACCACCCACTCTAAACTATGTCTAAGCTGCCATCACGTATTATTTATTATATGGGATATTTTAAGGAAAACACAGAATAACAAATTAAATCCCAGAACACAATTTTGCAAAAAATAACCTAAAATCACAGCATAAATACTACCAGTCTCTTTCAGTAATGTGGTTCAAATAATAGACAAAGGCAAAAATTAATAAAGGAATTACTTATTATGCAAAACATCATGCACAGAGCATTATTAATAAAAACATGTTAACAAATAGAATTATACACAAGCAAACAGTTGTTTAAAAATAAAAAGGATAAATAACAGACCTAAACTTTCATAGCTTAGATGTCTGTGCCAGAGAGCTTGGCAAGAATAAATGGTCGAAAGAGAGAGAACAGCACTCCATGAGATAGAACAGAAGCTGGAATAACTTCCATGCATGTTCATTTTTATTGTAACTCCTCAGGGTGCACATTCTTTTTGCACACTATGCCCCTTCACAGAGAAAAAATATCCTGAAGCATATCAGACTGACCCTGCCCAATGGCAGTCCAGCGCCGAAATACCAGGCAATTCTTCTCTGAACAAGGGAAGCAACAACCCCAGATCGTTTCGGCCTCATCAGTGAGGTGCAGTTGTATTTCTCTAAGTGCAAGTGTGCATGTAGTCCACGTCTGGTTTCCCCATTACTCTTAGGGTGATGTAAGAGCAATTTGCATAAAATTCGAAAGAGAGAGAACAGCACTCCATGAGATAGAACAGAAGCTGGAATAACTTCCATGCATGTTCATTTTTATTGTAACTCCTTAGGGTGCACGTTCTTTTTGCACACTATGCCCTTTCACAGAGAAAAAAATATCCTGAAGCATATCAGTCTGACCCTGCCCAATACCAGGCAATTCTTCTCTGAACAAGGGAAGCAACAACCCCAGACGATCGTTTGGCCTCCTATGGGCCTCGTCAGTGAGGTGCAGTTGTATCTCTCTAAGGGCAAGTGTGCATGGAGTCCACGTCTGGTTTCCCCATTACTCTTAGGGTGACCTAAGAGCAATTTGCATAAAATTCAAAAGAGAGAGAACAGAAGCTGGAATAACTTCCATGCATGTTCATTTTTATTGTAACTCCTCAGGGTGCACGTTCTTTTTGCACACTATGCCCCTTCACAGAGAAAAAATATCCTGAAGCATATCAGTCTGACCCAGCCCAATGACAGTCCAGCGCCAAAATACCAGGCAATTCTTCTCTGAACAAGGGAAGCAACAACCCCAGACGATCGTTTCGGCCTCCTATGGGTCTTGTCAGTGAGGTGCAGTTGTATCTCTCTAAGGGCAAGTGTGCATGGAGTCCACGTCTGGTTTCCCCATTACTCTTAGGGTGACCTAAGAGCAATTTGCATAAAATTCAAAAGAGAGAGAACAGAAGCTGGAATAACTTCCGTGCATGTTCATTTTTATTGTAACTCCTCAGGGTGCACGTTCTTTTTGCACACTATGCCCCTTCACAGAGAAAAAATATCCTGAAGCATATCAGTCTGACCCAGCCCAATGACAGTCCAGCGCCAAAATACCAGGCAATTCTTCTCTGAACAAGGGAAACAACAACCCCAGACAATCGTTTCGGCCTCGTATGGGTCTTGTCAGTGAGGTGCAGTTGTATCTCTCTAAGGGCAAGTGTGCATGGAGTCCACGTCTGGTTTCCCCATTACTCTTAGGGTAACCTAAGAGCAATTTGCATAAAATTCGAAAGAGAGAGAACAGCACTCCATGAGATAGAACAGAAGCTGGAATAACTTCCATGCATGTTCATTTTTATTGTAACTCCTCAGGGTGCACGTTCTTTTTGCACACTATGCCCCTTCACAGAGAAAAAATGTCCTGAAGCATATCAGTCTGACCCTGCCCAATGACAGTCCAGCGCCGAAATACCAGGCAATTCTTCTCTGAACAAGGGAAGCAACAACCCCAGACGAGGCCCATAGAAGGCCGAAACGATCATCTGGGGTTGTTGCTTCCCTTGTTTAGAGAAGAATTGCCTAGTATTTCGGCGCTGGACTGTCATTGGGCAGGGTCAGACTGATATGCTTCAGGACATTTTTTTCTCTGTGAAGGGGCATAGTGTGCTAAAAGACTGTGCACCCTGAGGAGTTATTATAAAAATGGACATGCATGGATGGTTTTTTCCAGCTTCTGTTCTATCTCATGGAGTGCTATTCTTTCGTTGAATTTTATCTAAATACTCTTGGGTCAACCTTAGAGTAATGGGGAAACCAGACGTGGACTCCATGCACACTTGCCCTTAGAGAGATACAACTGCACCTCACTGACGAGGCACATAGAAGGCTGAAATGATCGTCTGGGGTTGTTGCTTCCCTTGTTCAGAGAAGAATTGCCTGGTATTTTGGTGCTGGACTGTCATTGGGCAGGGTCAGTCTGATATGCTTCAGGATATTTTTTTTCTGTGAAGAGACATAGTGTGCTAAAAGACTGTGCACCCTGTGGAGTTATTATAAAAATGGACATACATGGAAGGTTTTTTCCAGCTTATTTTCTATCTCGTGGAGTTCTGTTTTTTTGTTGAATTTTAAGAATAGATGGTCACTCATGCTGTAACAGCCTCCCATGTAGAATGAACAACTTGTATCGTTAGTAGGGTTGCCACCCATCCCTTAAATACAGAACACTTATAAGTTATACATGCTGCAGGGTGTGCAGGGGGGAATATGAATAGTGCTTTCCAGAAACATGTTCCTCCCTGCATATCCTGCAGCATGTGTAACTCATAAGTGTCCAGGAAAAAATGGCTGAGGTGGCAACCCTAATTGTTAGACACAAAATTTTATACCTGTCTCTGATATCAATTGCTTAACCCAACCTTCTTACAGAAGGGCCAGAAATATCCACTCCTCTCTTTTTAAGACATGTCATAAAGTTCAGAGTCTTTGGCTGAAATTGTATAGCATCTTATAACTTCTGATATGTATATCTATTTCATATACACATATAGTCAATCCCTAAGTGACGTTGTGAGGAGTATTTTGATACCAAACACCATATATTTTGCATTCTTTATGCTTCTGATGCATTATAACATATACAAGTATATTTATTTGCAAGGCTGGTTGTCCAGTCAAAGGCATCAGTGTAGTTCCTGGATAGAGGCACTGTGTTCCATCATTCTGTGCTGAAAGGTTGGGTCAAAAAACTAAACATTTAGACTATAAAGTCCTCTCTTGTGGATCTTACAAAATATATTTATTAGGGCTCTGGATTATCTAAGGGAAAACACAGCAACAAATTTCTTCTGAAAAAAAACAAATGATTTTAGCACACAAGCTAAAGAAAATTAACCTATTAGCATCTAAATCATGAGGTATTCATGACACCTAATTTTGCATAACCAACACAGTTATATTAATACACGTTTTACCTCTGTGATTACCTTGTATCTAAGCCTCTACAAACTGCTACTTACATTTTAGCCAATCAGTGCTGGCTCCTAGGTAACTCCACGTGCGTGGGCACAATGTTATCTATATAACACACATGAACTAATGCCCTCTAGTTGTGAAAAGCTGTTTAAATGCATTCCGATAAGAGGAGGCCTTCAAGGTCTAAGAAATTAGCATACAAGCCTACCTAGGTTTAGCTTTCAATTAAGAATACCAAGAGAACAAAGCAAAATTGGTGATAAAAGTAAATTGGAAAGTTGTTTAAAATGGCATGCCCTATCTGAATCATGAAAGTTTATTTTGGACTAGACAGTCCCTTTAAAGGGATACACTTTACCTAAAACATTTCTGAACCTGTTACATAATATTTACCTATTTTTAATCTGTGCAATTACTTTTTTGAGGTGCATGACACCCAACAACCATGAGACAGTAGACCATGGGCATGGACATCTTAATCTTGTGCATAAAAGAGTTGAGCACCCTTTGACTTATCACAATACCTGTCTAAACTATACTAACCAACTCTTTTTCTACATTAATGCATCGTACAAAACTGCTAATAAGGGTACATTTATGTGCACTACTTTGAATTCTAAATATAAACTTTATGAGTGATTACATTTATAATTCTTATAATATACTTTAATACATTGTTATGTTTCCTTTTTCAGGTTAGACTTGTTACAAATAGTTTATTATATTATCTCTGATTGTGTAGTACAGGATTATTACATAGCTTCCGATCAGCTCCTATAGCAGACATCTTTGGAACTACATCTCCCATGATGCTTAGCCAGCATATCAACTGGTTGAGCAACATGAGAAATGTAGTTCCAAAACCTCTGGAGGGCCAAGTTTGCGGATGTCTATCCTACAGTAATGATTAACTTAGGAAAAGGAAAGTAAAAATTAAACCTGCATGATTTAGATACAGAAAGTAATTTTAAGACACTTTTAAATTCACTTCTTTTTTAAAATGTGCTTTGTTTTCTTGGTATCCCTTTTTGAAAATGAATACGCACATATCCTACACTAGTGAGAGCTAGCTGCTGATTGGTTTCTGTACACATTTGTCTCTTGTGATTGGCTAACTAGCTGCCAGTAGTGCAATGTTGTTCCTTCAGCAAAGGATAACAAGATAATGAAGCAAATTTGATAATAGAAGTAAATTTGAAAGTTGTTTAAAAATGTATGTTCTATTCGAATCATCATAGAAAATTTTAGGGATTTCCTTTAACCCCTTAATGACCAAGGACATACGCCACACGTCCTCAAAAAAAATACAGTTAATGACCGAGGACGTATGGCGTACGTCCTTGGTCTGGAAAGCAACTGGAAGCGATCCTGCTCGCTTCCAGCTGCTTTCCGGTTATTGCAGTGATGCCTCGATATCGAGGCATCCTGCAATAACCCCCCTTGGCCATCCGATGCAGAGAGAGCCACTCTGTGGCCCTCTCTGCACCGGACATCGGTGGCCGGTATCGTTGGTGGGTGGGAGCAAGTCTGGGAGGCGGGTGGGCGGCCATCGATGTGCCGAGTGGTGTGGAGGGGGGCGGGATCGGGGGCGGGACAGGCGGGAGAGCGCATGGGAGCGCGCGCGTGCACGGGGGGCGGCGGACGGGCGCATGCACGGGGCGGGAGCGGGAGGGAACCGCTACACTACAGAAAAATAAACTGTGAAAAGTAAAAAAATAAAAAGTTTTTAAAGCTGTAAATAAACAGCTAAGGGATCTGGAAGGGGTGGGGGGTTGATCTTGGGGGGCGGGGAAGCTACACTACAGAAAAGGGCATTTTTTTTTAAAAAAAGGCACATTTTTTTACTAAACTGGGTACTGGCAGACAGCTGCCAGTACCCAAGATGGCGCCCATTAAGGCAGAGGGGGAGGGTTAGAGAGCTGTTTGGTGGGGGATCAGTGAGGCTGGGAGCTAAGGGGGGATTCCTACACAGCAGCATATGTAAATATGCTAAAAAAACCACAAAAAAAGCCCAAATATATCTTTTATTTTAGTACTGGCAGAGTTTCTGCCAGTACTTAAGATGGCGGGGACAATTGTGGGGTGGGGGAGGGAAGAGAGCTGTTTGGGAGGGATCAGGGGGTCTCATGTTTGCACAAGCTGTTTGTAAATGATTTCAGTGAGAAACCTAAAATTGTGAAAAATTTAAAGTTTTTTTTTATTTGATCGCATTTGGCGAAATGGTGGCATGAAATATACCAAAATTGGCCTAGATCAATACTTGGGGTTGTCTACTACACTACACTAAAGCTAAAATTATCCCTAAAAGCTCCCTACATGCTCCATAATTAACCCCTTCACTGCTGGGTATAATACACGTGTAGTGCGCAGTGGCATTTAGCAGCCTTCTAATTACTAAAAAGCAACGCCAAAGTGATATATGTCTGCTATTTCTGAATAAAGGGGATCCCAGAGAAGAATTTACAACCATTTAAGCCATAATTGCACAAGCTGTTTGTAAATAATTTCAGTGAGAAACCAAAAGTTTGTGAAAAAATTAGTAAAAAAGTGAACGATTTTTTGTATTTAATCGCATTTGGCGGTGAAATGGTGGCATGAAATATACCAAAATGGGCCTAGATGAATACTTTGGGATGTCTACTAAAAAAAAATATATACATGTCAATGGATATTCAGAGATTCCTGAAAGATATTAGTGTTCTAATGTAACTAGCGCTAATTTTGAAAAATAATGGTTTGGAAATAGCAAAGTGCTACTTGTATTTATGGCCCTATAACTTACAAAAAAAGCAAAGAACATGTAAACATTGGGTATTTCTAAACTCAGGACAAAATTTAGAAACTATTTAGCATGGGTGTTTTTGGTGGTTGTAGATGTGTAACAGATTTTGGGGGTCATAGTTAGAAAAAGTGTGTGTTTTTTCAATTTTTTCCTCATATTTTATAATTTTTTTATAGTAAAATATAAGATATGATGAAAATAATGGTATCTTTAGAAAGTCCATTTAATGGCGAGAAAAACGGTATATAATATGTGTGGGTACAGTAAATGAGTAAGAGGAAAATTACAGCTAAACACAAACACCGCAGAAATGTAAAAATAGCCTTGGTCCCAAACGGACAGAAAATAGAAAAGTGCTGTGGTCATTAAGGGGTTAATTATGATCTTTGGTAAGCCATATGCTGTAACAAAATTATGTTACTATGCTCACAATGTAGATACAGTACCTATTTTCTCAACCTGTGGCACATGTACCAATTGGAATACTTGGGGATTACCAGGGTTATTTCAGGACTTACTTTAAAAAAAAAAAAAGGAATTGTTCCTTCAGCAAAGGATAACATGAGAATGAAGCGTATTTGATAATAAAAGTACATTTTAAAATTGTTAAAAATTGTATTTTCTATCCGAATAATGAAATACATTTTTGGGGTTTCCTGTACCTTTAATCATGTTTATTGGATCAATTTTCATATGACTAGAAATTATGGGAAAATTTTTATGGTAGACAAGGAACCATGGAACTTGAAAATATATATTGACAGAGTCTCCAAAAACTAACCTTTTTTTTAATATGTTTTCCTTTACTGTATTTTCAACTAACCATAAAGTCATGAAATAATCAGCCTCAAATTTACAACATCAAACTTAAACATGAGAATATGTGTGTGTGTCATTTCCTTCTCTCTTTTTCTTTTTAACTCAAACTATTTTTTTTTTATTCTTAAACCACACAAAATTCCTTTACTTCTTCACATTCAGCGTGGTGTTGAAAGACTACAGAAAATGATACATTAAATGCAAAAGAAAACATTTAACAGCCCCATTCATAACAAAAATACTCTAAGCCATGAATCTTCCAAGAGTGAGTTGAAAAGTATAAAAAAAAAAATGTAATTAGAGAAGAAATACTCAAAAACTTTATGTCTGTACTGTGGGCTCTAAGTTGAAAATAAATCTATATATACAAACGTCTAGTAAAGGTTATAAGGTTAAGTGAATATAAATAATTTATTTAGTGAATTCATATAATATATCCCAGTAGTACAGTAATAAAATTATTTGGTAATTTTTAACTTGTGAGCACTTGATAGATTTTTGCTCAGAATTAATGTAAAAGTTCATTTTTTATGCCTGTTTACTTTAACATTGCCTACTTTGATATTATTGTACACAGTTTTACTTAGTTTATGTATAATATAGTAATAGTGTATATAGTGTGTTTATTATGTTAATTATGACAATATGAGTTATAGTTTATTATATATGAAGTGTGTGCTGTATACAGTCAATTCAATGCACCAATGATTGTACACTCACATATGCATGCTCGTAAGATCACACCCACACACAAACACGAGAATTTAAAGGGACAAGGATGTTTAAATTAAATTTAAATTATGCAATTAAATAATGTTTACATTTAAATTATGACTTAGATAAAGATTCCAGTTACACAAAATATTATTTTCAAATTATTTCTGTTATCAAATTAACCTCTCTGGTAACCTTTTGTTGAAACTTAGCATATGAGAATATACAGAGATAGGCTCAGGACTGTGCATGTGTTTTGAGAACTAAATGATGCAGAAATGCAAAACAATGTTTTTAACAATTTTGAGCTAGATTGAAAGTGGCGCGCTAACATTGCAATATAGGAATATTAAGTAAGTCAGTTGAAAGTAAACGTTTGCTTGAATGTAATTAAATTTAACCCACGTTGAGTTAGCGCGGCTGAAGACTTCACAGAAAGGGTTAGGGCTAAAATAAAAGTTGCACTAAACACAACATAAATACCTTTAAATAAACTGTTGCTGCTAATAAACTGTTATATTTAATAAATATAAACACACCTTAATAAAACTCATGTTGGGTTAGAGTACAGAAATAATTAAGATAATCCTGTTGGTTTTATATACCCAACAGGAGTACACTAATTCATCAGGTGCACTAACCTGATTTATATTACGGTGCGTTATGTATTTATTAAATAAAAAAGATAGAAAAATATTAATAATTAATTAATTAATTAATGTAAATAATTATAGATGTAATGAAAAATTCTAAACATTTTATAGAATATATATACAGTCATGTCCAAAAATATTTGCACTCCTGCATTTCTGTCAGATAATGCACCACTTTGACCAGAAAATTGTTGCAATTACAAATGTTTAGGCATTTTCATGTTTATTTATTTTCTTTGTATTGGTATGACCCAAAAAAGGGGAGAAAAAAAGCCCAATCTGACACATTCCATGCAAAACTCCAAAAATGTACTGGACAAAATTATTGGCACCTTCTCAAAATTGTAAGAAATAATTGTATTCCAAGTTTGTGATGCTCCTGTAATTTGTAATTAAACTCACCTGTATCAATTAATAAGTTCTGACAATATAGAAATCCCACCGGCAACCAGTTAAAATGGTGAAAAATGTACTCAACCTTTCTGTTGTGTGTCTCTCTGTGCCTCAGTGAGGACGGAGAAGAGAAAGAGCAGCAAATAATTGTCTGAGGATCTGAGAACAAAAATTGGGGAAAAGCATGGACAATCTCAAGGTTACAAGTCCATCTCCAGAGCTCAAAATGTTCCTGTGTCTACTCTGCAAAACATTGTCAAGAAGTTTACAGCCCATGGCACTGTAGCTAATCTCCCTTGACGATTGTTCGAATGGTGGATAAAGAACCTCAATCAACTTCCAGACAAATTCAAGCTGACCTTCAGGCACAGGGTACAAATGTGTTATCTCACACTATATGTCACCATCTGAATGAAAAGGGACACTATGGTAGGAGACACAGGGGGATCCCACTGCTGACACAGAAACATTAAAAAGCCAGATTGGAGTTTGCCAAAACTTACCTGAGAAAGCCAAAATCATTTTGGGAGAATGTGCTGTGGACATACAAAACAAAATTACAGCTTTTTGGTAAAGCCCATCATTCTACTGTTTTCAGAAAAAGAAATGAAGCTTTTAAAGAAAAGAATACAGAGTCCCTAAAGTCAAACATGGTGGATGTTCACTGATGTTTTGGGGTTGCTTTGCTGCTTCAGGCACTGGATGCTTGACTGTGTTCATGGTATTTTGACATCTGAAGACTACAAAAGAATTCTGTGGTGCAATGAAGGGCCCAGTGTTATAAAGTTGGGTCTCCGTTAGAGGTCATGGGTCTTTCAGCACGACAAAGCACATGCATAAAGCACCCAGAAATGATTTACGATAAAGTGCTGAAGAGTTCTGAATTGGCCAACAATCTCAATCCCATAAAGCACCTGTGTAGAGATCTCAAAAAAGCAGTTGGGAAAAGGAACCCTTCCAATCTGAGAAACATGGAGCAGTTGGTGAAATAAGAGTGGTCCAAAATTCCAGTAGAGAGGTGTAAGAAACTCATTGATGGTTACATGAAGCAATTGATTTCAGTTATTTTTTCCAAGGGGTGTGCAAATTGTAGCCTAAGTTTCCTGTTCTTAACTAACAGGAGTGGCACCCGGTGTGGTCTGCTGCTGCTGTAGCCCATCTGCTTCAAGGTTTGATGTGTTGTGTGTTCAGAGATGGAAGCTTACATACATTGGTTGTAACAAGTGTTTATTTGAGTTACTGTTCCCTTTCTATCATCTCGAACCAGTCTGTCCATTCTCCTCTGACCTCTTACATCAACAAGGCATTTTGCCCACACAACTGCCACTCACTGGATATTTTCTCTTTTTCGGACCATTCTCTGTAAACCCTAGAGACGGTTGTGCGTGAAAATCCCAGTAGATCATCAGTATTTTACTCAGGCCAGCCCATCTGGCACCAACAATGCCACGGTCAAAGTCACTGAAATCCCCTTTCTTCCATACTCGGTTTGAACTTCAGCAAGTCCTCTTTAGCACGTCTAGATACCTAAATGCATTGAGTTGCTGCCATGTGATTGGCTGATTAGCAATTTGTGTTAACAATCAATTGAACAGGTGTACCTAAGAAAGTGGCCAGTGAGTGTATATATATATATATATATATATATATATATATATATAAAACTATATATTTAATACATTTTCCTGTTTGTGATGAACATTGTAATGTGAAATATTAATAACTCCTGTTGGGTTAGCGCACAAGCAATGTGTTAAGTTTTTTCTTCTGTGCCCTCCATTGGGGAGAATAAATTAGTGTGGTCGCGATATCCAAAGACCTTTGGACGTGGCGGGTTTTGCTCGCGTACAAAACTTTTACTTTCAACTTGTGTAATATATGGGCATTTGGGAGGTTATCAGTTAAGGGGCTAATAGTGAAGAGGGATTGTTTGCAATTCCCATACACATGCCCTTTTCAGGGCAATGGGTAGCTTAGGTTATTTTAGATAGTTTTTTTATTTGGGGGGGTGGTTGGGTGGTGGGTTTTACTGTTGGGGGGGGTGTTTGTATTTTTTTTTACAGGTAAAAGAGCTGATATCTTTGGGTCAATGCCCCACAAAAGGCCCTTTTAAGGGCCATTGGTAGTTTATTGTAGGCTAGGGTTTTTTTTTATTTTGGGGGGGCTTTTTATTTTGATAAGACTAGCTGTAATTCTTTTTTATTTTTGATCATTTGTTTGTTATTTTTTGTAATTAAGTGGGTTTTTTTTGTAATTTAGTTAGTTTTTATTTTTTGTAATTAGAAACTTTTTGTAATTTTTAGAGTAGTGTTAGGATTTTTTTATTGGTAGTTTGATTTTATTTAATTGGTAGTTAGTTTAATTTTAGTTTAATAATTAAATAGTTTAATTGTTAGTTTAAAATATATTTTTTTTTAATTTGACAGGTAAGTTTTAATTTAATTTAAGCTAGGGAAATTTTAATTTTAATATACAATTAGGGGGCCGTTAGGTTTAGAGGTTACTAGTTTAAATTATTTTATTTAGTTGTGGGGGGCTTTCGGTTTAGATGTTAATAGTTTATTTTAGTATATTTCATTGTGGGGACTTGCGGTTTAGAGGTTAATAGGTTTATTATAGCGGCGGTGTGGGCGGACGGCAGATTAGGGGTTAATAAATAGTGTTTGCGATGCGGGAGGGTGGCGGTTTAGGGGTTAATACGTTTATTTTAGTGGCGAGAATGTCGGGGAGCAGTGGAATAGGGGTTAATACATTTTTTTAGTGGCGGCGATGTTGGGAAAGGCAGATTCGGGGTTAATAAATGTATTATAGTGTTTGCGATGTGGGAGGGCCTCGGTTTTTTGTAACACTTTAGTTATGAGTTTTATGTAACAATTTTGTAGCGTAAAACTCATAACTACTGACTTTATATGGCAGTACAGATCTTGTCATTTTAGGCTGTAACGCTCGCTTTTTAGCTGTAACGCAAAACTAGTAATACCGGCACTATGGGAATCCCATGAAAAAACTTCATTTTTACGTGTGCGGGACTAACGGTGCGTTACAGGCTAAAAGATGTGCGGTACACCTATACCGACAACACTTGTAATAGCTGTGGTGCTGTTTTAACGCTGAAAATGCCATATTTTCAGCGTTACAAGCCGCAACGCAAAACTTGTAATCTAGGTGATTGTTAGTTATTATTTGCTTTTGATATGCTAATTAAATTCTGTTAAGGATAAAATGTATTACATCTGTAAGTTCCTTAGTGTTGATGTCCAGAAATAGGGTTTTTCTGAGAGAATAAAATCCTCACACCAATGTAAGAGGTGTCAATATCTAAACAATACTAGAGGGGGGTCTGGATAATGAAGAACAGGAAATGTGCAACACCCCTCTTTAAAAAGGCTGAAAGTGGTAATGGCAGTTGGGGAATAGTTCTTAAACTTATATCCCTTCTTATTTTAAGCAATATTCATTGCTGTTACTTTATATTGTTAATAAAATGTCCATAGAAGTTAACAAAACCCAAAATCTTTGAATTTCCTTTAGAGAGGTTGGCTGCGGTTAGCTAGGAATGAAAGAGTCTTTGCTTGTATCTACTTATTCTACTTTGCTAATTATGGGGTTTGCCACAATTCTTTAAAAAACGCATACAATATCTTTAAAAAAGATCTCATCAAATGACACATTTTGTAGGAAAAAAATATTAGATCATTTTTTTTTAAATGCTTTGAAATGCTTTGTTCTTTCACGGGGATGGTGTTCCTCCAAAGAAGGGAGTAGACATGTACGCAGACAAAAAAAAAAGTAAATACATGTTCATGGGGTTTGAAATTAATTTTTTTTATTTAAAATCCATTCACCCACAATTTCTATAGGTAACAATTACAGGACAGCATATGAACAACTGGGCAGTAGCTAGTTTTACTTCTTCAAGTGAGCAGAAGTAAAACATCTCCTACCTATTTTCTCTTCCTCTCACTCTTTTCATCAAGCCTCTCTTTCTGGTAGCATCTCCTCTCTCCGGGTCTAATATTCAAAACCTTGCTGCTCGGACAAGATATTCAAAGTCTCATCAGTACAGTGAGGCCCTTAATTTTTTTTTATCATGAAATCTGTTTATCTCACAATGCAGAGTTCTGTATGTGAAGCAGAGATTCCTATATTACAAAATAGGGTCTAAAAAAAATCCCAAAGAATTTGTGTGATTTCTCTCCATGCCGGGGGTGTTTTGAATATCAGGCCCTCTGTCTTATTGTGTACAAACAATGGCACTGGTAAGACAAGCAAGCAGCAAGCTGGCTAATTATTATGAGAAAGAAAACTGGCAAGCAATGGCCTTACATTTTTGAGCAATCCTCCCATGAGGTCAAGCTTGGCCAAGAACAAAAGTGAAGCTTACATACCTATTACTGATGCAGGAATCAATCAACTGGCAACTTTTAAAGGCAAAGGGGTCACAAAAAAAATCAGGCTCAGCCCTCAGGCTCACCGGAAACAGCAGTTATGAAGCAGCAGTCTAAAGACGTTGCTCCTTAACTGGTCCGTCTGCTCTGAGGCAGCGGACAGAAATCAACCAGATTGAATACGATCGGGTTGATTGACATCCCCTACTAGTGGCTGATTGGCCGCAAATCTGCAGGGGGCAGCATTGCTCAAGCAGTTCACAAGAACTGCTTGTGCAATGATAAATGCTGACAGCGTATGCTTTTCAGCATTTATCGATGTGCTGCCGACATGATACCCTACATTGTATCATGTATGCTCGCACTATGATAAATTGGCCCCAAAGTCTAGACCCAATACATAATTTTGATTACTTATTGTTACATACCAGAGAAGCATCCTACAACTGTAAAAAGTAAATGAAACCTTTAGATAGTCATTGTTTGTTAGGAGCTGAAAATGGCCACCAAGTTCTGCTCACCTATTTTGTGTATATTTTGATATGTTAAGTTTTTCCAATCATGATGGTTTTAACCTTTATTATTGTACATTCCAATCTTCTCTCTCCCCCTCTACTCTTTTCCAAGACACACCTCCCTCTATTCCTTCACTTTATCAACAGGAAGTTTTACCTTACCACTCTCTTTGTTACAGCTCACACTTACAGCAATATCTCTGAAAATCTGCACGCACTAGCCCTCCAAGCCCCCCTCCACCACCCACCCTGGTGTTTACCTTTAATATATAAAAACCTCCTAACAGCAATTAGGTGCAGCTGTCACTAACAAACCAGGTTAGAGACAATAATTCACACTCACAGCCTCTGTACTAACACTTTACCATATTCTGTTACACGCTCCCAACTCTCATTTGCTCTCCACACACTTCACCCACTCTCAGTTTACCCTGCCTTATATCAGACTTATTTCCCTTGCCTTTGTGTCCATTCCCTCTCCCTTAAATTGTAAGCTTCAGAGCCTTCCTACCTGCAGGACACTTTGTATTTCAAGTGAACTACTACTGATTGTGCTCAAGGGCAGAGCATTCATCTCCTTTTGTATAACTCAATTATTGCACCTACAACTGTAATGTACCCCAATACTGTACTTGTTTGTTTGTGTATGTAATGCATCCCTGTAATGTTTTACTGTTACTTGTATAGTGCTGCGTAATCTGCTGGTACTTTATAAATAGCTGATAATAATAAATAATAATAATAATGATCGACTATTAAATAAGTTTTCCTACTCGCACATGCTGATTTCTGCATGTGCCATTTGAAATAGATAACTGTAAAATATTAAACGTGCACTGCTATACTGTCATGCATGAAAACCGCTAACTGCACAAGAAGAAATCTGTGGGTGGAGCTAGGCAGCCATTTTCAGTTGCTAACAAACGATGATTATTTAAACGTTTAATGTACTTCTTACAAGCTTAAAGACGTGGAACACATTGCAAAATCCTTGTCTTGTATGTAACAATAAGTAATAAAGAATAAGTATTGGGTCTAGATTCTATTCCTGCGATTGTTGTTTAGGTTGCAGAACCTACTATTGTTTATATTAAAAAAATTTTTTACGTTTAATAATATGTGTTCTTTGTTCCTATGGGGTAAGAAAAAAACATGTATTTCACAAGAAAGATTAAAGCAGTTAAAGATGTACAGATGTTTTTCCTTACCTAACATCAACTATTATAAATTGATTACTATGATTAAATTTGGAATTGATTGGCTTACTGAGCTAGAATATGTCACTTGCTATGATATAGAAGAATAATTAGTAACTTCATTTAATTGGAAAGCTATATTACATTATCAACATGCCAGGCTACCAGTCAATATCCTCAATTTGTGTACTTTTGCAAATATTGTATTAGCATGGCAAAAATACTGCGTTGCACTTGGGTATAATTTTCAGGTCTCGCACTATCTACCGATCCTGGGGAATCCAGACTTTGTGCTTGGATTATATAATGCAGTATTTATAAATTGGAATACTCAAGGTCTCAATTATGTTGGCTAATTTAAACATAAATATATGAATTCAATACAAACATTCAAGGCAATATCCGGCAAATATTTACTTCCTTCTAAAAATTAATTTGCATATTTACAGATTAAGGGGCTGATTTATCATGGCCCGAATGGGGCCAAATATATCTGTTTCTGCATGAGCCTTCAGGCTCGCCGGAAACAGGAGTTAAGAAGCAGCGGTCTCAACACCGCTCCTCCTTAACTCGTACACCGCCTCTGAGGCAGCGGACAGCAATCCGCCCAATTGCATACAATCGGGTTGATTGACAACCCCTGTTGGCCGCAAATCTGCAGGGGGCAGCATTGCACAAGCAGTTCACCACCAGATCATGTCCCCCAGACACATGATAAATCGGCCCCTAAGAGTTATTTTTTGCAGTTATCACATACATTTGGGTTTGAGTGGAGTTGGGAGGATATTTACAAAGGGATTAAGTGATATAAAGCAGGAATGCTGTCTATCGCAATATGGCACAAGATCTTGATGACTAGATTAGGACAAGAGCATCTAAATAAACTTAACTCTAATTTGCAGAAATACTTTCTTGAAATTGGAACACAGGATTTCAAAAACAGCATTAATCTATCTGAGGCTACATCAGTTAGTTGGAGAGAGTCCCAATTAAATCTGGTTAATAACTTTACCCCCTCCAAGATATATACAGTACATGGAAAAAAAGCTGTAAGCAAAGTAAATGCTTTAAATATTTGGCAGATACGGCAGATATTATACATTGTATTTGGGCGCATGCCCAAAGGTTAGGTACTTCTGGAACAGAGTTTATTATTGGTTGAATAAGTACTTCAGTAACAGAATAAGTATTTTTATGTTATCATGTTTTTTTTATTCAACAATACGCTTAATAGAGGGGATAAATGTCTGATAAATGCTACAATCCTAGACGCACGTAATTTAATACTTAAAGGATGGAAAGCTTTTAACACACCTAGTATTGTGGAATTGATTAATGAATAGCAAATGCAAATGACAATAGATCTCTATAACATAAAGTTATTGTCTGAGGTTCAGTTTACTATTATTTTTTATTAAATTGAAAGGAATTATGTTATCTTGGCCGTTAGCAGCACAATTATAATTTATCTCACCATTAGTGAAATCACCTTTTCTTTTTTTTAGCTATACAGGAAGGTTTTTTTTACCTTTGTGTTGGTTATCCACGAATAGGAATGTTGAGAGAGACTTAAGAACATCGGGAGCTAGGTGTTGGGTCCAGAAGGGGAATGATTCATTTTTGTGTGTGAGTTTATTATTTTTTCTCCCCTTTTTTTTCTCTTTTTCCCTTTCCCTTTATCTAAAAGTATACGATTGGCCGCAAATCTGTAGGGGGCGGCATTGCACCAGCAGTTCACAAGAACTGCTGGTGCAATGATAAATGCAGACAGCATATGCTGACGGCATTTATCAATGTGCAGCGGAGATGATGCGCTACATTGTATCATGTCCACTCGCACTATAATAAATACACCCCATTGTCTTGAATTAAAATAGAATGTTCCAGAGTTGGTGTATAATAATGTGGGGGGCTATTGTATTTATGTTCATTGTATAAGTGGCATATAATTATTTGTAAGTTTGCAAATTAGTCTCAAAGAGAAAAAGAGAATTAATTGTACTATAAATATTATATATATATGGATTAAGATTTTATATATATATATATATATACATATATATATATATATATATATATATATATGGATTTAGATTTTATATATATATATATATATATATATATATATATATATATGGATTTAGATTTTATATATATATATATGGATTTTATAATATTTTATATATATATACAGTATATATGGATTTAGATTGTACATTTAGCTGAGACATTCAATATTTGTTTTTTAGACCGGTAAGTGTTTTTTTTTCATGTTTTTTTTCCTGGTAGGGTAGTAGAAATGTCTCGATAAAGATAATATGTGACTGTATCATTGTTATTGGATTTATGATTAATTATTTGACAGTACCTGTGGATTATTTTTATTGTACTGTGTACTTCTTGCAATAAATAAATATATATATATATATATTTTTTTTTTATAAAGTATTGGGTCAGTTTATAACTTGAGGAAGACAAATACAAGCATAGTACATATCCTGGCAACATATCTTTTAACTGTATACTCACAAACAGAAAGCACCTATTGTGTAAGAGCAGATTGGGTCCTCTAAGTTGTCCAGCAATTGATCACCTCCCAGATGCTCGATACACCTTTTAAACTGGAGCATGCAGTGAGAAAAATGATTGTCTATGTTTGTTAAAAAGTTCAAAAAACTTGGGGGGCATATGTGGATGGTGGCCATGATCGGTCACAATATCTGAGGCTGCTGGTGTGATCCAACTAATTCACTGATTATTTTTTGGAATCTACAGCATCCCTACTCAATCTTGCTAGCTACAGAAGCATTATGGTCTGCTGATTCAACTGATACCTATATTGCTGAAAGACGACCACCACTGAACAAGACACACAAGCTGAAACGTCAAGACTGGGCCAAGAAATATCTCAAGGACTGATTTTTCTAAGGTTTTATGGACTGATGAAAAGAGAGTGAGTCTTGATGGGCCAGATGGATGGGCCCGTGGCTGGATTGGTAAAGGGCAGAGAGCTCCAGTCCGACTCCCGCCAGCAAGGTGGAGGTGGAGTACTGGTTTGGGCTGGTATCATCAAAGATGAGCTTGTGGGGCCTTTTCGGGTTGAGAATGGAGTCAAGCTCAACTCCCAGTCCTACTGCCAGTTTCTGGAAGACACCTTCTTCAAGCAGTGGTACAGGAAGAAGCCTGCATCCTTCAAGAAAAACCATGATTTTCATGCAGGACAATGCTCCATCACACGCGTCCAAGTACTCCACAGCGTGGCTGGCAAGAAAGGGTATAAAAGAAGAAAATCTAATGACATGGCCTCCTTGTTCACCTGATCTGAACCCCATTGAGAACCTGTATTTATGAAGTCCCAGCCCGTATCCAGACTGTTTAGACTCTGGATGGTAGCCTAACTGCATGGCCTCAACAACCTCCCCAGGCCATGCTGTTTTTTTTCAACATCTGGAAATATTATTATTAGTTATCTGTAGAGTACCAACAGGTTCCGCGGCGCTAAAGACATGGGTCTAATATGCAAGGTTACAGTTATAAGAGACAAAGGGATAGAGAGTCTTGCCCAGAGTTTCACTGTTGTAAATCATCTCTCATAAAAGTGATCTACAAAGCTGCTAGGCTCATAGCTTACAAGCTAATGGGGTTCAAGGGGATAGCTAACAGAGGAGAGGAGCTAAAATTGGAAAATGTTAGTGTATATTATATGCATAATAATCCAAACCTGAAATTCCTTCCTTAAGTGTGGCTCTAGGTGTGTGATGCATACATGGACATAGATAAAGTCCCAAAGTAATGGGAGATAAGACTCACCCCTCTTAGTGGCCACCGTTCAGCTCTCCACAGGTGCTCGCTCACAGAGGATCACTCTCTGGTCTATATCTGTCTGTCACCAGCGACAGGACTAACTATCCAGACCTCTGCTTCAATAAGATTGTGCTCAGCTCCTGGCCTCAGGTTAGCCATTTCGCATCCGCTTCCTAGTCGTACTTGAGGATATTCTTGCCGTTCTAAACCTCAGCTCCTCCTCACTGTCAGACTGATCTGTAGATAGGGGCTCCTACCTCCCGAGTGAGCTGTCATTCAAAAGCACTGCTTGATATCCAAAGTGCTGAAGCTCGAGCCGGGTGGTTAATTTGCACATCAAGTATCAATGAAACCCAAGGCACTAATAAAGTTGAAATTTATTCATTCACGGAGAAACAAAGGAAAACAATAAAATCATAATAGGATCATCAGAGTGAACATGTTCACTTTGATGATCCTATTATGATTTTATTATTTTTCTTTGTTTCTCCATGAATTCATAAATTTCAACTTTATTAATGCCTTGAAGTTTTCTGGGTTTCAATTGATACTTGAAATATTATTTGCATCCCTAAACAGTAGAGTCTTTAAGGAGCGCATGAAAGTTTGAAAACTAGGGGAGAGTCGTGTAGAGCAGGGCAGAGAGTTCCACAAAATAGGGGCCAGTCTGGAGAAGTCTTGTAGATGGGAATGTGAGGAGATAACAAGAGAGGAGGAGAGAAGGAGGTCATGAGTAGAGTGAAGGGGATGGAAGGGAGAGTATCTGGAAACTAGGTCGGAGATATAGGGTTCAGCAGTGTTATTGAGAGCTTTAAAAGTTATAGTCAGGATGTTATGTTTTATTCTGGAGTTTAGAGGAAGCAAGTGAAGGGACTGGCCGAGAGGTGCAGCCGATGAGTGACGCATAAGGAAGATCAGCCTGTCATAAGCATTTATTATGGATTGCAAGGGAGATAGATGGCAGCTAGGGAGGCCGAAGAGGATGGAGTTGCAATTGTCAAGGCGGGAAATGATTAGAAATTGGATTAAAGTCTTAGTTGTGTCTTGTGTGAGGAAGTTGGGAAATTTGGAGATGTTTTTAAGGTGGAGGCAGCAAGAATTGGCCAAATACTGGATGTGAGGAGTGAAAGAGAGATTTGGGGGTAGGGATTTTGCAAGAAGGGGGGAAATAAGGAGCTCAATCTTAAAAATATTTAGTTTTAGGTAGTGAGAGGACATCCAGGTTGAAATATTAGAAAGACAGTTAGTGACACGAGTAAGGATTATATATATTTAGAAGTATTTTTGTATTATGAAAAGATTATAGACAGATTTGAAAATATGTAATGTTAATGGAACATGAAACCCAAATTTTCCCTCATGATTTAGGTAGAGCATACAATTTTAAACAACTTTCCAGTTTACTTCACATTTGCTTCATTCTCTTGGTATCATTTGTTGAAGGAGCAATAATGCACTACTAGTTTCTAACTTAGCACATGGGGTGAGCCAATGACAATAGGCATATATGCAGCCACCAATCAGCAGCTAGCACCCAGGTTCTTTGCTGCTCCTAAGCTTGACTAGATAAACCCTTCAACAAATGATACCAAGAGAAGGAAGCAAATTAAATAACAGAAGTAAATTGGAAAGTTGTTTAAAATTGTATGCTCTGTCTAAATCATGTATGTCTAATTATGATTTTACTGTCCGTTTAATGTGAAGTCATAACATAATGAAATCTGTTAATTTGCTTCTCAAAATTACAATGACCTTAATTTTCAATTAATTACAATTAAAGCCATGTTATCAGAACTGTTTTTTATCCATCAAAAAAATAAAAATCTGCAAATGTATCTAAACTATATTAGGATGATCTATTTGTGAGTCATGTATTTATCATAACTGATTCATGAATATTTGCATTTGATCTAGAAAGACTTTTTCAACTTTGTTGCTAACCACCCATAAACCAGGCTAATTGATTCACTACAATAACTTTTGAGAACAAGTAATCTTCCTATCATTTTTAGTTTAGCCTGGAGTTTCAATTACTTTGACAATACTAAAAACATCTTGGGAGACTAAGATCAAATTGCAATCACAAATGCTTACTTCAATAGCAGCTATAAAACAGAGGCATGAAACATGTTTTTTGCTTTTTTTCTAACATTAGCAACTCATCTGATACTAAGTCTACAGATCTGGTTTCCTGAAATCTGATGACATCTGCAACCACAAACCAAAGGCTGTTTCAGCATAAAAAAATAAAATTCTGAGCAAATGCAGACACATATGTGTTGTGAGTGTCATTTTTTTTCCGTTTAAATTCAATCTTAGGCTTATCCTTAGATTTCTACCTGTAAATTTCCACATGTAAAATGATAAATATCACCTTCTCAGATATAACTCTTCTGTAAAAAATGTCAGCTACAACTAGATATTTATTATATGTAGACAAACAGTGGTAAGTATATGTATGTGTTCTTTCTATACAGTATAACAGTGCAAAGCAATCTTAGAAAATAGAAAAAAATAGAAAAATAGAAAAAAAGGATTTTTTCCTCTTCCAGCACTATTAGAAATATATTTCAGTACTGAGATAATTGTATTTACTCTTAAATGAACATTATAATGTAAAATTAGTTTTTCCTTAATGTGTTTTCAATGACTTGTTATACTAGCTGAAGAATTTAAAATATATGAGACATTTCTCCTTTATGTTTATTTTTGTATATAAAATAGTGGTCTAATTTAAACCACAACCCAATAAAATGGACTGAGCTTGCAGGGAGAGACTTCATAAGATTACAGCTACATTTACACCAAATCTTATTTCATACTATATGCACAGGCCCTAATGATCATGATGATAATTGAACCGCAATGCAGTAATATATTCAAAACGGATCCATCAAGAAAGCCAGCTAAATATGGCAATTGTCTGACATCAGTATTTAAAGACAGCATCACTGAGAGTCGATTTACTATACATTGTAATGGGTGGCAATTCTGGGGAAATATTCCAAGCATCATCGCCACCTCCCTTTTGCATACATCACACAACAAAATAAACGTACCACAGCCAAAACCGACATAACCCCCCCACTGCAATAACCGCTACACTACTTAAATCCTCAATAAAAGATAGAAGACAAGAGGGGCGCCTCATGTGTATATAAGTATGCCAGACAATAAGAATAATGAAAAAAGCCAAGTGAGTACTTACTTTAGGCCCAAGTACACTTATGTACTGTTAGGTGCAGGCTGGTAACTCAGGGTGTACCAGCTAACTACTTTCCAGTATGGCGAAGTGATCCAACTTCATCAATGTAGCACAGTATTACAATTATGTGGCTGCTCTCCTCCTCACAGAATAATCCAGAGCTAAATATAAGATAAGAGACAAGAGGGGCACCTCATGTGTACATCAGTATACCAAACAATATAGAAGCATAGACAGCCAAATGGGTACTCATAGTTGGCCCAAGTACACTTATGTACTGGTAGGTTCAGGCTGGTAGCTTAAGGTGTACCAGCTAACCCTCTCCAGGCGTAGATAAATCAGTGCAGGGGGATCCTGTCGCATTCACTGCTGGTGGATAGTCAGTAGCAGTGGTTATGACTGCTATAGAAGGTAATGGACCAAAGCTTGTATAAATCAAGTTTAGTTTATTAAAACAAATATTAAAAACATTGACATGCAACTACTTAAACCCTATACCACTACTACCCCCACCACAATAAACACCCTAACCTATTAACCCCTATACCACCACTACCCCACTGTAATAAAGCCCCTACACTATTAACCCTTATACCCCATTACCAACACCAGAATAAACCCCCAACACTATTAACCCCTAACCACCACAACCACTAGTGTAATAACCCCTATCTTATTAATCCCCTAACTGACACAACCCCTTTTCACCATAACCCCTAATGTATTAACCATTAACAGCTAATCCCTCCAAGACCCCTAACCTTAAGTAGATAAAACATGTAAAAACATATTTATGCAATATTCATTTTTAATAGATATTATTCATTATAAATATATATATATATATATATATATACATCTGTATATATCTATACCAATATATAATCCTCAATATATATAGGTATAGATAGTGTGACCATATTGCCTCTTTAAAAAGGGACACATGAAAAATAAATATGTCAAGGCTGTTTAAAGAAATGTTTTGAATAATGTTCCATTATTTGAACCCTGACATATGTATTTTTCATATGCGTACCTTTTTGAAGCAACGATATGGTTACCCTAGGTATAAATAAATAATTTACCAAAAAAAAATCAGATATATAGAAAAGTGTTTTTACAGTATGAATAAATAGAACATATTCTGCTTTGTCAAGAACATTGGAATGTGAAATATTCATATTTTTATGTCGGGTTAGCACACTTGATTAGGGGTTTTTTCCCACTTTTTTTGTTCCATTGACTTCTATGGGGGAATAGGTTATTGCACGAGAAATATTTTAAATTTGGATTTTCACGCACATCAGGTTAGCGCACGAGCAAAAACAGTTTACTTTCCACTTGTAATACAAGCGCTACCCGACGCGTGCAAAAAGCTTACTTCTAGCTAAGTTAACATTCGAGCGGGAGCGTTAATTAACGTTCCACTTCTAATCTGGCCCTTAATATTGTATTCTTGTACTCTTAGTTAATCATTTTGATGTATCTGTATTTAAAAGATAGATAATCCCTTTATTACGCATTACTTAGTTTTGCATAATCAACACTGTTACATTAATCTTTTCACTGTGATTACCTTGTATCTAAGCCTCTGTAGACTGCCGCTTATTTCAGTTCTTTTAACAGACTTGCATTTTAGCCAATCAGTGCTAACTCATAAATAACTCACCAGGAGTGAGCATGATTTTTATCTATATGGCACCCAAGAACCAGCACTGTCTAACTGTGAAAACTGCCAAAATGTATAAGAGGCGGCCTTCAATGCCTTTTAAATTAGCATATGAGCCTACCTAAGTTTAGCTTTCAACAAAGAATACCAAGAGATCAAAGCATATTTGATGATAAAAGTAAATTGGAAAGTTGTTAAAATTGCATGCCCTATTTGAATCATGAAAATTTAAAATTGACTTGACTTTCCCTTTAAATGAGAAATAGAATTCAGTTTTGCAGAAAGTTGTTGAATGAATGAAGCTAGACTGTGTGAATGAAGATGATTTGCATGAAGAATTTTGTTGTACCAAACTGTATCAAATTGTAGAATCATTTTATTATTAACTACTATATAACTTGTGGATTTTCTATGTGAAACTTGTCAATTCCCTAGTCTCCCTTATTTTCTTCATTGGCAATGCTAGAGCATACTCGGTTCACAAATAATGCATTTTTTTATTGTTACAAATATAGTGAAATCATGAATTTAAGAAGCGTAAAAAGGTATTCAGAATTTTGCTTTAAGTAAACCCTCAAGTCAAACATTCTTCAAACACCCCAATGTATTTTTTCTTTGTCTATGTGTCATAAAATCCGTGGGATTCAAAATGTACACAACAGTTAAACAAATTGCAGACATATAGGTTTTGACACTGTGGGTACCTAAAAAACTAAAGCTTGGGTGATGAATGAAATTACCAGAGGTGCAGAATAATTAGTATTAGAGTAAACTTAATGGCACCACCACAGTCATAATGCCTCTCATCGTTGTTCCATTGGGAGGTTAAAGGGTAATGCTGAATAATAATGATTTCCGGGGGAATGTTTCTGCAGAGCAATTTGAAAGACAGGGGTCACTTAAAACAAAACAAAATGTTGGTTTAAACAAAGAATATGGTTGAGTTTAGCATCACTCAGAAAACTTTGAGAAGGCATTAATGGGACAGTAAACAACATAATTTTTGTTGTTTAAAAAGGTAGATAATCCCTTTATTACCCATTCCCCAATTTTGCATAACCAACACAGTTATAATAATATACTTTTTACCTCTGTGATTACCTTGTATCTATGCCTCTGCAAACTGCCCCCTTATTTCAGTTCTTTTGACAGACATGCATGTTTAGCCAATCAGTGCTTGCTCCTAGGAGCTTCACTTGCCTGAGCTCAATGTTATCTATATGAAACACATGAACTAACGCCCTCTAGTGGTGAAAAACTGTCAAAATGCTTTCAGATTAGAGGTGGCCTTCAAGGTCTAAGAAATTAGCAGATATACCTCATAGATTTAGCTTTTAACTAAGAATACCAAGAGAACAAAGCAAAATTGGTAATAAAAGTAAATTGGAAAGTTTTTTAAAATTACCTGCCCTATTTAAATCATGAAAGTTTTTTTTTACTTGACTGTCCCTTTAAATAATTTCTAGATATTTTAAAGTAGCTGCAAAAATCAACACTTTTACTATAATTAAATAGAAGTTGCGAAACTTTGAGCATTAAATTAATCTAAAAAAGAATTAATTGCATAGGGGATTAATAGAGACAGGACAAAGATACTTAAAGGGACAGTCTAGTCAAAATTAAACTTTAATTTTTCAGATAGGACATGTAATTTTAAACAACTTTCCAATTTAATTTTATCATCAAATGTGCTTTTTTTCTTTTGGTATTCTTAGTTGAAAGCTAAACCTAGGTAGGCTCATATGCTAATTTCTAAGCCCTTGAAGGCTGTCTCTTATCACATGATTTATATTTGCTTTTCACAACAGGGGAGTGCTAATTCATGTGAGCCATATAGATAACATTGTGCTGATGCTCGGGGAGTTATTTAAGAGTTAGCACAACACAATACTAAATGCAAGTCAATAGATAATAGTCATGTGATAAGGGGCTGTCAGAAGATGCTTAGATACAAGGTAATCACAGAGGTAAAAAGTATAATAATATAACAGTGTTTGTTATGCAATACTGGGGAATGGGTAATAAAGGGATTATCTATCTTTTTAAAACAATAAAAATTATTGGGAAGACTGCCCCTTTAAGGGGGCAGTCTTCTTCAGAATTGGTATTGTTTAAAAAGATAGATAATCCCTTTTATTACCCACTCCATAACCAGTGGTGTGTATATTCTAATGCTGAATGTAGTGGAGCAACAAGTGGAGACATACAAACTGAGACTATGGGGTCAATTTATAATAGCGCGAGCGGACATGATATGATGTAGCGTTTATCATTGCACCAGCAGTTCTTGTAAACTGCTGGTACAAAGAGAGAGAAATGGTGTAGGAGCTGACTAATGGTCTTAACTATAAATCCCTATAAATCCCTGTAATCTCATAAACAGGGATTGAATGAACAGGCTATAAGGGGGGGGGACACAAGCGCTCCAAATAGAGCTGACCAAAAATTGGCAATAAGTAAATATATATGATAAATCTTAGTGTTGTGAGAAACTGACAGATGGCAGAATAATATAAGACCAAAAATAAAAAATATAAAAAGTATGTATAAAATATATATATAAAAAAATGTCTTAAATATAAAATACCAAAATAAGGATAGCCAAAATATAATATATATTAAAACCCCAAGATTGTTGTAAAAATAGTTTTAATAAACTGTCTGAAGGCACAAAAAGATGACACAAAGAAGAATAATAAGATATTAATAATATAATGTTATTAATACAGTGATGCCGGCATCTAAAAAATATGCTATAGACCCAAATTAATACGTCTAAACAGAGGGGTCTAATAGTTGATAGAATAACAGACTAAAAACAATTCACAATTGATAAAACAAGAGAAACGTCATAAAAAATGAGGAGTACTGTGCAATCACTATGGTATTAGTGCGCGCATACAACTAAAAAGAATGTATGCAAATAAATGTCACAGATCTTTTGTCTTCCGTAACAGACCTAAATATTAGGCAAGATAAATGCAGCGATACTTAGGCTATATATAGGGATGTTTGTTGTTATCTTGCGCTGTGCACAGACTCCGAGGAAGAGGGATACAGAGGAGAGAACGCTCACTGTCCGTGAATGAGCAACTTGCTGTGGTGCCGCTAGCAGGGGGTGTCAATCAACCCAATCGTATTCGATCGGGTTGATTTCTGTCCGCCGCCTCAGAGCAGGCGGACAGGATATGGAGCAGCGGTTTTTAGACTGCTACTTTATAACATGGGGCATCAAACTCCATGCGGAGCTTGATAAATTGACCCCCCATGAGGAACATTTTGGCTTTGATGCATTTGTGAATGAACTGCTTATATAACTGAGATTAACCAGTTTATTTATCTGCAAATATTGAATATATATTCTCACACTGATGTATGTATTACACCTAACTTTTAGGATCGTATTAACTTTCTGTGGATAGAGCGTGTTGCCTTATTACTCTATTGTAACTTCTACACATCCTCTATGCCTATTCATTGTGATAGCTTTGTGTAACTGGACTGTTTTCACACTACGTACATATAAATGCATTTCTCTGCAAATTTGTACTTGTGGTGAAACAATAAATGGTAACTTAGATCGCCATCACTATACTGTCCAGGAGCAGCCTCCTGGTGACTTCAGGGGGGTTTCTGGGTACAGTAGGGGTGTGGTTAACCAGGTTAAATATATTGAACCTTTCTCTTCCGTTTTGTTCATGATATTTATATATGTATATTCTGCCTTACGGGGGTGTATTTGGTCTAGCCCGAGAGCCAGTAAATCTTGGTTATTAAATCTATAACTTATTTTGCATATGTTTATATGCAGCTGCTTTTACTATGGGGCCTATTTAAGAACGTGCGAGCGGACATGATCCGATATTGCGGATCATGTCCGCTGCACATCGATAAATGCAGACAGCATATGCTCTCAGCATTTATCATTGCACCCTGCAGGTTTGCGGCCAATCGGCCACTAGCAGGGGGTGTTAATCAACCCAATCGTATTTGATCGGGTTTATTTCTGTTGATTTCTTTTCGCCACAGGTTATGGAGCAGCGGGGCATCAAACGCCATACGGAGCTTGATAAATATGCCCCTATGTGTAACCCACAATGTTTTGCTGTATTTACACTACAACAATACTAATTATCCTTTAAAAGAGTGCTGTAGTCTCTGTCCTTTTTTTTTTTTTTTTTTAGATAAATGTACTCATTTATCTCCTCTCTTCTCCTTATCTTGTTTGATGACTATATGTGAGACAATTAAATATATTCTAGGAAAGGGTTAAACCAATAAGAATAATTTGCAATATGAAATGTAAATATTTTATACAATTTTAGAGATATCAAACATCACAGGCTCATTCGTATGTTATGATTGACAAGCCCTGCTCTCGTGTGAGCAAGGGGCGGGCATTTGCTTGCGCAATGTTAAAGTCTGGCAGTGGATGCTACATCGGAAGCCCTGGAGGTATGTGTACAGGATTCCTGTATGGGATCCTTGTCTGCACGCACCATGATAAATTGGGGATAATGTCGATATATTTACAGTACTGAAAAATCTCTTGCTTATTCCATGTTCCTTAGAAGGACAAATAGCAAATTCTGTAGCCTGAAAATGCTGTACATAAAATAGCTGATTTATGCAATATGTAGCATTTTTCTTTTTGGTTTCTTTAAAGAGTAGGGGAAAAAACACAATTTTTATATAAAAGCAAGAGGTCCCTTTAAATTAAATTATACTAAATTAAGAGTCTTAAATAAATGCTGTTTATACTAAGTGATAAAATATATTGGTATCTACTATGACAAGGCCACTGTTATGCACATGAGATACATATTTTTGTTGAGTATGTTGGTTTAGTTTGTAGAAGAGTCTTTTTACAGACAGCAGATCCATTTCTGTTTGGAATTAAACCATATCTCTTCTATAAAAGAGTTTAGATTTAATCGGAATGCATTTTCCATTCACTTGCAGAGATGCTGCAGACAAGGCATTTCATGGTATTGTATTCTCTTTGTTCAACTCTAAAATATTCAAGATGTGTATAATATCTCAAACGTATTGCAATAATGTCACTCATTCTGTAGATATCTGAGTGATGATAAACTGATAGATGGTAAAAGACAAAGGCAGTGAAGTGGGCAATAGTGTGGAAACAATAACAGACAAACAAAGAGTGTGTCAAATAAATAAAAAGGACATTGTATAGTTAAGTGATAAAATAATATGCTATTTGTAAGTAAGTGTTATGTTCTGGTCCTGGGGAAAGTGCAAACTAGGTCTCACTATAGCACTGTAAAAGGAAACTGACACACAAAAATGCAGTAGAATAATTACAGTGTTTATTATAAACTTATTGAAATAACACAAATCAGTGATTACAGTACGGTATAACAAAGCAGTGAATAAACTTATAAACACATTACTCACCTTCGGGTTTCAAATAAGGTATTAATATCATGCAAATATCATGAGAGTCATCATTCAGCAGAATACAGGCAGTTACTTCTCTCCAAGATGTTAACCAGCAGACTCCTTGTCCCCCCTTAGCAATTCTAATAATTAAACCTACAGGCTTTGCAGGTGTGTCTAGCGTTATGTCAATCATATTATTTTATTTAGCAGGTATTTTAATTAGCTAAGAGTGTTTTAGCTAATGAATATTCTCACTATAGAGCCAAGCACTATCTGTCTATTATATCCCGCACTTTCTAGTTAAGCTCTGCTAGGAGAATAGAAAAGTAGAATAGAGTACAAAGGCATATGATATATATACTATATATGTATGCATACTGTATATATGTGTTCTTTAGAAGCAAAGCTTGAATACAAACTACTAATACATTAAGGCCAGATTACGAGTGAAGTGCAAATGTTTGCACGCAAGCTATATCATTTTGTGCGGTCATTTGCGTGCAGGTTAAATTGCTCAGGTATTTCAAGTTGAAAGTAAATGTGAACGCGTGAGTGCAATCACGATTTATGCTAGAATTATCACTACGTCCTCAGAGCTGTGGTTAACTATTTAGCAGAACAAAAAAGTGTCACAAAATAAATAAAAAATACATTACAAATTACACTTACACTCATAATACCACCATCTAATAAAAATATTCAAAATAAAATATTGCACACAAAAGTTGTAAGGACTCAAAGATATGAGGTCTCAGGTGTTAGGAAAAAAAAGGCAGACAAATGGCTTTAACATTGAGATACATGCATGTACATGTCTAAAGATGTATATGTATGTATATACATACAGTGGGGCAAAAAATTATTTAGTCAGCCACCAATTGTGCAAGTTCTCCCACTTAAGAAGATGAGAGCGGCCTGTAATTTTCATCATAGGTATACCTCAACTATGAGAGACAAAATGTGGAAACAAATCCAGACAATCACATTGTCTGATTTGGAAAGAATTTATTTGCATATTATGGTGGAAAATAAGTATTTGGTCACCTACAAACAAGCAAGATTTCTGGCTCTCACAGACCTGTATCTTCTTCTTTATGAGGCTCCTCTGTCCTCCACTCATTACCTGTATTAATGGCACCTGTTTGAACTTGTTATCAGTATAAAAGACACCTGTCCACAACCTCACAAACAGTCACACTCCAAACTCCACTATGGTGAAGACCAAAGAGCTGTCTAAGGACACCAGAAACAAAATTGTAGACCTGCACCAGGCTGGGAAGACTGAATCTGCAATAGGCAAGCAGCTTGGTGTGAAGAAATCAACTGTGGGAGCAATAATTAGAAAATGGAAGACATACAAGACCACTGATAATCTTCCTCGATCTGGGGCTCCACGCAAGATCTCACCCCGTGGGGTGAAAATGATCACAAGAACAGTGAGCAAACACAGAGATGCAGAGAGCTGGGACCAACGTAACAAAGGCTACCATCAGTAACACACTACGCCGCCAGGGACTAAGATCCTGCAGTGCCAGACGTGTCCCCCTGCTTAAGCTAGTACATGTCCGGGCCCGTCTGAAGTATGCTAGAGAGCATTTGGATGATCCAGAAGTGGATTGGGAGAATGTCATATGGTCAGATAAAACCAAAGTAGAACTGTTTGGTAGAAACACAACTCGTCGTTTTTAGAGGAGAGAGAATGCTGAGTTGCAACCAAAGAACACCATACCTACTGTGAAGCATGGGGGTGGCAACATCATGCTTTGGGGCTGTTTCTCTGCAAAGTGAACAGGACGACTTATCCGTGTACATGAAAGAATGAATGAAGCTATGTATCGTGAGATTTTGAGTGCAAACCTCCTCCCATCAGCAAGGGCATTGAAGATGAAACGTGGCTGGGTCTTTCAGCATGACAATGATCCCAAACACACCGCCCAGGTAATGAAGGAGTGGCTTCGTAAGAAGCATTTCAAGGTCCTGGAGTGGCCTAACCAGTCTCCAGATCTCAACCCCATAGAAAACCTTTGGAGGGAGTTGAAAGTCCGTGTTGCCCAGTGACAGCCCCACAACATCACTGCTCTAGAGGAGATCTGCATGCAGGAATGGGCCAACATAACAGTGTGTGACAATCTTGTGAAGACTTACAGAAAACGTTTGACCTCTGTCATTGCCAACAAAGGATATATAACAAAGTATTTAGATGAACTTTTGATATTGACCAAATACTTATTTTCCACCATATTATGCAAATAAATTCTTTCCAAATCAGACAATGTGATTGTCTGGATTCGTTTCAAAATTTTGTCTCTCATAGTTGAGGTATACCTATGATGAAAATTACAGGCCTCTCTCATTTTCTTAAGTGGGAGAACTTGCACAATTGGTGGCTGACTAAATACCTTTTTGCCCCACTGTATATATGTATATAATCATGTGTATATATATATATATATATATATATATATATATATTGATTGATTGATTGGTATAGATATATATTGAGCCAAAATACCATCAGATATATGTAGAAATATTTATTTATTTATGAATAAATACCACATATTCTTGTATGTGAAAAACAATGGAATGTGAAACATTCATATTTTCATGTCTGGTTAGTGCACCTGAGAATATGCAATCGGGTTTGTGTGCAAGTGGAGTGTTTTTATTCCACTTTATTGCTCCTTCGACTTTTATGGGGAATAGGTTATGGCACGTGTAATATTTTAAGTTCGGCTTTTTTGCGCACTTCGGGCTCCATTTATTAAGCAGAGGATGCTGCTGTGGAGCCCCATCATTTCAGGTCCGCCTGAAATGGAAGTTAAGAAGCAGTGGTCATAAGATATGCAAACTAGGGGCTCCATGTACTAAGCCATCAATTCATCCGTCATTGTAGACGCGGATAAACTCGCCGTTACTCGCCGCGGGCGAAATGGTGTCCGCTGTCGCTATGTACTAATATTCCCCCAATAAATAGACAAGTCTAGCCCGCCGCGAGCAGTTGCGGATTGTTGATAAATTTGACGCCTCGCTCGCCGCGACTAAGCTGATGTACTTAACTTTCAGTTGAATTGTCTGGCCAATTATTAACACGTGACATGCAAGGTGTCACGAACATCATAGTAGTCACGGGAATAGAATTTTGCTCCTATAAAAGTTCAACTTATCTAAATAACTTTATTATTGTTCAAAATTTTTTGAAGAGTGATAACAGAGCGTTATTTTTGTAATATTTATTTACAATTTGGATATGGCTTCATCTGGATCTGATAATATATAAATATTAATATAAAAATAATTATAAAGATTGACAACTATACAATACAAATTTAAAATATAGATTACTCTTTAATTACAGTCGACAAATTGGGCGCAATTTATGTACATGGAAATGAGAGACAAATTAGACGCCAGTTATGCTGTAAGTACAATGCTGATATTACTGCCTTTTATATATGTCTAGACTGGCGTCTAGATTGACTTTCCTATTGTTTTGTACCTTGCCCGCCACCTAAAAGGTGGCGAGGCAAAAATAACGAGGTGGGAGCGGAAATTGTAGCGAGCGGACAAATAGATTTTTTAGTACATTCGTTTTTGGCGAGTTGGTGGTCAAATGTGTCTAATTACAGTGAAAAATGGAGCGGTAGCGAGGTTTGGCGGATAAGTACGCTCGCAATTTTAAAGATGCGAGTTTTAACATAATTGACGGCTTTGTACATATCATTTTGCGAATTTTGACGCGAGATTTGTTGCGGGTAGCTCGCTGACTGCTTAGTACATGGAGCCCTAGATATGCATTTTGAATTTTCCCTGGAATGAGCTTTACATAGCAGTAATCAAAAATCTATCCCTGGAATGAGCTTTATCTAGCAGCAATCAAAAATCTATCTACTGCTGATGATGAGTTCTAATAAGAACGAAACAGCTGTTCAGTAGTGATTTTTGTATTTGCTGCACTTACCCGATTAGGGGATCGCTGTGTGTTAACACAGTATTTGAAGAAAAAAGCCTGAGATGTTGCATATCTAATATGCCTATCTTACCCAGAATCCTCTGGTGCATTGGTAACAATGTATATGGAGTTTTTTGGGGTAAAGGCAAGCAGGGATATTTGCCTACGTGTGCTAATTGCCTATGCAATAATTTCTATTGATTTACTTCTGCGATATGGAGGATTTTAATCTCATGCTTTTATCTCCACCATCATTTTAATGAATTTTGATATATATATATATATATATATATATATATATATATATATATATATATATATACATACAAAACACGGAAGGGGACTGTACTCTCAGACTGGACTGGGTACACATCCCATGACCCTGCAACATGCTCAGCCAAATGCGGTAACTAACCCTTCCATTTTTGCTTTTAATCTTAGCTGAGAGCTTGTAAGTGAGTGCTGGACTTTCTCTGTGTTTTGTATTAATTTGTTTAGTAATTTTCCTTATGGTTCTTGCACCCAGACCTGTCTGGGGTTAACAGCCTGTGACTCTGGGGACAGCACAGCTTCTTGTGAGTGCCAATGAGCACCCAGGGCTGAGCATGTTGCAGGGTCATGATATGTGTACCCAGTCCAGTCTGAGAATGCAGTCCCCTTCTGTGTTTTGTATATGTCTAGGGTGATTACATACGCCTGTGCACCCTTAACTTGTTCCCAGTTTGTTGGATTGAGAGCTTGCATTGTGTGGCTGTTTTATGGTCCCAGGTTTTGGAAGGGACCTTGACATGGTGCCTGGGCTTGTCCCATTTGGCCAAATGCGGTAACTAACCCTTCCATTTTTTATTTTAATCTTAGCTGAGAGCTTGTGAGTGCTGAACTTTCTCTGTGTGTTGTATTAATTTATTTTGTAATTTTCCCTATTGTTCTTGCACCCAGACATGTCTGGGGTTAACTGCCTGTGACTCTGGGGACAGCACAGCTTCCTGTGAGTGCCAGTGAGCATCCAGGGCTGAGCATGTTGCAGGGTCATGGGATGTGTACACAGTTCAGTCTGAGAGTGCAGTCCCCTTCCGTGTTTTATATATGTCTATGGTAATTACACCCTTCACTTGTTCCCAGTTTGTTGGATTAAGAGCTTGCATTGTGAGGCTGTTTTAGGGTCCCAGGTTTTGGAAGGGACCTTGACTTGCTACCTGGGCTTGTCCCATTTGGCCAAATGCAGTAACTAACCCTTCCATTTTTGCTTTTCATCTTAGCTGAGAGCTTGTAAGTGAATGCTGGACTTTCTCTGTGTGTTATATATATATATATATATATATATATATATATATATATATATATATACATATATATATATATATGTACACACACTGTATATTAATATTATTATTATATTATAAGATAGAAGACAGCACTCACTGTCACTGGTCTTAAATAATGCAATAAATGCTTTTAATTAAGTGACGTTTCGGGGAACGCTCCCCTTCATCAGACCAACGTTGGATTCTGGGTACATGATTTGTTTAGCATCTTTCTGTCACAAATGTTCTTGAACTATTTCCAAGAAATAATGTAATAGTGGAGAGAATTCACAAAAGGGGACTATGGCAAAAATAACCTTTAAAATAATGGCTTAGATTATAAGTGGAGAGCTTGCAGGATGCATTAACTTGCGCTCGGTCCCAGAATAAAAAATAACACACAATCTGTCATTGCAAGGTGGGTGTTAAAAAATATTTAACCAGATATTCTTAAAAGGAAACTAAAGTCAAAATTACAATTTTAAAAAACCTTAAAAAATTTACTTTCATTATCAACATATTAGTGGTGAATTAAGTATTCCACTCAAGCACAATACAAAACACGTCTGAAAATGTTGCAGTTTTGGAAACCTGATGTCGAAAATTATAGCTTGATAGTTGGCATAACAAAAGACATTTAAATGATATGTAAATAAAGAATTTAACATGTGATTATCCGTAATACATTTATAGCAAAGGTTAATTTATAACAAGAATCTTTAAAATTTATTTAAACGGCTACTGTATATGACAAGGTGCGGGACTGGGATTCTAGGTGTATATGTTTGTTTGTGCATATATATATATATATATATATATATATATATATACAACAAAAATGAATGAGATAAGGAACCAGGTCCCTTAACTCACCCTATAGCGCTACTATGTAGTATTATTTAAAGTGCCCTGTACGTTGTGGGTACCTCTATAAAAAAGTATAGCTGTAAAAGATAATGCAGCTAATTCCTGGAGGGCAAAGGGGTCCCTGACCACCTCAAAGATTAAGACACAAATACAAGAAATAGGAAGGCGCAGAAATCCACAGCTAATTACCACCAGAATGCAAGGTGATATAATCAACAGAACATCAATAATAAAAAATTAATGATAAAAGGGACTGAAGTTATATAATCATGGCAGATAAATATCAAGGTGTATAGTACAAAACAATTCAGAGCATAAATTCAGAGCATAAATTAGGTAGTAAGTAGTAAGAAGCACAGTCCCAAAAGTAGATAAATAAAATACTGGAACACAATCTTCATCAATCTTGCCCCCTTTTGGATGTGCACTTACTTCCAGCAACCTCAATCCTATGAGGTAAGAGTGTAGCGATATCACTGTTAGATTAGGCACCTCCTGTAGTATGGATGGATCATAGGTCTCTCAGTATGAAGCTTGCAGTTCCTTCTGCAGTCGTGAACCTGTGATACACACCCTTGCTTCTCGTGCTCCTTTCGTGAGTAGAAACTCTCAATTCCCCGGTTATGCAAATAAAACCAGAAATATGCACATAGTGTAAAACCGTTTATTTAACACATATAAAAGCATATAATAAGTCAAACTCACATTTATAATCCTCAACAAATGAGGTATGGGTTCAGCAAAAATCACAAGACACTGTGAGGAGTCCAGCAAAGAACATAGAAGAGTTCAGACAGCCACAGGAAGCTCCAGACACACGGTATCAATAAAACAATATACAGTCCAATAATACAGGTAGGGGTATACCTTCCCTATACATATATCCTTACGCGTTTCGAAGGGGTTTAAATATTGTATTCACTTCTTCATCAGAGGTGAGAGTCCGACTGTCTCGACTCACCTTAAATAGGGCCCAAAAAACAACTTCTGAACAGGCATGATTGCACAAATGTAGAACGATATGTAAATTACAAAATTATACCAAAAGGTCTCAAGTTTGAGAAAGTAGCAATCATGGACCCTTCAGAAGTAGAATTATTAACGGAATGGGATACTAGCTTGGAGGATATTTCCTTCAAACTAATGGATATCCTAATCAGATACAGACAAAAACAAGTTCTGACTATTACTACCCAAATAAAAGATATCAGAGTAAGACTGAATAACTTTAAAGGGGATCTTTATTACAAAGAACTAGATATGGCCAACAAAAAGAAAATAGATACCTTTGAATTAAAAGTAGAAAATAAAAAAAGAATTAAATTTCTTAAAGACTATAAATTAAAGAAACAAAAAGAGGAAGATCTCACGAAACCAATACCAGGTATTGAGATTACAGGGGAGGGGCCTCATAACGACCTGAATATGAATACAGAGAGTTTAGAAGACCAGGTGTTCCATGAAAGGTGGGAAGAAGGGAACAATGATCCCAAGGAAGGAGGATCCAATTGGGATTGGACAGATATATATTCCCCTGATTACAAAGATGATGGTACCATTTGGAGTGATAATCCGAATAATCCTGAGATTGAACATCATAAAACTATTCCAAATAAAAATACAAATAAAAATAAAAATAAAAATGATAAAAATGACAAAATAGGAAATACCCAAGATCACTTTAGGAAAATGACTAATAGTAATAAAGGTAGAACACCGTCTAACAGGGTAAAACAAACTGATAAGTCATACCAAATATGTAGGAAACAACCTGAGAATACAGGGACATATAAATACACAAAAACAAAAGAGACATCAAAATTTTGAGAATAACAGAAAGGGTGGACAGAAACAGCAGTCTTTTTTTAGGGCCACGCACCAGGGAACAACACCTAAGTCCTCACCAACAATACTGGAACCCACCACCTACTCTGCAATGGAGAAGACAAAGCCAAAAAAGGGGCTTAGAAAGAAATTTAGGGGATGTAGAGAGGGAAAATTGGTACGAGGTAGAAAATTCAAAAAGGAACAGAACCAACACAGATTGGGATTACTAAAGAGCGTTAAGATATTCAATCTAACAGATAAAACTTTTTCTGAGAATACTTTAAACTTATTTAGAAAGGGTCTTTCCTTTGCCCCCACTAGGGGACCCAACCCCTTTTCTTTGTATATAGACTTACAGAAGTTTGTAAGGAAACTTACTTTAAATAGACATTATGCAAAAATAGAGAAAGATCAACCAGCTAAAGAAAATCAGAATAAACAAATCTCTCTTGAAAAGGAGGATTTAGAAAGCATATTAGTCTTAGAGGAATTGGGGGCCAGTGGGGGCCTATCTAATCTAGAAATAGATATGGAACATAACGATATGAAAATAGCATATAAACAATTTACTAATCTGAAATTACCCTCAAGCTTCTATCCTCTTGCCTCAAAAGGTCACTATATTCCTGTCTTTGAAAATCTAGTAGGCCAGGAATTTGATGAGTATTGTAAGAATTATAAAATTAAAAAAGACAATCTGAGCAAAAAGGATAAAGAAGAACTTAAAGCACTCTCTGTTAATACAGAAATAGTGATTAGAGAGGCAGATAAGGGTGGGGGAGTAGTAATCCAAAACAGGGATGAATATGTTAAGGAAGCCAAGAGACTTCTAGACGATCAGAAAACATATAAAAAACTACCAAGAAATCCCACTAATATGTTTCTAAGACAATATTTCCATCTACTTGATAACGCCAAACATGAAGGGATTATAAACGAAGATGAATTTTTGTTCTTTAATAGAAGAGAGCCAAAAACGTCTCTCTTCTATCATTTACCAAAGGTCCATAAAGACACCCAAAATCCCCCAGGTAGACCTATAATTGCAGGAATTGATTCACTGACCTCTCCATTATCAGAATATGTGGATCATTTCCTGCAGCCTATAGTACCAGAGATGAAATCCTATATTAGGGATACTCCGGATACTATAATGAAGATCAGTAAAATAAAATGGGAAGATTTCATCTGGGCGACGATTGACGTAACCGCTTTGTACACCAATATCCCACACTCATTAGGTATTGAAGCTGTTGGACACTGGCTACAATCCTTAACAAACCTGACACAGACTAAACAACTATTCCTCAAAGAAGCGATTGGTTTTATCTTGGAAAAAAACTACTTCTTGTTTGAGAATGACTTCTATGTACAGGTTGGCGGTACGGCGATGGGCACTAAGTTTACCCCCAGCTACGCCAACCTGTACATGGGGTACTGGGAAGAGAAATACATCTGGCAAAACAATCCCTTCTCCAACAGATGATGTTATTCTAATTTGGAAGGGGGAGGAAGAAACTCTCCTTCGATTTTTTGAATACATCAATATGAATGACATGAATCTTAAATTCACTGAGAAGCATAGTAATACAGAAATAGAGTTTCTAGATTTGTCACTAGTATTGGACTGTACATTGTTTTATTGATACCGTGTGTCTGGAGCTTCCTGTGGCTGTCTGAACTCTTCTATGTTCTTTGCTGGACTCCTCACAGTGTCTTGTGATTTGTGCTGAACCCATACCTCATTTGTTGAGGATTATAAATGTGAGTTTGACTTATTATATGCTTTTATATGTGTTAAATAAACGGTTTTACACTATGTGCATATTTCTGGTTTTATTTGCATAACCGAGGAATTGAGAGTTTCTACTCACGAAAGGAGCACGAGAAGCAAGGGTGTGTATCACAGGTTCACGACTGCAGAAGGAACTGCAAGCTTCATACTGAGAGACCTACGATCCATCCATACTACGGGAGGTGCCTAATCTAACAGTGATATCGCTACACTCTTACCTTATAGGATTGAGGTTGCTGGAAGTAAGTGCACATCAAAAAGGGGGCAAGATTGATGAAGATTGTGTTCCAGTATTTTATTTATCTACTTTTGGGACTGTGCTTCTTACTACTTACTACCTAATTTATGCTCTGAATTTATGCTCTGAATTGTTTTGTACTATACACCTTGATATTTATCTGCCATGATTATATAACTTCAGTCCCTTTTATCATTCATTTTTTATTATTGATGTTCTGTTGATTATATCACCTTCCATTCTGGTGGTAATTAGCTGTGGATTTCTGCGCCTTCCTATTTCTTGTATATATATATATATATATATATATATATATATATATATATATATATATATATATATATAAAAAAAGAACAATGCTTCTTAAACTGGGGGGGACTTAAAAATGTTTTGGGCTCCCCACAAAATTTGATAATGTTTTGTGAGTGTGTGTTTGTGTATGTGTGTAGTTTTTTTCAATATTTTGCTTAATGTAAGGTTAGCACATAGGTAATTTTGTATCTCTTCAAATGTGTGGGCATTGCTCATCACCATTTGTGGGAGGAAGCCTATATGGAATGTACATGGAGTTGAACTTCCTTATCAATCCTAATAATCTGCTCACTTGTGTGCTAAAATGATGAATATTTAAAAAAAAATGGGGGTCGAAAAAAAATCTCAAATGCAAAAAGGGGTAACCGGTGAGACAAGTTTAAAAAAGTCTGCTTTAGATCATCAAACCCTTAGGCCTCTAGTTATCAATGTGTCTACTTTACCTGCCTTCGCTGCCCCAATACGCCCGCCTAAGCTCGCCTACCATCGCCGCCGCGGACCTGAAAAATCTCGCCTAAGTTATCAATAAATCTGTCAAAAAGCCGCGCACCAAGTACGGGGCGATGAGCAGTGGACTGTGATAGTTTTCACTCATCCGATCTCGCTGCTCTTCGGCTTTTTGACAGCTTTATTGACAAGCTGTCACTAAGCACCCACACTAACTACACTGTTCTACCCCCTATACCGGTGCCCCCGAAGCCCCCCGCAACTAAATAAAGTTATTAACCCCTAAACCGCCGCTCCTAGACCCCGCCGCAACTATAATAAATGTATTAACCCCTAGACCGCCACTCCCGGAGCCCACCGCCACCTACATTATACCTAGTAACCCCTATCCTGCCCCCCCCCCTATACCGCCACCACCTATAAGTTATTAACCCCTATCCTGCAGATCCCGGACCTCGTCGCACCTAAATAAATAGTTTAACCCCTAAACAGCCGCTCCAGGACCGATTGAAGTCATCATCCAGGCGGCGCTGAAGAAGTCTTCCATCCGATTGAAGTCATCATCCAGGCGGCGTCTGCAATCTTCATCCATCCGGAGCTGAGCCATTTTCAGACGAGCCTATGCGGAGCCATCTTCATCCACCGACGAATGAACGACGAATGACGGTTCCTTTAAGTGACGTCATCCAAGATGGCGTCACTCGAATTCCGATTGGCTGATAGGATTCTATCAGCCAATCGGAATTAAGGTAGAAAAATCTGATTGGCTGATTGAATCAGCCAATCAGATTCAAGTTCAATCCGATTGGCTGAACCAATCAGCTCCGCTCCGCTCCGGATGGATGAAGATTGAAGACGCCGCATGGATGATGACTTCAATCGGATGGAAGGCTTCTTCAGCGCCACCTGGATGATGACTTCAATCGGATGGAAGACTTCTTCAGCGCCCCTTGGATTATGACTTCTGCCGCTCTGGATCTCCTCTCCGGTTCCATCGGTGGTCGGCTGGCTGAAGACGGCTAAAGGTAGGATGATCTTCAGGGGGGTAGTGTTAGGTTTATTTAAGGGGGGTTTGGGTTAGAGTAGGGGTATGTGGGTGAGGGGTTTTAATGTTGGGGGGGGTTGTATTTTTATTTTACAGGCAAAAGAGCTGTTTTCTTTGGGGCATGCCCTGCAAAAGGCCCTTTTAAGGGCTGGTAAGGTAATAAGAGCTGGTAACTTTTTAATGTAGAATAGGGTAGGGCATTTTTTTATTTTGGGGGCTTTGCTATTTTATTAGGGGGCTTAGATTAGGTGTAAGTAGCTTAAAATTGTTGTAATATTTTTGAAATGTTTGTAAATTTTTTTATTTTTTTTTGTAACTTAGTTTTTTTTTATTTTTTGTACTTTAGTTAGTTTAATTGAATTTAATTGTAGTTATTTGTCGGTAATTTATTTAATTAATTTAATGATAGTGTAGTGTTAGGTTTAATTGTAACTTAGGTTAGGATTTATTTTACAGGTAATTTTGTATTTCTTTTAGCTAGGTAGTTATTAAATAGTTAATAACTATTTAATAACTATTCTAACTAGCTAAAATAAATAAAAAGTTACCTGTAAAATAAATATAAATCCTAAAATAGGTACAATGTAATTATTAATTACATTGTAGCTATCTTAGGGTTTATTTTACAGGTAAGTATTTAGTTTTAAATAGGATTAATTTATTTAATGATAGTGTAGTGTTAGGTGTAATTGAAACTTAGGTTAGTTTTTATTTTACAGGTAAATTTCTCTTTATTTTAACTAGATAGATATTAAATAGTTAATAACTATTTAATAGCTATTGTACCTAGTTAAAATAAATGGAAAATTGCCTGTAAAATAAAAATAAATCCTAAAATAGCTACAATATAATTATTATTTATATTGTAGCTATATTAGGGTTTATTTTAAAAAGTATTTAGTTTTAAATAGGATTAATTTAGTTAATAAGAGAAATATTATTTAGATTTATTTAATTAATATTTAAGTTAGGGGGGTGTTAGGGTTAATGTTAGACTTAGGTTTAGGGGTTAATAATTTTATTATAAAGGCGGCGGTGTAGGGGGGGCAGGAGAGGGGTAAATAAATTCATTATAGGTTGCAGCGGTATAGGGGGGGCAGTATAGGGGTTAATAAATTTATTATAGGTGGCGACGGTGTAGGGGGGGCAGATTAGGGGTTAATAAATTTAATATAGGTTGCGTCGGGGTCCGGGAGCAGCGGTTTAGGGGTTAAACTATTTATTTAGGTGTGGCGAGGTCCGGGATCCGCAGGATAGGGGTTAATAACTTAATTATAGGTGGCGGCGGTATAGGGGGGGCAGGATAGGGGTTACTAGGTATAATGTAGGTGGTGGCGGTGTCTGGGAGCAGTGATTTAGGGGTTAATAACTTTATTTTAGTTGCGGCGGGGTCTAGGAGCGGCGGTTTAGGGGTTAATAACTTTATTTAGTTTCGGGGGGCTCCAGGGGCCCGGTATAGGGGGTAATACATTTATTTAGTTGCGGCGGTGTAGGGGGGGTGCAGATTAGGGGTGTTTAGACTCGGGGTACATGTTAGGGTGTTAGGTGCAGACGTTTCCCATAGGAATCAATGGGATATCTGGCAGCAGCGAACATGAGCTTTCGCTATGGTCAGACTCCCATTGATTCCTATAAGATCCACCGCCTCCAGGGCGGTGGTTTGAAAACCAGGTACGCTGGGCCGAAAAAGTGCCGAGCATACCTGCTAGTTTTTTGATAACTAGCAAAAGTAGTCAGATAGTGCCGAACTTGTGTGCGGAACATCTGGAGTGACGTAAGAATCGATCTGTGTCGGACTGAGTCCGGCGGATCGAAGCTTACGTCACTAAATTCTACTTTTGCCGGTGTCTAGGGCTTGATAAATAAGGTGAATCAGCCTCGCCACAAATACGCTGCGGAATTCCAGCATATTTGAGGTTGACGGCTTGATAACTAGAGACCTTAGTGTCAGATTAAGCATGTACCTTTTAAAACAGAGGTTAAAGGGACACTCAAGTCAAAATTAAACTTTCATGATTCAGATAGAAAAAAGAATATAGATATAACAAAATGGAAGTGTCAGGGTGCCAGGAATCAGACTGAGACGAGAAGTGCAAAAATAATCACACCTTTATTAATAGCAAAAAATAATAAAAAGTCCACAAGTCAAATAACAAGCCAGGAGTCAAAACCAGAGCTGGTAGTCAGACAAGCCGAGTCAGGAGCCAAAGCGAACAGTCAGACGAGCCGGAATCAGGAACAAGGAAAACAGCAGAGTCAGGAACAAGCCAGGGATCAGGAACCAGGAAGGACGTCAGGCAGCCAGGTAATACACAGGAACTCTCACAAACAGGTCTGAGACAACACAAAGGCAAAGCATACTGAACAGAGGCCCTTTAAATAATACTTGATGACATCACAATTCTGAGACTGCATCCTGTCTCACACGGATGATGCACATCAGTCTGGCCATAAATGGAAGTGCAGGAAATGAGCAGCATCCCCCACAATGCACCATAGTCAGGAAGAGAGGTGAGTAAAATGGCTGCCAGCAGCAAATGGCAAACAAAACAGGGAAAAACCCTGACAGGAAGGAATTATACTCCCCTCTGGAGCAGTAACCGCAGCCGTCCCTCAGTTTTCTCCCAGACTGATTTGAAGGTATGAGGATTGTTGGAGGCGCTAATCTCTTTTGAGCCATTCTCGACTCCTCTTCTGTGGACCAGCGCCTCCAACTATCCACATGATTCAGGTAGAGCAGCAATTTTAAACGACTTTCCAATTTACTTCCATTAACAAAATGTGCACAGTCTTTTTATATTTACACTTTTTGAGTCACCAGCTCCTAGTGAGCAAGAATTCACAGACTATATGTATATTCATTTGTGATTGGCTGATGGCTGTCACATGATACAGGGCGAATAGAAATAGACATAACTACTACTATTTGAAGTTCAGACTAAGTGATATTGCATTTTTATCATGCATCTGGTGATTAAGCAAATCAACTTCAATGCTTCCTTACAATTATACTTTGTCAGACCTTTTTGTCATCTGGGTTTTTTAAAGTATTTATTACAGCTAAAATATTAAACTAAAAGTCATAGATAGAATAAAATCAGAATATTTAATAAATGCTGCAACACATGTTCAATGAGCCCTGCTGTTCTTTCCAACTTTAACAATTATACATAAGTATTCTTTCTGAAAATTATATTCATTTTTTTAATAGGGCAACTGTGAAATGTAAAGTCTTTCTTTGATCTATGTATCCTATAATTTTGGATTCTAAAAGAACAAGAGAATGAAGCTTTTTGAGCTAATGGATATATATAGTATCTTTCAATGTTTCCAGGAAAAATAGTATTACCGCAAGAAAAAAAGAGAAATATTTAACAAGCTGTTATGTGCTAAAAGTAGGGGACAGGTGATTTATTGATAAAAGAGATAATTTACTAAAGAAGGTAAAGATAGAAGGCTCTACAAAAAAAAAAAGGGAGACAGCGCAATCTTCGTTTCAACGTAATATTTCAATAGTTTAAAAACAACACGCTAGTATATACTCACTTACTAGACATGAAGAAATAAAAAGCCCCAACTCACAAGTCCTTTGTATCAAGAAGAGGTGGTCCACATCTGAATAGTGAGGGTCCTTACTCAAGATGTTCCTGAGAGTTCAGTAATCCAGCTCCGTTTTACGACACACGTCATATACTAGCGTGTTGTTTTTAAACTATTAAATACTACTTTGAATCAAGGATTGCGCTGTCTCCCTTTTCTTTTGTAGCTATTTGTCTGTTTGCAATGGAGGAGGAACCCACGGATTTGTGTACAGCTGCATTCCTTGGAAAGATTCAGTTGTAAAATCGGCTTTTGAGGGATTTTCTCCATTCAAATTAATTATTTGTATGTAATTAATCTGTAGAGATAGAAGGATATGTCGTTGCTTGTAGTGCCAGGGCCATCATATTAACATATAGTAATAATTCCCAAATAATAATAATAATAGAATCCTAATAAAAAATGGATTTATTAATGGTAAATAAAAAAACAAAGGGCTAAATTACAAGTGGAGTGCTAAATAATAACGCACCCATAAATGAGAAAATTCACAGTTTACGGGCGCATGATAAATAACCAGCAATTAAAAGTGGCTGGTTATTGATTGCTACCGCGAGCTTGCGGTAGAAATTAGCACTCCAAAAATTTAACAGAGATCAGATCTCTGGTTAGTTTTCAAAATATCCTCTAATAGCCCCCAAAATAAAGTATATTAAAGTTTTTTTATTTAAAAAAATGTAGCATTTTATTTTATTTTTTTTTAAAAAACTGCACAAAGCAGTTTTTAGAAGGTAAAGTTGGTGGATGTGGGGTGTTAGAAAAAAAAAAAACAGCACAGAAAAGTGTCTTTACATTGCGGTCTATGGGGACTCTGTTATCCCTGTAAATATATATGTATGTGCTTATATACATATATATTTATGTGTTAATGTGTGTATATACACATATAAAGACATAAATAAATAAATAAATAAATATATATATATATATATATATTCATATACATATACTGTATATTTAAATTTGCAACATAATTTAGAATAATTTTTGTAGGATCAATAACCTCCTTATTTTCAACTTTTTCTTGTATTATATAAAACATACAGACTTAAAATTTCATAACTCAATAGAAACAATAGGATTATCATTAGACACTGTAAACATTTTAAGAGAAGTGGGCATAGGAAATACTAAGCTTATTAAAGAAAAAGGTCTAGATTACAAGTGGAAAGCAATATTGTGCTTTTGCGAGATCGATATTTGCGCTCCACGTAGTATTACCAGCACATGTAAATGTGTGCTGGTATTACAAGTTAGGGGAGGTCACATTCGCATTGCCTGAAAGCCTTACACTAATGAGACAGCACTTAGATAGGCTCCAATGGGAGCCTTATTCTCATGCCATCAGACACGGCATATACAGTGGATATAAAAAGTCTACACACCCCTGTTAAAATGTCAGGTTTCTGTGATGTAAAAAAATGACACAACGATAATTCATTTCAGAACTTTTTCCACCTTTAATGTGACCTATAAACTGTACAACTCAATTGAAAAACAAACTGAAATCTTTTAGGTAAAGGGAAATAAAAAAAAATAAAAAAAATAATATGGTTGCATAAGTGTGAACACACCCTTAAACTAATACTTTATTGAAGCATGTTTTTATTTTATTACAGCACTCAGTATTTTTGGGTATGAGTTTTTCAGCATGGCACATCTTGACTTGGCAAGATTTGCCCACTCTTCTTTGTAAAAACACTCTAAATCTGTCAGAATGCGAGGGCATCTCCTATGCACAGCCCTCTTCAGATCACCCCACAGTTTTTTAATTGGATTCAGGTCTGGGCTCTGGCTGGGCCATCCCAAAAATGTAATCTTCTTCTGGTGAAGCCATTCCTTTATTGATTTGGATGTATGCTTTGGGTCGTTGTCATGCTGAAAGATGAAGTTCCTCTTCATGTTCAGCTTTCTAGCAGAAGCCTGAAGGTTTTGTGCCAAAATTGTCTGGTATTTGGAACTGTTCATTATTCCCTCTACCTTGACTAAGGCCCTAGTTCTAGCTGAAGAAAAACAGCCACAAAGCATGATGCTGACACCACCATGCTTCACTGTGGGTATGGTGTTCTTTTGGTGATATGCAGTGTTGTTTTTCCGCCAAACATATCGTTTGGAATTATGGCCAAAAAGTTAAACTTTGGTTTCATCAGACCAGAACACCTTTTGCAACATGCTTTTGGGAAACTTCAGATGTGTTTTTGCAAAATTTAGCCGGGCTTGGGTGTTTTTTTTGTAAGAAAAGGCTTCCGTCTTGCCACTCTACCCCATAGCCCAGATATATGAAGAATACGGGCTATTGTTGTCACATGTACCACATAGCCAGTACTTGCCAGATATTCCTGCAGCTCCTTTAATGTTGCTGTAGGCCTCTTGGCAGCCTCCCAGACCAGTTTTCTTCTCGCCTTTTCATCAATTTTGGAGGAACATCCAGTTCTTGGTAATGTCACTGTTGCACCATATTTTCTTCACTTGAGGATGACTGTCTTCACTATGTTCCATGGTATATCTAATGCCTTGGAAATTCTTTTGTACCCTTCTCCTGACTGATACCTTTTAACAATGAGATCCCTCTGATGCTTTAGAAGCTCTCTGCGGACCATGGCTTTTGCTGTAGGATGTGACTAACAAAATGTCAGGAAAGACCTACTAGAACAGCTGAACTTTATTTGGGGTTAATCAGAGGCACTTTAAATGATGACAGGTGTATGCTAACTCCTATTTAACATGATTTTGAATGTGATTGCTTAATTCTGAACACAGCTACATCCCCAGTTATAATAGGGTGTTCACACTTATGCAACCATATTATTTTATTTTTTTATTTTTATTTCCCTTTTCCTAAAAGATTTCAGTTTGTTTTTCAATTGAGTTGTATAGTTTATAGGTCACATTAAAGGTGGAAAAAGTTCTGAAATGATTTATCTTTGTCTAATTTTTTTACATCACAGAAACCTGACATTTTAACAGGGGTGTGTAGACTTTTTATATCCACTGTATATGTATATGAATATACAATGTGTCTCATGCCGTCAGACACGGCATATATATGTATATAAATATACAATGTGGTTTGTTTGTTTTTCAAACACCCCACATCCCCTCATTTTAACCCCTTATAACTGCTTTGTGCAGTTTTTTTTAAATAAAAATAAAGATGCTCATATTTCTTTATATTTGTACAGAACAGTTTTTTGGGGGGCAATTGAAAGTTATTTTTTTCATTAACCAGAGGTCTGACCTCTGGTTAATTGTGCTTAGCTCAAAGTGTATCTGCGAACGTGCGAGAGCATTAACCAGTCACTTGTAATGGCTTGTTATTTAACCGGTGCACGTTAAAATAGTGCTCCATTTGTAATCTAGCCCAAAATCATTTTATCTCACAAATATGTTTTACAAAGAGGACTACTTTCTTTAATTGTTGCTATTCAATTTAATAAAACATAGTTCAAATATCCTTTGAGAAAGAAAAATTTAAATTTCTATTAAGAAAAAGTCTCATTCTGTTTCCCCTCTCTGGCACTTTCTCTGTAGATCTAAAATGTTCTCTTATCCTATCTTTAAAGGGACACTGTACCCAAAATTTTTCTTTCGTGATTCAGATTGAGCATGAAATTTTAAGCAACTTTCTAATTTACTCCTATTATCAAATTTTCTTCATTCTCTTGGTATCTTTATTTGAAATGCAAGAATGTAAGTTTATATGCCGGCCCATTTTTGGTGAACAACCTGGGTTGTCCTTGCTGATTGGTGGATAAATTCATCCACCAATAAAAAAAAGTGCTTTCCAGAGTACTAAAACCAAAAAAAAAAGCTTAGATGGCTTCTTTTTCAAATAATGATAGCAAGAGAACGAAAAAAAATTGATAATAGGAGTAAATTAGAAAGTTGCTTAAAATTGCATGCTCTTTCTGAATTACAAAACAAAAAATTTGGGTACAGTGTCCCTTTAAGCAAATTGCTTGTTCACCCTACATATTGTTCCTGGCATAAATGCAATTTATTTATAAATCAGATACACCACATTTTATATGTATTTTTTTGTAGTGTTTATTTAAAAATCTGCTGCCGAGAACTAGTTTTCAACAAAAAAGCTCCCAAAAAAGACTATTCGAGTGTTAAATACCTTTCCTCAGACTGTGCACTATTTTTCCATTGCTATATGGTTGTTTTAAACTAGATTTGGTGTTTGTTAATGGCCCGTTTTCCATTTTGGTGTGCACTGTACATAAAAATGACAATTTATGACAATATTTTTTTATTTAGCTGAATTTTCACTTCTTGTAAACTGTAAATTATGACTCTGCAGTGTTTTTACTTTATATAAGTCAACAAGATCATGCATTCATGAATGGGTATTTATATGGAACAAGCCTCCATGCACTCTTAATAATTAACCGTATGGCTGTTTGTGAGTGCGAGAATCAGTCAAATTGAAAAGTAGCCTTCTCTGCCCATAAAACATTGGAAATGCAGCTCTTGAGAGATTAAACATAAATGTAAGTCTTTTACAGTGCTTTCAAACACCTCCCACACAATGGTCATCTATAAATCTTGAATATCTATTAATGTGCAATTTAATTGGGGTATTATCCCCAAAGATGAAGATTGTGTCAATTCATCCCAAATATAAATTCACAAAGGAGGGAACAAACTTTGCCCTCATCACCATCCCGCATCTTTGAAGATAACAAACTCTATTAAAAATAAATAATTTTGTGTTAACAAAAAATGAAATACCAAATCAACATACATAATTATATCATGTGAATAGTGAATATTTTTTGTAATGGAAAACCTCACCATCTTTTTAACAAATCATGAGGAATACAAGAGTAAAAGGGACTCAATGGTAACCCACGGATATCTAGAATCCTATTTAAAATCCTGATTTGTTGTAGAAGATGCTTTGTATATTTAATGAAATCTAGTAGTACACTAACTTGGGGTTGTGGATATGATCAACCCATTCACCAAGGTGTTTCCACTAGAAGCCTATGCCTGATACTATCGGTCTCTGGATGTGAGTAGGTCCAGCCCTAGTGGGAGTATCTTTGAGAAAACATCAAACTGGGGTGCAAAACACATCAGTTGCCTTTTTTTCTGAAATGGAAGGTGTTTTGTTCTAACAATATGTTTTTATATGAAAAAATAAAATAAATATTTTACCTTTTGAGCCTTCTGTCCACTTTTGCTAGCCATAGTGTAATGGTTGACATTTCCCTATAAGTTGTTTGTTATTGATGGGGCTGGAATTACCTGCAGGACCAGAAGATTTGCCAGTCATTGATGATTGGCAAGTATAAGTTGGGCTGCCTGAGTACTCCACACCATACACTTTTTTGTGAATCAATTAAAAAGTCATATAGTTTAGCAAACATGTATTAATTATCAATAACAATATTAAACTATAGCCAGCTGCTCATAATCTGCCCTGCATGCCTAACACTCCTAAAAAAGATCCACAAAATTATATTTAATAATTAATATTAATAACTGACACTGATTTTATTTTTTACATAGACTTATTAGCATCCCTTCAATTTCTTCTGGGAACAATAACATTAAAAAGGGAACATACAGGTTCTTCTATTCACTGTATATAAGCCCCATCAAATCTGCTTTAATTATCTTCCAAAGTGCTTTGAGTTTGAAGACATTCCAAGCCATGAAAATAATTTCTAAATTATATTAAAAAACATTTCCTTTGTGTTAACAACCTTATACCTTACATGAAAAAACATAAACAGCAATATACCAATCAATTAGAAAACACTTTTTCAGTAGTTTTTCATCATTTTTTCAGCTTTCTTATTTACATTTTATTTATTCCTGTGGATATATCATGAATAAAAAAAATTATATTTAACTATAGTAATGGATAACTCTCATTTTATCACAATTTGACACATATCCACATATATATAAAATGTATGAAAGCATGTAATTCTTTACATAGTCTCCACAGCATTTTACTACACATTCACTGGAATAGACCTCATTCTTAGGTCAAGATTACAATGGAGGCAACAAAAAAATGTGTTAAGATTAAACATACCACAAACATCAAAATAAAAGAATTTAGTCTTTAGAGGATAGGGTTCCCTCATGACATTGTGTCTTCCCCTTTCTGGTTGGTTACTTGCACAAATTTAGGTGCATTCCCAGTTGGAGTACAGCTACTAAGTGGAATCATGTAAGCTTATTTTGGAATTTTATAGCTAGAAGCAAACATCGGAAGGCTGCTTATCAGAAAAAAATGATAAACCCTCCTTTTTGTGGTTTAAATAAGAATTACTGGCTTTGGTTAAGTTGATATGGTGATTATGCTGAAACCAGGTTTAATAAGAGTTATGTGCAAGGTCCCATAGGCATGTAGTCCCATAGATAAGAGAGTTCTTAAGGTGTAGATCCCATGGTTTGAGGTTTAAATTGATTTGGGACAGTAAAGTGTTTTTCTAGAGTAAAGATTTTTAGTGTTGAAGAATGTAGGGCACCCAAAAGCATAACAAGTTAGGTAATAGATGTTTTGGTGGATATTTATTGGCATTAGATATTGATTTCTGTCATGAAACATGTGCTAGCAATAGGTTATTTCTGGTTTCAATTGGGCAGAGATATTTCAGTTTAAATCGTGTGCTTTATACTAGGGAGTGAGTACATTATGCACATTATCTAGTATATTGTTTCTTTTTTTTTACTAAGCATTCTATATTACAATCTCAAGTGTTTCCTGTCTCTTTAAACCCTTCTTCATTGGTACATTGTTCTGGACAGTTGAATATATATCTTATTTAAGAAGAAAACAAATACTTTTGATGAAAATCAGCACATGAACTGAAAATTTAAAGTTGAAGCAAACTAATTTATTATATTTTATGGACCACACCATATTTGTGCCGTGATGCAAATTATGGTAAAAAAAAACCTCTCATGACTGTAAATTAGATTAATTTTATGGGGTAACATCAAATGTAGTTATTTCCAGTAAATGTGACTCAGCTGAGAGATACAGTAAGTGATAATAAAAGAAAAATCTACACAGTTGCAGTCTCTGTCTGTTATAGATAGATCAGTCCATGCAACCAGGTGGCTATAACTACAAATTTGATCTCCTATTCTTTTCGGATTTAAACTTGAAGAATGTTTTCATTTAATAGGTGCTTCATATCCCGGCTCCAGAAAAAGACATCTGCAAACCTTATGAACGCTGTAACTAAGAGATGAAGTGTGAAAACAACAAAGGAAGACACGAAAACAATAGCGTAAAAAACTAAAATAAAAAAAGTACAAAATTCCATGACATTTTCATGGCAGTATCTATGTGAAACAATAATGTAATACATGTTTACTAGAAGTTTTATAGGTTAATAAAACAAAAAATAAACAGCTTTTTACATCATGGTAAAAAAACATAACCAGAAGCCTTAACTTCTGTTGTAGCTGTAATAATACCTCAGATAAAATGTCATGCTATGTCTGACTTTTTTCTTTTTAATGTAAAATACAGATTTGGTAGCAAACGTTAAACAAATTATTGGAGTTGTATATTTGGTAATGTAAAAAGAATAGTAGATTTGTTTTCCTTCTTATTAAAAGATATTATTAAGGTTGTCTGATAAAATCTTTTCGAAGCTGAAGAATAATATAGTGAGAAATTAAATTGAAGAAGTACAATTTGAAGATAAATTTAATGGAGTTTGGTCAAAGTAATAAAAAATGTCAGATTCTAACTGTGATCTAGATTCCAGCCCAGCTAATGGGCTTATCAGATTTTACATTTTGGTCCAACAAGCTGTTTCTTGCCTCTGTGCTATCACAGTCCCATTTTAAACACTTATCATGTGACACTGAATACTGAATATGTGAACATTGAATAGTAAAACACCTAATAATTAATATTAGGTCATAATAAAAGACTATTCTAATATACTCATTAAACACTACCAGAAGATTTGGAGAGCTGTTAACACACCTTTTTACCACAGTATTAAACTTCATGACAACTATTTTTTTCCCATTATCAGCTAGCTTCAGTTAGGTTAATGGACATGACAAAGTACTTGACAAATGTACTTGACTATGTGAAGTCTAAATGTAACAGTTCATTTTAGTTATTTTAAAATAAAAAAAAAAATACTTAAACTTTAAAATGTACATAATTTCACTATGAGCAACACTATCTGTTTATTTCACACACACAAAAAAATAAATGATCGGGGGCGGAGCCGGCCGTCGTGTGAAATGGCTGCACATTAATGTAAGCTCCGAGAGCCAATGCCTATAAACATATGATGCACAGGGCAAACCACAGCCTGCAATAATAAAACTACCTCTGACTATGCATGGTACAGATACCGGACCCAACGGAGAGGTTACAAAGCACAAGTGCCGAGATCCTAGACACGCTCCGTGTTGAGGCCTATTTTGTGATCGCCATTTTCGCAGCCTACATGTAAGTAACACAGTTAGAACAATAACGAGTGCTAGGCATCCTGGTGTGAGATGTTGCTAGCCACAGATGTTGCTTCACTGACACACCGTATACAGCAAGATGGGACACTAGCTTTAAAGCTGTTAGGGCATAAGTTGTGCAGTTAAAAAATCCTTAAAGGGACATCACATTTAGGATTACAGGAGATGGGATAAAGAAGCAGAGGCGATCACCACATCAGCTCACATATGCCTGCATAGAAGTGATATATTCTGATATCGGCTGATAGTGAATTTTATTAAAGTTTCCTGCACATTTACAGTTACACAGATGTAACTTTGTCAATCTGATTCGATCACAGCCCACATAGTGGGGGAGGTTTCTATAGACATATCTACTCCAGTTATTGGAGAGGTCTTATACACTGAGCCATAAATCTACCATAGACCCTTTGGAATAATTAGTTAAACAATAAATGTAATACGTAGCAGCATAGAAATGTTGCCAAAGAGAATACCACGGGCAGGAAAAGAAACAAAAAAGCCTGCCACAGCACGTACCACTATGAGCACTTTCTTTAAACTGTCAGAAACAAAGCAACCTGCTACACCTGACCCTACAACATCACAGCAATCTGCAATATCCCCATCGGACAGCGAAGATAGTGATGTAGATATGCCAATTCAACTTTCTAAGACCTTTCTGGCCACCATACCATCCAAAAGTGACCTTGATAATATTGTAGTCAAGGTGCGGGAGTGCATTAAAGAAGAAATGGCGGGCTTGAAGAGGGATATCACAGAAGTGGGCAATCATGTAGAAGCATTGGAAGAAGACAATGAATATAACCAAACCGAAATATCCACTTTGCAAACTACAACCCAGGCTCACAACTTATTAATTACACAACTACAGGACAAGCTGGAGGATCTGGAGAACAGAGAGCGCCGCCAGAACCTCCGCATTAGAGGGATCCCATAAACGGTTTTGCCGAACACCATTCCTGAATTTCTTAAGGGTCTCTTTTCATCCCTTTTGGGGCCTACAACTGATATGGACATGGCTATGGATAGAGCCCACAGAGCGCTCAGACCAAGCACCACCACGTGACGTAGTTCTTAAACTCAAAAGCTACCAAACAAAAGAGGAAATCCTTAGGGCAGCCAGGCAGGTTAAGGACATCATCTTTCAGAACTGCCATCTACAAATATTTGCTGACTTGGCTCCTCGCACCCTACAGAGATGCAGGGAATTTCAGTCACTGACATCTTCGCTTAGAGCAAAAGGGATTCCATACCGCTGGGGGTTTCCCTGCTTCCTTATTGTTTCTTATAAAGGTGTGAAGCATATTTGTAAGACACCAGATGAAATTTCAGAAACATGTGCTGCATTGGGAATAGATCCTCCATCACCTGCGGCAACAGGAGGGAAACCTGAACATTCTAGCACAACAAATCCCTCAAGACCTCCTAGAACACCTTGGCAGCAGCAACAAGCCAAGAAAACAAAGAAAACACAAGAAGACCCAAGTATCAACAACACCTGAAAGTCCAGCTCAGCAAATGGGTGAGATAACTCCATGTTTTGTTTATGTGTCGGCCATGATGAACGTTTAGCCCTCTTTCACTTTTTTCTATTTGGGCTATGTAGTATCCGAGACTGAACTATTTGTTGAAAAGTTGCACCAAAGATTCATATTGATTGCTAGTTTAAATTTGAATGTTTTGTCCTTCAATTGTTTACTTGCATAAAATGGGATAGGCTATTCTTCCCCTATTGTGTGACATTCAATGTCAAATTACTTGTTTATTTTAATGTTGTTATTAATGTTTTTGTTATTTTGTTGTTCGTTTGTTGATAATTTCCACCAACCACAGAGAATTGCTACATTGTTCTACAATAGTTCTGGCAACGCCATAAGAGTACTTAGGGTACTTACATGTACCTACAATCAAATAAAGATTACATTAATCCCACGTCAATCTTACCTATATTTACCCCCAACATTAGAAGAAACATGATAGCCCGGAAGCCGATCAGATTCATGACACAAAATGTAAAAGGGTTTAATAACCCCCATAAGAGACGGGTCACATTCACTGATATTGTTCACAAGCAAATTGATATTTTATTTCTACAAGAAATGCATTATTTAAAAGGAGAGGAACCCAGGTTCTTTACAACCTCATACCCCATCCACTACCACAGCAGCCATACAGATAAGAAGATCTCAGGGGTTATTATATTAATCCACAAATCTTTGCCATTCCACCTGCAACAAGTAGAGAGATAGTGAGGGGAGATATTTAGCCTTGTTTGGATTGTTACACGGTAAACCAGTCACATTAGTAAATATATATGCCCCTAACACTCATCAAGCAGCTTTTCTCCACAAGATATCTAATAATATTCTAGCTTTACATAAAGGTTCGCTGGTTATTGGAGGTGACCTCAACATGCCACTAAACCCCCTATTAGAAAGCTCCACAACACACTCTCAGTTATCAAAAAGATTGCTTAAATCCATCAAAGATGACCTAATGCTCTTAGGAGTGCATGACCCTTGGTGCATACAACACCCCCACCAGCTTCACCTTTTACTCAGCATTGAAGCATTCTCATTCACGCATTGACTATATTCTTATAGATCATACATCTATTAACTCAGTCACACAAACTGATATCTTCCCTACCACTTGGTCGGACCATTCGGCAGTTATTTGTACTATGCACTGGTCATCTCTCCCTTTTAAACCCTACCAGTGGCGTTTAGATGACACACTGCTCAAAGATAACCTCACACTGCGACAAGTGGAAACATCATTATCTGAATACTTCCTAAACAATAAAACACCAGATATAACCCCATGTATTCTCTGGGAGGCCCAAAAATGTTTCCTGAGAGGAGAGATGATAAAAATTAAATCAACACAACGTAAAAACCATAGAGCACACTATCTAGACCTCACAACCAAGTATCAACAACTTGACAGTTCTTACAAATTGAACCCCCAGGACGGCTCGCTGAAATCTCAGAGAGACCAGGCCAAAAACAACCTTACAACATTTTTAAAACATTCAGCTCACACACAAGCTCTGAAACTGAGACAGAAGTTCTTTCTGGAAGGTAATAAACCTGGTAGATTGTTAGCCAGAGCACTTAAAATGAAGCAGGCTACACATTTTATCACTACACTTCAGGATCCCCATAGAGGATCTACAGTAGATTCTTATAGAATGGCTGAGATATTTAGAAATTATTATTCAAACCTCTACAATTTAACTCCTAACAGAAATAAAGAGGAATACCAGACACATTGTCAACAATACTTAGACCAGGTGACTGTACCCACTATCCCAGCAGACGAATTAGAGTCCCTTACCTCACCAATCAAATTAGAGGAGATTGAAGCTGTGATCCATTCTTTAAAAATAGGAAAGAGTCCTGGGCCAGATGGCCTCACAAGCTCCTATTATAAAAAGTTCAAACACCTATTAATGCCGCACTTACTCTCTGTTTTTAACCAGGTCGACCAAGAATTTACATTCCCCCCCTCCATGCTTGAAGCAATAGTTACTGTTATACCAAAGCCAGGTAAAGACCCTACAATTCCCTCAAACTATTGGCCGATTTCGCTTCTGAATGTTGATGTGAAGATCTACGCGAAGATCTTAGCCACCAGACTTAATAACATTTTACCCCTGCTTATTCACCCAGACCAGGTGGGCTTTGTGCCACAGAGAGAGGCTAAAGTCAATACCGTAAAAGTACTCCACCTAATACAATATGCAACAAATCACGACATCCCCTCCATTTTACTCTCGACTGACTCCGAAAAGGCTTTTGACAGACTGGACTGGATTTTTCTGCGTTTGACTTTAAAGAAATTTGGCTTCCCTGACAGTTTTATTTTAAAAATATTTGCCCTCTATTCAAACCCGACGGCTACAATCAAAGTGAATGGAATATTATCTACCCCTTTTTCAATTTCCAACGGCACCAGACAAGGATGCCCACTATCCCCTCTACTATTTGTCCTCTCAATGGAAGCATTAGCCACAAACCTACATTCATGGACTTACCATAAACTCCACTCACCACAAACTGGCACTTTAAGCAGACGACCTACTGTTAACTCTAACACACCCGGCCACATCCCTCTCTGTGGTACAGAGCACTCTGGAGAAAAATGGCGCCTGCTCCAACTATTCAGTTAATCAATATATATCAGAAATCCTCCCCATCAATCTAAATGATAAAGACATTCAAAAACTTAGATCACAGGTACCCTATCAGATACAGTAGTCCTCTTTAAAATACTTGGGTATTCACCTCTCTGGAGACCCATAAAAGCTTTATGACCTAAATTACAAAGCATTAATAGCCACCATCAATAAAGATACCTCACTATGGCTACACAAAAAAATATCTTGGCTGGGCAGAATCGGGGTAACTAAAATGACCATTCTCCCTAAAATACTTGTTTCAGACCCTCCCTATACCGCTCCCAGAGACATATATCTCAAGATTACAAAAACTTAGATCACAGGTACCCTATCAGATACAGTAGTCCTCTTTAAAATACTTGGGTATTCACCTCTCTGGAGACCCATAAAAGCTTTATGACCTAAATTACAAAGCATTAATAGCCACCATCAATAAAGATACCTCACTATGGCTACACAAAAAAATATCTTGGCTGGGCAGAATCGGGGTAACTAAAATGACCATTCTCCCTAAAATACTTGTTTCAGACCCTCCCTATACCGCTCCCAGAGACATATATCTCAAGATTACAAAAAGTACTGAACTCATATATCTGGAGAAAGCGCCCACCTAGAATTGCCAGATCTACCCTTTACCTCCCGAAGAAATTTGGAGGCTTGGGTGTACCAGACATCCAAATACCATAGTGCAGTGTTCTTAAGAAGGGTCATGGACTGGTGCACACTTCCCCTGAACCATAATAGAATATGGGTGACCTTGGAACATGATCTCACTAGATCTGCACAATTAGGAGCATATTGCTGGCAGTCCAAAGGAAACCAACCACCACTAACTAAAGATTACTCAATAATAAAATAAACATTTAATGTGTGGTTAAAAGTGCTCCATAGGCACCAACACCTATCTACGATCCCTTCCCCTTTGACAACTATACTGTCGAACGCTGACTTCCCAATAGGGATGTCATTAACACCAAAACTGCACAAATGGTTTAGGTATCCTACTTCCACTACAGTATATACTTTGCTTGAGGATGGAAAATTGATCCCAAGACAACACCTAGAGGAATTAAATATTATGCAATTTACTCATTGGTTTAGATACCTGCAGCTCAATCACTTCATAGACTCGCACAAGCTCAAGCACCAGATACTAAGAGACTGCACACCACTAGAGAAACTTTGCACCCTTGACTCCCCACAGACACATGCCATCTCCACCTTATACCAACTTCTAATCACACCTCCTGAAACCCAACATACACCAACGATTACCTCCTGGCACAAAGAACTCCCATACACTCTCACAGAACAAGAGTGGCAGGTGATTTTCCAGAATACAGCTAAATTTGCACATTCAGCAAATTCTTGCTTTGTTGGTATCTTACCCCCCATAGGCTAAAATTTATATTTCCTGAAGCATCTGACAGGTGTTGGAGAAAATGCGCAGGAGAAGGCACCCCCTTTCACATATGGTGGGATTGCCCCAAAATAACAGGCTTCTGGAGGAGCATCAATCGCTAGATGAGTAAGGTGTTGAATTTTAGTATCCCACTAGATCCTATGGTATACCTATTTCATGTCACCCCTAAATTCCCCTTTAAACAGCACGCATTACTTTTCCAGCTAGCCATATGCAGTGCCAAACAAGTGATCCCTAGACTGTGGAAATCTGAATGCGTGCCAACGTTATCCATGTGGTTATCGCAGATGGAAATTAATTTATCTTTAGAGAGGTATTACTATTTTACAGCAGGAAAGTTAGACTACTTCGCTGAAATGATGTTCTTCTGGGAATCTCATTATCACCCCAAGGTAAAAAGAAGTGATCCCTAAACAACACACAGACTTAGATAAGCAGAGCCTTATTTATTTAATTATTTGCAGAGCAAAGACACACACCCTACTAGACCAAGACTATTGTTTCAGAACTAATTGTTAAAGTCACATGTAACTTGTTGTCATGAAAATTCGTGTTTTCTACCCCCCCCCCCCAAATGTTTGCATATCATTTCTAAAGTTATAGAGAATCATGGAAAGGGCAGATATCTGCAATTATAACACTGTATGGACTTGAACAAGAATGCAATTGTGACAAAGCAATGTTTACCTTGTGTGGAAATTTTTCTTTTTCTTTATTGTTATGTGAAATTTTGATATACATAAATAAACGATTAAACAAAAAAAATAAATGATCAGGTATGTATTATTTTAGCCTTCAATTGCTTGGTCAACAATAGATTAGTCCTTTATGGACCAGGAATTTTAGAGCAAAATTTGTCCAAAGGATCAGACAATTTTTAAAAATGTTGCTATCACTCAGTTTAAACAGAATGAGAAATCTGTAACAAGATTTTATTATTCCATTCTACAAAAACCCGTAGCTAAACAACGGTAGGAAAAACAAATCTCAAAATGTGTTTATTGGCATTCTCTGAGTCAACTAAGACCAAACACATAGAACTCTTATTAGTTTTGATCAGTTTAAGGTCATTATCTGCAGCTATGTATTTTTTGTGCAATGGGGTAACTCTTATTTGGTATGGCATATAACAAATCCTTAAAATTGACCAAACCATCAAAACGGTATATATTTTAAAAGAAGACAAATCAATGTATTCATCTAGGTCTGGTATTAGTTTTGGTAATTAGAAGGCCTCTAATTACATCTGTGCTTTACTGTTCTGAAAAAAAGATTTCTTGATACATTTAAGCAATAGGTCCATGTCTCAATTATTATGGTATTACTGCCCACATTTTCAAAACTGACCATCAGAATATATATGTTTGCTGTATTAAAAATGCTACTCTCTAACCTAACATTCTTGAATAAAAAAACATTGAAATCTCACTCACATTCCTATTATACATAGTTACAATCTGCTTAAAAGGACAGTCTAATCTAGAATTGTTATTGTTTAAAAAGATAGATAATCCCCTTATTACCCATTCCCCAGTTTTGCATAACCAACACTGTTATATTAATATACTTTTCACCTCTATGATTACCTTGTATCTTAGCCTCTGCAGACTGCCCCCTTATTTCAGTTCTTTTCACAGACATGCATTTAAGGCAATCAGTGCTGACTCATAAATAACTCAACAGGAGTGAGCACAATGTAATGCACCAAGATAAGGGCCTCTATTTATCAAGGTCTTGCGGACCTGATCCGACAGTGCGGATCAGGTCCGCCAGACCTCGCTGAATACGGAGAGCAATACGCTCTCCGTATTCAGCATTGCACCAGCAGCTCACAAGAGGAGGCGGACAGGTTATGGAGAAGCGGTCTTTAGACCGCTGCTTCATAACTGGTGTTTCTGGCAAGTCTGAAGACTCGCCAGAAACACGGGGCATCAATGGTTTAGAAATCAGTTTTATCTATATGACAAATAGGAACTAGATCTGCCTAACTGTGAAAAACTGTCAAAATGCACTGAGATAAGAGGTGGTCTTCAAGGGCTTAGACATTAGCATATGAGCCAATCTAGGTTTAGCTTTCAACAAAGAATGCCAAGAGAACAAAACAAATTTGATTATAAAAGTAAACTGGAAAGTTGTTTAAAATTGCATGCCCTATCTGAATCATGAAAGTTTCATGTTGACTAGACCACTGGTTATCAAACCTGTCCTCAGGCCTCCCTAACAGGCCACATTTTGTGGCTATCTGAACTGGAGCACAGGTGAAATAATCAGCTGATTAGTAACCATGGTTATTGTACCTGCTCTCATCCAAGGTAATCCTGAAAACCTGGACTGTTGGGGAGGCATGAGGGCAGGTTTGAAAACGAGTGGACTAGACTGTCCCTTTAAATATAAAATCTGCAAATCCAATTTTCTTTAAAACAAACAACATCCAATCACATCATGTCACACTCACATGATAAATGTTCAATGATATCAGTGCAGGCAGTGGCATGTCAACATTTTTTATTATTTTTTTTTTTTTTTTTAAGCTGGGCCCCCACCCTTGGGAGCCAAGTTGCAATTGCGACCTCTGCAACCCCTGTAGTTTCACCCCTGCATCCAATCATGATCAACCATTTAAAATGCCTTTTCAACATCCATACTATCCATAGTCACACTTTGATCCCTATCTCTTTCACACCAAATAACATCTTTTAAAATGCATGTATACTTCTCCGAGGTACACCACAAAAACTGATTTTTCACCAACTACTTTTCCAATCACATCCTTCAAATCAAAAGCAATACATTTAACAAAAATAATATAGTCCACATTTAATAATGTTAGTGAATTCCAATTTTTAAGATGTTATATCTCACCTTTATTAATCCACACTCAAATATTTCCTAAAAATCAAACAAAACATCCTTAATCAAGTTCCAAATAAAAATATAAAACTGAAATAGAAGTGCATCATACCCAGGTGTCTTACCAGAGATTCACCCTCACTTAATTCTTTACACAACCCAATATTATCAACTTTGTTTAAATTATCAGACACCAACTTTTCAAAGAATCATCTATCACTATCTTGGAAAATAACTATGAATAACACCTCTAAAACACTTTTCTATACTCCTCTAACCCTTCTTCCCCCTCTTAAAGAAACCATTTTTTCCCCTCTCTCGCCCTCTGGTGTGCAATCCCCCTTCTTCCGTCTTTACAAGCAGCAGTATACAAGTAAAATCAAATATGTTGTTTAACTCAGTTATGATGTATGTTCTTTTTCTTTCCTAAATTGAACCTGATATATCTCTCTTCACTGCCTAAAATTATATATAATTATGATTTATATTGAAGTTTATGGGGCATATTTTCTGGCGAGCCTTCAGGCTCGCCGGAAACACAAGTTATGAAGCAGTGGTCTAAAGACCGCTGCTCCATAACCTGTCTGCCTGCTCTGAGGCAGTGGACAGACATCGCCAGAAATAAACCCAATCGAATACGATTGAGTAGATTGACACCCCCTGCTAGCGGCTGATTGGCCGCAAATCTGCAGGGGGGCGGCATTGCACCAGCAGTTCTCAAGAACTGCTGGTGCAATGATAAATGCCGAGAGCGTATGCTGTCTGCATTTATCGATGTGCAGCGGACATGATCCGCAATATCGTATCATGTCCGCTCGCACAATGATAATTCGGCCCCTATATCATTAATATAAAAATAGCAAGCTCTAATTGGGAACTTATCAAGATAGAATTGCGTACTTTGAGGTGGCTCTTGCCATCTGCTTACAGCCCCTGTACAAAGTTTCCCATTTTACCGAGCGTAGACCCTCAGCCTGTCTTTAGTTACCACATTATTATTCCGGAAGTCTAATGTAACAATCTTGATTATATATCCTTCTGATGTTCATGTTAGTACATCTTTTTATGTTTCAATGTACGGTTTTTGTCTTTTTAAATAAAGCTTGTTTTGAAACACAAAAAAAACTTGCCTTAGCATATTATTATAGTGCAATGCCCTTTAAAATATGTTATTAATTCTTCCTTTTTTTTGTAAACAAAATGTCTAGAGCATCTCTCATCATCATCAATATAATTAAAGGGATATGAAACCCAATTTTTTTCTTTCACGATTTAGAAAGAGCATGCAATTTTAAACAACTTTTTAATTTACTTCTATTATCTAATTTGCTTTATTCTCTTGATATCCTTTGCTGAAGAGCATACCTAGATAGGCACAGTAGCTGCTGATTGGTGGCTGCACATAGATGCCTCGTATGATTGGCTCACCCATGTGCATTTCTATTTCTTCAAAAAAGAATATATAAAGAATAAATCATAACTAGATAATAGAAGTAAATTGGAATGTTGTTTGAAATTGTATTCTCTACAGGAATCAAGAAAGAAAATGTTTGGGTTTAGAGTTCCTTTAACTCTAGAGCTAAAAAAATATATCCTTTCCTTTGGTATCCATGAAGAGTTTAATATATTTTTTAGCCTGAATCATCATTCTCCACATCAGTCTACTCTCCATTCTATTCAATAAATGTCATTTAAAATTCAAATCCTCAAGAAAAAAATATTTTCACAAGAGCCTTTATTTTACCCACATATGGAAAAAAAATTCTTTATTTTTGTAAAATGTATTTTTGTCATAGGATTTCTGATGTACTGTATTTGTTGTGATAATAATTTTGTAAATAGTGTGCGTGTATGTGTGCTTTTGATAGGGGACATCCTTGCTGTCTCATAGGTAGTTTCTCCTTTTATTTAGCTTTTTACACAGTTAAGCTTTGGGAATAAACTCATTTAGTCTGACACCCAGCACATTCTGCTAAGAACTCCCTGGCCAAAAGGAAAACCATGACTTCCTTCTGTTTAGAGCTTAACAGTTTATGGTGAATTATGGTGAGCTTCAGGAGAACCGCAGAAGATATTCAAATGAGGTATACATCATCTCATAGTAAAGCAAACATTTGCATATCTCACCCAGAGTTATCTGGTTCACTTTAATCTCATTATAAGTTAAATGAATAGTGCTAGTATCAGAACCCATGGAGGATGGTGGTTGCTTCTTCAGTATGGAGCTACTACGTTCTTTGCTCAGTTACTCTGCTTAAACGGATATTAAACACATATTGTAAACTACAAGATTATGAACCTTCATATATAAGAATAATTTTGCAATGAAAACTGCAGCTTTATTTTGTCAAACGAGTATATTGTTTTATGTTTATTCTTTTCACTGATTTCCTTGTCCCCCAGAGCAAAAAAAACCCAGCTAACCAATCAGAAACACTTATTCAGATATAGCACAAACTCTGTTTGCAGACTGGGGTAGAATGCCCTCCTGTATTCCCTTAAGGAGTTTTAGCACCAATTCAACGTAGTTACTATTGCAAAGAATAATTTTGTTATAATAATTGTTGATGCATAACTAATAACCCACCTTTTTAAACCATGTGACACCATAAAAGCTTAAGGAGGGAAGAAGGGAAAAGTAAACAAAAGCTCACATAAATTGCCTAAAAGTATTAACCCAAGCCTCCCTGTGAGAAAGTGAAGCAAGCAAAATATGTAGATGTATTTTACAGCAAAAGGCTGCAAAATAAATAATGACTGTGTATTGCAATAATGTTTCACTTGCAACAATGAAACATTTTGGGCTAGATTACAAGTTGAACGCTAAATTATTGTGTGCCCGCAAATGGGCAAATGTGTGTTCCCAGTAAATATATATGTAAATGCTTATATACATATATATTTATGTGTTAATATGTGAGCTCTCCAGAGCAGGGCCGTCTTCCTCCTGTACTATATTTATTTTTGTTATGTTTTGTATTTTATCACAAATCCTTGTCATTGTATGGGAGCCTATGGAAGCGCGCTCTCTCTTGTAAAATATTTACATTTTGATGAGAGCTATGTTTCCTATATTTCAAGACATCATAGTTCTGAAAAAGTTTGTCAGCTTGTACTTATTCTTGGGTTCATAGGAAAGGAAAATAGTAATTAGATCTCACATTAGAAGGCTAAGGTGCATATGTATCAAGGTCTGGCGGACCTGATCCGACACTGTGGATCAGGTCCGCCAGACCTCACTGAATAAGGCGAGCAATACGCTCGCCGTATTCAGCATTGCACCAGCAGCTCACAAGAGCTGGTGGTGCAACGCCGCCCCCTGCAGACTCGCAGCCAATCAGCCGCCAGCAGGGGGGTGTCAATCAACCCGATCGTACTCGATCAGGTTGTGTTGTGGCAATGTCTGTCCGCGGAGCAGGCGGACAGGTTATGGAGCAGCGGTCTTTGTGACCGCTGCTTCATAACTGCTGTTTCTGGCGAGCCTGCATCAGCCAATAGGATTTTTCCAACCTTAATTCTGATTGGCTGATAGAATTCTATCAGCCAATCGGAATTCAAGGGATGCCATCTTGAATGACGTAATTTAAAGGACCAGTCATTCGTCGGGTAGTCATCGGTCTGGATGGATGCTCCGCGTCGGATGTCTTCAAGATGGAGCCGCTCCTCGTCGGATGGATGAAGATAGAAGATGCCGCCTGGATGAAGACTTCTGCCCGTCTGGAGGACCTCTTCTGCCCGGTTGGATGAATACTTCGCCCGGCTTCGTTGAGGACTTAGGCCCAGTTGGGTGAAGACGTCTCAAGGTAGGGTGATCTTCAAGGGGGTAGTGTTAGGTTTTATTAAGGGGGGATTGGGTGGGTTTTAGAGTAGGGTTGGGTGTGTGGGTGGTGGGTTGTAAATGTTGAGGGGGATATTGTATTTTTTTTTACAGGTAATAGAGCTGATTACTTTGGGGCAATGCCCAACAAAAAGCCCTTTTAAGGGCTATTTGTAATTTAGTATAGGGTAGGAATTTTTATTATTTTGGGGGGCTTTTTATTTTATTAAGGGAATTAGATTAGGTGTAATTAGTTTAAAAAACGAATTATTTTTTTATTTTCTGTAATTTAGTGGGGGGGTTTTGTACTTTAGTTAATTTTATTTAATTTTATTTAATTGTAGTTAATTTATTTAATTAATTTAATTATAGTGTAGTGTTAGGTGTAATTGTAACTTAGGTTAGGTTTTATTTTACAGGTATATTTGTATTTATTTTAACTAGGTAGTTATTAAATAGTTAATAACTATTTAATAACTATTATACCTAGTTAAAATAAATACAAAGTTGCCTGTAAAATAAAAATAAACCCTAAGCTAGGTACAATGTAATTATTAGTTATATTGTAGCTAGCTTAGGGTTTATTTTATAGGTAAGTATTTAGTTTTAAATAGGAATAATTTAGTTAATTATAGGATTTTTATTTAGATTTATTTAAATAATATTTAAGTTAGGGGGTGTTAGGGTTAGAGTTAGACTTAGGTTTAGGGGTTAATATGTTTATTATAGTGGTGGCAGTGTAGGGGGGCAGATTAGGGGTTAATAAATATAATGTAGGTGGCGGTGGACTCCGGGAGCGGCAGTTTAGGGGTTAAACAATTTATTTAGTTGCGGCGGGGTTCGGGAGCAGTAGGATAGGGGTTAATAACTTTTTGTGGCGGCGGTATAGGGGGCGGCAGATTAGGGGTTAATAGGTATAATGTAGGGCGCGGTTGGCTCCGTGAGCGTCAGTTTAGGGGTTAATACATTTATTAGAGTTGCGGCAGGGTCCGGGAGCGGCGATTTAGGGGTTAATAAATTTATTTAGTTCTCAGCGGGGTCCGGGAGCTCCCACATCTCCGCCACTAAATAAACCTATTAACCCCTAAACCGCCGGGCCCCCACATCACAAAACATAACAAACACTAAAATCATGAAAAATAAAAAAAACACTAAGATTACAAAAAAATTAAACAAAATTAACAAAACTAAAAACAATTACACCTAATCTAAAAGCCCTATAAAATAAAAAAGCCCCCCCAGATTAAAAACATCCCCTAGCCTACAATAAACTACCAATAGGCCTTAAAAGGGCCTTTTGTAGGTCATTGTCCTAAAGAAATCAACTCTTTTACCTGTAAAAATACAATGTCCCCCCAACAGTAAAACCCACCACCCAACCAACCCCCCAAAATAAAAAACCTAACTCTAAAAAAAAACTAAGATATCCATTGCCCCTAAAGGGGCATTTGCATGAGCATTGCCCTTAAAAGGGCATTTAGCTCTTTTTCAACACCTGGTTTAGGGGTTAATAGGTTTATTTAGTGGGGGAGATGTGAGAGGCCGGATGTTTAGGGTTTAGTAACTTTTTTTAGTGTCGGTGATATCAGGGAGCGGTGGAATAGGGATTCATTACTTTATTATAGTGGCGGCGATGTCGGGTTGCGGGGGAATATAGGTTAATAGTTTTATTATAGTGGCGGCAATGTCGGGAAGCAGCAGAATAGGGGTTAATAATTTTATTATAGTGGCGGCGATGTCAGGGAGTGGCGGTTTAGTGGTTAATATATTGAAATAGTGTTGGCGATGTGGGTGCGCAGCAGATTAGGGGTTAATAGGTTTATTTAATAGTCGTAATGTGGGTGGGTGGTAGATTAGGAGTTAATAGGTAGTTTATGGGTGTTAATGTACTTTGTAACACTTTAGATATGAGTTTTTTTGAGTGCAGGATTGACGTTGCGTTACAGGCTAAAATGCTTGCAGTATAGCTATACCGTCATGACTCGTAATATGCGTTCCTGGCCATTATGCTGAAATTGACATTTTTTCAGCGTTAAAATCCGCAACGCAAAACTCGTAATCTAGGTGAATGTGTGGTAGCAATGGGGACCCATAGGGATGCAAACATAGCCTTCATGACCCATTTCAGCAACCAGCACCACCTCTTAATAAAATGTAACTTTTATTTAAAACACATATTAAAAGTATATGAGATATGCACATTCTGAAAGACATCTCAAGTATGTGTGTATATCATTTATATTTTTAATATGTGTTTTCAAAAACATTTTCATTTTATTTAGTGGTGGTGTGTAGACACTATTGATTATGTCCTGTCCTGCCTAATTCTAGATGGCTTGAACACCAACAGTTTTTGCACTGCTTTGCATAAGTGGTGTTTTCTGTTTATCCACACTGGACATTCATGCACCTCTTTTTTCATGGGATCAGTGAGCCATAGAAGGCGTGAGCGGACTATTGTGGCAGTATCCAATAAAAAGCTATAAGTACAACAATGTCTTTTGGAGCCTTGGTTGATTAACGCACAAATCAGGATTAACAAATTACCTGGATATACTACTAATTTTATTTTTAAAGCCTAAGGTTGTGATTTCTGTGCCAGTGCTCTGGGAAAAGCAAAGGCCATGTCAGTCTTTAGGTCCTCCCCGCCTTGAGGACCCATTTACCTTACTTGGTGCCTTAGCCTGAAGGTCCTGCATACACTAGAACTTCTATCCTCTATCTTCGGTTGAGACACCAGATGGAGGACTGGAATCTTCCCCCTGGAGGCACTGCCACCATCCTCCAGAGATTCTATCTCTACTAGGGGCTGCTGCCATCAGCCTAAAAAAGGCAACAAGGCAGATATCAGAGCTAAAAGGCCTAGGACTGGGAGGTGTTACAAATCGGTGACAATGCATAGTCCAAAATCAGGACAAAAAAATCCAATCTGTGAATAAATTAAATTAATGTGAGGGTGAATAAGAGAATAGACACCCCCATTAGGAGCACTGCCACTACTCCTCTAGGTTCTGTGGCACAGTGGGGATGTCTGACACCCATCCCCCCTGTACTAAGTGCTGTGCACAATAAAATGGTCCCCGGCCCACATGGAGCTAGGTCAAAAATAAAAATTAATGGAGCAGGAATCCTGATGGATAACTTGCATCAGAGTTCTTCATATAGGGAGTGACAGAGGTTGAGTGCATTTAGGGGGAGCAGGACATCCAACAGCCCCCCTTCTGACTGCAGACTTCATACTCCCTGACCTAAAGACATCACACCAGTGTTTCTCAACTACCACAGGCATCAAAAGGAGTCGATACTACACTTGATCTTAGCCAAAAAGAAGAGAAGCAATATACTACTGATGACCTAGTCAGATACACATGGACTCATTGATGGGCACTAAATAAGTGTGCCATTTCACAGTTGTGGTTTATGCTGTCATCTCAGTAAATTGTGAGAGCCATTTAACCCTATGGTGGCTGTAATATACTGTTTATGCTTTTAGTAAACAATAAAAGCATTGCATAAAATAGAATTAAAGAGACAAAAGAGGGGATACAGGCATGCTCTAATTTGTATATGATTTTTGCACTATTTACTGTGGAGTGCAAAAGAGTAAAAAAGCAAACAAAATAAAAACATTAAAGACCCAGTAAGGCAATCACCAACTATCCTCAACTTGGTTTCTGCAATGCTTACAGCTTCTGAGCTGCTCTTCACAGGAGTTAAACACATAGGCCTAGATAACGTGTGGAAGCAATAAAAAGCGCAGGGTGAGCTATCCATATAGCATCGTATAAAAAAAACCTGCTCTAAGAATAGCACACAATTTGGTATTACAAGTGAATGATTTAAAAAAAATTAAAGATAAGAAAGTCAAATTTCAAAGTAGTCCGCTGCAATGTCTAAGTCGTCCGGGACTACTGGACCACTGGAAATTTCAAGCCCTGTATATATATATATATATATATATATATATATATATATATATATATATATATATATATATTACCTTTCAAATATAATTTTGTTTATTAGAATAAATGTTTTAAAAGGGATTTAAAGGGATATAGTTGAATTGTTTTGTTTTTATTGTCCTAATAAATATTATTTTGAGTTACCTTAATTGGAGTGTGATGTATACACTGGTTTATTCTAGAAGGAGAGGTGTCAGAATTTTGTATTTGATTGGCTGAATAGGGGGTTGTAGGATTAGGTTTACTGTTAGTGCTCTCTTTGATTAATTTAATTATTTAAACTTCCTGCACCGGGATCACCTACATCGTATCAAGTCCGTCTGCACAATAATAAATTGACCCCATAGTTTATGACAAATTGTGTTGGACTTTGAAAAGCTCAAAGATGTGCGTGTATTTGAATGTTTGTAATTATATGTGTGTGTATATTTGTGTATGGTTTTCTGTCTTTCTCACACACACACAGTAAAAATGGAAGCACTATGGATTGTGCTCTAGCGATATTAGAGCCTCAAAGCACTAACATTTTTTGTGCTACACTTGTAATCTATGCTATATAATTCCACAGCGAGCAGTGCAAAAATTGCATGCTCTAAAGAATTAGAGCATTTAAAGGGAAATAATAAAGGACATGCTATGCTTTGTAGTGATCTCCTGAAACTGAATAGGGAAATAACATGACTGTGTCTGCACATGCCAGATGCCCTCTCCCTTGCAAGTCCTAGGGCTCTTATCCCGATTGGCTGCTTAAAGTTCCTTTACAGTGCTGTGTGAACATTTTGAGGTAAATATCTTAATTTTGTACTTAGAAATGTTCAGGTGATATTTTCTAGTTAGCTCTTTTACTGCTTTGCTGCATCCCTTTCAAGTGCTTCAACATTTGGGTATCATGTCTCTTTATTTTTTACACTACAAAGTCCATTTAGTGTTCCTTTAAATGAAATATTTATATTCAACTATCAGATTGTCAGTAAAATTGGAGGCTGGTTCTTTAATCTACTTTCTTTAAAGTTAAGTATTGTAATAAAACAATAAAGTTGTTCAATGTTTTCAAGCGACATTCATTAAGAAAATAATTTGAAGCTTTAAATCCCACTGGTACCAATTAATTTGTACCATTATACAATTGTTTTGAGTTTGCATCACCCTGTTTAAATTCAGCAGTTACAATTTTATTTAAAAACAAACTGGTTCATTAATTCTTAGTATGAGACCCTCTCATAAGATGAGTTTATGAAACCATTAATTTTTTTTCTTGATTCAGTACCACATTACTTCCATAAGATTACATGATGTTATGGAATTTAGCCAAACCAGCTGTTCCAGACTAAAGTTTTCAATCCAATTTATTAAACCTGATTCATAATCAAATGTTGCAGCTAAATTCAACATTCCTTGTAAAAACCTAACTTATAAATTTTTTATTAGTCCTTTTAATTTAGGGGAACATTCCTGCCCAGAGCACTCAAAAATTAAGAAGGTTATTGCATTACAGAAAAAAATATACTTTGCACATGATTCAGTAATGCGTCCCCACATGCAAATCGACCACACAGTTGGACCTGACTTTTTTACAGTGATGAGTAAATATAGAAACAATTTTGCAGTATGTGGTAACACTATTTTTAATGAATATAGTTTATTACAATTTAATAGATATATCAACCTTTCTATGGAGTATTATGAAGCAATAGCAAACACATAATTATTTTTTAGAGAAGGAAGGCCAAGCCTACAGAAGTTGTGTAACTGTTAAAGCACTCTTCATCTCAATCTAAGCCAGTTAAGTATCATCTATGACTAGAGTAGGTACCGTAGCAGAGAAAAATAACTATATCCACTACTAGAGTAAATATCGTAGCAGAAAAAAATAATAATAATAATAAGCAATATCCCCACAAAGGGAGAACAGGGGGAAAAAGTTAAAAATACAAATTTTATTGGTAAATATTAAAATGGGAAAAACGATTAAAAACGAATAGTGAGAACAATCCAACCTATAATGTATGATAAGGTTCAACTGGGTAAGAGATCCAGCTTTATTCAAAGGATACCTAGATATAATGTGAATAATAGTTTATTGGATATATGGTTGAACTACAAAGATGGATTGTATAGAATAGGTCGGTCAGGGAAACTACTCCTCTCAATATCTGAGAGTTAATTATATCTGACTTCTCAACGTATGAGAATAAATTATACAAGACGAGTCAACCATATATATAGTCCTCTGCCACTTTGTTGTACGATTAAGTTGAAATGTTGTCGTCTAAGTTCCGTGCTAGTTAGAGTAATAAACTGAGCCAAGTAATCACATAGGAGGATCAAATTGATCACTTCTATTGTTTCCCAAATATGTTGTGTGAATTGAACTAAGTCACTATATTGGTATAAATGGGCGGATTCTATACAGATGTAAAAAGCTCTATGGTAAATAGCCCTGTAAAATCAAAGTGACTTATAGTACTAATCGTTGTGAGTTAAATTAGGTCACTATTTTTAGTATGAGTGGGCGGAGTCTTTACAGATGTAAAAAACTCTATAGGTCACCTTGGTAGAATATCTCCACCTATTATGAATTTGAACTTGGGTATAGAGCTAATAGTATGGTCAAATATTATGGCACTATCTCTTTAACTGGAAAGATGCTTTCTTTTACCATTTAAGGGTTGCACCAATTGAATAAAATTGCTTTATTCCATGTATCAAAACTGATACATATGTGTCTTATTATTCAAATGTCCAGACGTGTACATCAGTTATGAATTATGTCATTTTAAATGAAGCTAGTATATTGCTAGTAACAGGAGCTAAGACATGTGTCTGATTAATCAAAATAAATTGAGGTATTTGCTAATAACTCATGTTGTGTATCACTTCAGCAGGAATGCAGATCAAAACACTGCCCTAAATTTAACATTACTCAAATAGTATTGAAACCTTTATAGGTCAATGATACACATGTGTTTGGCGGTATTACAGAAAAAAAGGGGGGTTTAAGCTGTAATAACGTGGTTGCTGAAATGGAGCTTATACGTCGCACAAAGTTACAAAAAAGTTATTAAGATTATACTATAATTCAGAGCCGTTTAAAACAGTGTCACAGTTTCAAAGACACTGCTTAAATATAGCACAAGGTTATATCACAATGTTGAAATATAATGTAACTCAGGAACGTTACGGCTACAGTTTAATTGTTATTAAAGCACTGATTTAGTATTGTATATAATTCAGTAAAAAATACTAAAGCTATGACATAGCTCAACTTAATAGAACTACAGTGTCATTGTTGTTAAGACACAGTTATATATTGTACAGTATTACGTGATGGTATAGTGTAACTCTAAATTCAAAGATCTAATATCTGTTAAACTGAATTTAGTATGGTCTGCTGAGATTTGCTCTAAATGAACATATAAGTCGCCAACCGTATGCGGCACATACACAGACCTGTATGCGACAGTTAACAATTACACATTCTATGGTTACCGATATCAGAGCTGCAGAATAACTGTGCCAGATTATCGCTCTGATATTGGTGTGAAGATAGGTTACAAACTTCTACCCATTTGAATTTGAACCCTTGTAAATAAGTTAAGTATCATTAGGTTGTAGTAGTCACTAAAATTAAAATTGAGGATCCAAAATCCTCCAACAACTTCCTAACATGTTTCGCACGTAACCATGCTTTATCAAAGGCGAAGCCGCCGTCCATTTACTCCCTTTTATAGGGAAAGAATTGTTTTCATTGGCCATTGTGTGGGAGGTGTCATGTGTTGTTTGATTGGCTCAAAAAAACGCTCCATTGATATCAAGTAAGTGACGTAAGTTGTACTTGAATTAAACAACAAAAGAATTGTACATAGTTTGAAACACTGAAAATATACATAGTTTGAATGTGAATGCATTCACAATTGTTTTTAATGAAACATACCATTGATCTGTGCATAAATTCGATGTTGAGTATCGACTTTTTTGTATATACATTTGGGGCTGATTCTGACCATAACTATGGCAACCTGTTTGTTATAGTTGACTTTGTAACATAATTGTTCTGCTGTTATGATTGTTTGAAATGAACAAAAGTAATTTATGAGATATTATAACCGATCATATTTATGATGTCAATTATGTTTAGTATATACAAATGTCCTCCTATTATTTAGAACTGATTATTAAGACAGTTTGTATGATATGAAAAAATATTTTTCTAAATTTCGATGTTTTGTCTGTAAATAGCTACATCATATGAAGTGCTACATTACTAAGACAGTTTGTATCACATGCTGCATTATATGGAAAATATATATATATATATATATATATATATATATATATACTACTGATCAAGGTGTCTCATGTCAGTATTGTGATTAAACTAATATGATAAATAACTATTAATAGACTAATAACTAGGCTAATAAAGAATTATAGTGATTTAAAGTGCCATAGAGCTTTGTGAAATCTAAGTGAAATTGTGGGTCATAGTGTATGGTAATATAAATAAATACCTGTATAGTGTTGGTCAAATAATGCCCTATTGCCGTGATATTAGGAATTATGTTGAATTCAAAAATAGTAAATTGGATAAAATGATTGTGAATCAAAAATAAAAATAATAAAAATGGAAATACAAATAACTACTAAAGTGAAAATTGTGAGGTTGTGGGGGGTGAAAATTGTGTGTCAGTATGTGTACTTATTTTTAGGTTTAAATTAATTTTAAATAAGTGTATAGGTGTCCATTGAGACCTATTCAAAGGCCAAATAAAATAGGATGTAATCAAATTTGCAATTTTGAATATTTAAGGCCTAATGATTGTGCCATAAAAATCCTATGATTTAAATTAAAAAGATGTAAGTGAGTTTGGTATTAAATACCTGAAACTGATTATTAAACTTATAATATATTCTTATAGAGTAAATAGTAAGGCCTATTAGGTGGTTATATATATAATCTGATCATTGTAACTTTCTTTTATAATTTTTTGGTCTGTACAGTGTTGTTATTTATAGTTTTAAAAAAAGTAAAGAACTTTTTAAGTTAGAGATTGATCTATATATTTTTATATTTTTATGAGTTTTTTGGATCTTTTAAGGTGACTTGTGTCTTCAATAAAATCTTATTACTGAACCATTAACTTATGGGGATATTAGCTTCTGTATGTTCTTAACTTTTTCTATCTTATGTAAATACTTCATAATCCATTTTTTGTTTTTATAGGTAACAAAAATAATTGTTTTGTTCGTTCATTCCAAATGGATGTACAGTATTGAGTCTGTAGATCCATTTGCATTCAGCTCTAAGCAATGCGTCCTCCAGGTTGCCTCCTCTGATACCCAGAGATAACTTTTCTAGTCCCACACATTTGAGTCCAGAGGGATTAGCCTGATGGTATCGTAGGAAATGTGACGCTACTGTAGTGATGGTTTTGCCATCCTCAATATCTTTTTGTGAGTTTTTGATATTCCTTATATGTTCCTGTATTCTTATTCGCAGTTTCCTGCTCGTCATTCCTACGTACCTCAGGTTACACTTGCACTTTAGCACATAAATTATGCTCTCTTTAGTGCAGCTGATATATTTGTTGATTTTATGGTACTGGCCAAATTGATCTTTAATTTTGGTTGTCTTTTCCATGTAGCTACAAGTGGAACAAGTACCACAGGGATAAGAGCCATTTTTGAAAGTTGATGTAGTTGTCTTAGTTTTATAATGACTGCTAGTAAGCAAATCCTTTAAATTGCTTGGTCTTCTGTAACTTACAGAAATCGACTCACCCAGCAAGCTTTTGAGATCTGTGTCTGATTGCAAAATGTGCCAATGTTTTTTTAACACATTTATTATTTGATGTATTTGTGGATTGTAGGTAAGGATTAGTCTTGTTTGGTTGTTAACAGGTTTTTTAGGTTTCTTTTGTAGAAGACTTGGCCTATGGGTATCAATTGCTCTTTTCTTTGCTTTCTTGATACATCTTTTGCTATAGCCCCTGTCTTGGAGTCTTTTTTGTAAATCAGAGGCCTGTCTTAGAAAATCTCCGTCATCACTACAATTTCTACGAATTCGTAAAAATTTGCCAATTGGAAGAGACTTTATAGTACTTGGCGCATGAGCACTATTATGGTGTAATAGACTGTTTGTGGCAGTTGGTTTGGGGAATATATCTGTAGTCATTGATCCATCTTGGTTCTTCCGAATTTTTAAATCCAAGAAGTCTATAGTTGTTTGACTCATTGTGTGGGTGAGACGTATATTCAAATTGTTGTTATTTAAGTGTAATATGAATAATTCCAGCTCTTCTTTGTTACCCTCCCATAAGAATAGTATATCGTCGATATATCTAATCCACAGGGGTATTTTATTAGTATATTCCGTGTTAGCATCCGTGAATATTATCTGTCTCTCCCACCATCCGAGAAAAAGGTTTGCATACGTTGGGGCACATGAGGTGCCCATTTATTTGCAGGTAGTATTGATTAGCAAATGTAAAAAAAAAATTATGTCTCAAGATGAAATCAAGGAGGCGTAACTTATAAAAATGTTATTAGTGCTTTTAATTTAGGGGAACATTCCTGCCCAGAGCACTAAAAAATTAGAAAAAAAGAAGGTTATTGCATTACAGAAAAAAATATACTTTGCACATGATTCAGTAATGCGTCCCCACATGCAAATCGACCACACAGTTGGACCTGACATTTTTACAGTGATGAGTAAATATAGAAACAATTTTGCAGTATGTGGTAACACCATTTTTAATTAATATAGTTTATTACAATTTAATAGATATATCAACCTTTCTATGCAGTATTATGAAGCAATAGCAAACACATAATTATTTTTTGTTTTAATCCTTGTAATAAATCCAGTATCTATCTATCTATCTATCTAGACATGTGCGCAGGCACAAAATAGTTTCAGATGGATTATTTGCTGTAAAACATATATATATATATTTTTTAGTCCAAGACGTGCTCATGCTGAATTTTGCAAACATTATTCATTTATTAATGAAAATTAATTAACCCATTATTTCTTATGAAAACAATCTTCAGGGCAGCAGAGGACCAGCTGGACAGCAGTTTTAACTTAAATAAACTTAAAGTAGTGAATGGTGCTACTGCTACAGGCAAGCAGCAGGACAACATATCAATCAACTGACAAGGATATTGCAGATACATTTATTGAATAGTGTTAAATCCCTGCTAGTATAAAAGCCTTTTCAGCCATTAGACTAACAGTTTTACCCCATGATTGAACCCTTATATATAAAAAGAATATTAATAGTTATGTGAATAATTTTATCAGATAGTGTTTATATGAGTGTAACTGTAACTTTAAATTAATTTATGTTGTAAAATAAGAAAAAGTTATTTGGATATATGCTATAAAGCTCTGGAACTACCACATAGGGTTAATTTGGGAGCCGTGTCCTGAGCTGTTACTGTTGCAACATGCAGCTAGTGATAGCGCTTGTTAATAAGTGTGTACAGTATATATATAAAAACTTTGCCAACAATATATTGCTAGTTTTAGTGAGATACAAGAAATAGGGTTAAAGATACTCGCTTAAACCTTGTACAACAAGCAGTAATATATTGTATTGCTATATACTCTTAAATCCACTGTGTGCTACACCTTTTAGGCAGTGTATTTTGGAAGTTACACATAATGGGTAAAACCAGAACTTAGCGCTGCCAGCCTTCAACTAGCCTAGAAATAAACATAACGGTCTAGAGGGACTATAACTTACAGCTTAATCTTGACCGGTCCCTGTGTACTGTACCGTCTCTGCCGTGTAGCGATTATCCTACTGAGCCTCTGTCAATAACGTCCGCACTTGACTGTTGCTGCCGTCCGGGACTCCTCCTCCCGGGTTCTCCCACTCGGCAGTATCCGTCTGTAGCTCCCGGGCACTCTTCGGTGTCTTGTCAGTGAACTGCTCTATCACTCACGCTGCTCAGCTCTAGGGCTCCTCCCTCTGTTTTCCGGGTCGAAGGTATCCCTTGTCAATCCTCACATGTAAGCGGGATAATAGTGAATGGAGTTCCTGTACTCCACAAGTAAATAAAAAAACATAAAAGTCCTGAAATATCCTCAATAATAATATAAGTGCTGGTAACTGATGTTTAAAAGAAAAAAATCTTTATTGGGTATCCATATAAAAAAGGGGCAAGATCTACGGTCCGAAACCGGTCAAACACTTTTCTTCACCAGTTTTACTTAGAAGGGAGATCTTACAGCTTTTTTTTTTTTGTATACCCAATAAAGATTTTTTTCTTTTAAACATCAGATACCAGCACTTATATTATTATTGAGGAGATTTCGGGACTTTTATGTTTTTTTGAATTTATGTTGTGTTTGGTGTAACTTAAAGGGGCATGAAACCTAAAAAAAAATGATTTCCTGATTTAGATAGAGAATCCAATTTTAAACAACTTTCCAATTTACTTCTATTATTTAATTTGTTTTCTTCTAATGTTATCCTTTGCTGAAAGGTTTATCTAAGTAAGCTCAGGAGCAATAAAGAACCTATTTTCTAGCTTCTGATTGGTGGCTGCATATATATATAAACGGAGTGTCATTGGCCCACTCATGTGTTTATTTAGAAACCAGTTGTGTGTTGCTGCTCCTTCAAGAAATAATACCAAGAGAATGAAGCAAATTTGATAATAGAAGTAAAATGGAAAGTTGTTTAAAATTATATATTCAACCTAAATCATGAAAGAAAATTTTTGAGTTTCATGTCCCTTTAAGTGATTACTCTTTACACAAGGTTTTCAGTCTCTCTAAACTGACTATCGTAAAATTAGATTGTGCTGTCACGTTCGCTTTTACTTGTAATACGAGCACGTTCCCCCAACTACTCATTCCCTGCACTATTTATTTTTCACTTAGTTTAAAATGAGACAAAAATTTAATTTTCGTGTAGCATTTGCATTAATTTTCATTAAAACAAATGCAAATATTTTGAAGCTACAGGTGAAAAGTTTACCAGTAGCTACATACCTTAATGTTCTTTGGAGAGCGCACTAACTCAATCCTCTTCTTGCCAGAGCCCTGGCCGTGCTAAAGTTAGTGCAGGTCCTGGGTGCCGAGCTCTAAGCCTCCCTGGGGCCTATCTATCAAGCTCCGAATGGAGCTTGAGAGCCCGTGTTTCTGGCGAGTCTTCAGACTCGCCAGGAACAGCAGTTATGAAGCAGCGGTCTAAAGACCGCTACTCCATAACCCTGTCAGCCTGCTCTGAGCAGGTGGACAGGAATCGAGTATGATCGGGTTGATTGACACCCCCTGCTGGTGGCCCATTGGCCGCGAGTCTGCAGGGGGCGGTGTTGCACCAGCAGCTCTTGTGAGCTGCTGTGCAATGCTAAATACAGAGAGCGCATTGCTCTCCACATTCAGTGATGTCTGTCCGACCGCACCGGATCAGGTCCGACAGACATTTGTTAAATTGGCCTCCTGGTATTGCAGCCAGAAGAGGATTGGATTAGCGCCCTCTCCAGAGCCCTTTAAGGTAAGTATTAAGCCTTAAAAAATGAATTTAAAGGAAACAAATAAATACTGACAAATGTCATCATTGTTTTTTCATTTTCTTTAAATTTCGTTGGTGCATTCATTCAGATATTAGTTTTTATTTACGTTTAAGAACACAAATGCACATCTTTATTATGTTTTATTGTGTTTTAATGTCAACATTTCACATTCTAATGTCCTTCAGATAGAAGAAAACGTTCTTTGTATTTTTAAATATATATCTATAAATGGCCTATGGTGTTTAATTAAGTCTCCATTTAAATTATGGTGAGTAAAAATATGTAGGAAAAGAAACCTCCTCCACAGTCAGTTAAATAGCACTCAATAGATCATTGTATAGCAGATCTGAACAACCCCAATAAAAAAACAAACCTGTACTACTTGGTTTTGTACTGGAGCAGAGGAATCTGGGAAAGTATATGTAAATTAACTAGAGAACACCCATGTTTTTTGCTTCATTTATCCGTTTTAAACACTGACTTCCTCATGCTTATTCAATACTACTCTGGACAGCAAAACAGTAACTACCATGTATGTCGTCGTCGTTATGGGTTTTCTTGTTTATAATAGTGCGGGTTCAATACTGCTCTGGGCAGCAGAACAGTAAATAGAGAGATGCATTCAGTTAACCCCTTAACGACTACAATGTACCATGTAGGTCGCCGGTCGTTACTGGTTTTCTTGTTTATAATAGCGTGCACTATTATACCCTCCCTTCTGGCCACTGAAAATAGCATGGTCTTGTCACTGGTGGCAAGAACGCACTATTAATAACGCAGTCCCGACTCCCATAGAAAGATCAGCAAGGCACGTGATCCTTAAGGGGTTAAGAACAAAAAAAAAACTGTAAAAAATGTTGTACTTGTGTAATAGGCTTTGGTTAAATAAGATAAAGTCTATTTTAATTTACTATGGGTATTTATATTGCTGGTGTATATCTTGAAATTAATATTTTCTAAGCTATAAACTGTCACCTAGATTACGAGTTTTGCATTGCGGCTTTTAACGCTGAAAATTGCAGTTTCAGCGTAATGGCAGTAACGCACTATTACGAGTCGCTGCGGTATAGCTATGCCGCAAGCATTTTAGCCTGTAACGCAATGTCAATCCCGCACTCCATACCACCATCTGAAACCAGTAGTTATCAGTTTTGCGCCACAAAAATGTTTCACAAAACTCATAACTTAAGAACTAAATGACCTTTTAAGGACAATGCCCATACAAATGTGTTTTGTAACAATAAATTAATTTTCCTGATGATAGCATAATATTTGAAGATATGGGGGCATATTTATCAAGCTCCGAATGGAGCTTGATGCCCCGTGTTTCTGGCGAGCCTGCAGGCTCGCCAGAAACAGCAGTTATGAAGCAGCGGTCACAAACCTGTCCGCCTGCTCTGAGCAGGTGGACAGACATCGTACTCGATCGGGTTGATTGACACCTCCCTGCTGGCGGGCGGCCCATTGGCCGCGAGTCTGCATGGGGCGGCGTTGCACCAGCAGCTCTTGTGAGCTGCTGGTGCAATGATGAATACGGAGAGCGTATTGCTCTCCGCATTCAGCGATGTCTTGCGGACCTGATCCACACTGTCAGATCAGATCTGCAAGACATTTGTTAAATAGGCCCCAGTGTGTGGAAATTTTTAAAGTTAACAATCTAAATGTGGGATAAAACTTTATTTTTTGTATAGTTTAAAAGAACATGAAACCCAAATTTTTGTCTTTCATGATTCAGATAGAAAATACAATTTTAAACAACTTTCTAATTTACTTCTATTATCTAATTTGTATCATTCTCTTGGTATCATTTGTTGAAGGAGCAACAATGCACTAATGGTTTCTAACTGAACACATGGGTGAGCCAATCACAATCAGCATCTAGAACCTAGGGGCAATGAGTAGCTTAGGTTTTTTTATAGTTAGGTTTTTTATTTTGGGGGTTGGTTGGGTGGTGGGTTTTACTGTTGGGGGGACTTTGTATTTTTTTTACAGGTAAAATAGTTGATTTCTTTAGGGCAATGCCCTAAAAAGGCCCTTTCTTTCATGTAATTGGTAAGAGTCCATGAGCTAGTGACGTATGGGATATACAATCCTACCAGGAGGGGCAAAGTTACTCAAACCTCAAAATGCCTATAAATACACCCCTCACCACACCCACAATTCAGTTTTACAAACTTTGCCTCCTATGGAGGTGGTGAAGTAAGTTTGTGCTAGATTTCTATGTTGATATTCGCTTCTCAGCATTTTGAAACACGATTCCTCTCAGAGTACAGTGAATGTCAGAGTGATGTGAAGGGAGTATCACCTATTGAATGCAATGGTTTTCCTCGCGTGAAATCTATTTCATAGGTTCTCTGTTATCAGTCGTAGAGATTCATCTCCTACCTCCCTTTTTCAGATCGAAGATATACTCTCATATTACATTACCTCTACTGATAACTGTTTCAGTACTGGATTGGCTATCTGCTAAGCTATATGTGGATGGGTGTCTTTCGGTAAGTATGTTTTCATTACTTAAGACACTCTCAGCTATCGTTTGGCACTTTATGTATTAATATAAAGTTCTAAATATATGTATTGTACTTATGTTTGCCATGAGTCAGGTTTATGTATATTTCCTTTTGCAGACTATTCAGTTTCATTTTTGGAAAAAAACATATTTAGGAAAATATTTTTCTTACCTGGGGCTTAGTCTTTTTTTCAAATTGACTGTTTTTTCATAACATTTTCACGGGCAAAATTAGGCTCGTGAGGCGCAAAATGCTGATGTTTATTGCGTCATTCTTGGCGGGAGAAGTTTTTTGACGTGAAGGTATGTCTGGTGATGCAAGTTTGTCATTTCCGACGTCTTAGTTGACGTTGAGTTCCTTGCACAAGGTTGCATCTGCAATGACACAAGTGTGTCATTTCCGGATGTTGTTAGTGCCAAACAATTTCATTTTGCGTTGTGCGTCATACTTGGCACCAAATAATTTCATTATTTAAAACCCCATTCCTATGTGCATCTTGCTTTTTTCTATGTCAGAGGACTATGCTTTTTTTCCCATTCCTGAAACTGCCATATTTGCTTTATATGTTTTTTTTTTCTCTTACATTTGCAAGATGTCTCAATCTGATCCTGTCTCACAAACCACTGTTGGATTCCTGCTGCCTGATAACAGTTCTACCCAAGATAAGTGTATCTGTTGTAAATTAGTTGAGCAGTAGTATGTAACAGTTGTCATGATAAACTTTTACATGCAGAGAATGTATCCATCAGTAATAGTACAATGCCTGGTGTTCCTTCAACATCTAATGTACATGATATCCCTGTGAATATAAAAGATTTTATTGCTGATGCAATTCAGAAGGCTTTGTCTGCTATCTCGCCTTCTAATAAACGTAAAAGGTCTTTAAAAACTTTTTATAAAGTTGATGAAATTTCAAATGACCGACAACATACTGAATTCTCCTCCTCTGATGAGGATCTATCTGATTCAGAAGATCCTACCTCAGATATTGACACTGACAAATCTACTTATTTATTTAAAATGGAGTATATTTTTCCTTGTTAAAAGAGGTGTTGATTACGTTGGATATTGAGGAAACTAGTCCTCTTGATATTAAAACTAGTAAACGTTTAAACCCTGTTTATAAACCTCCTGTGGTTACTCCAGAGGTTTTTCCAGTTCCTGATGCTATATCTGATATGATTTCTAAGGAATGGAATGGGCCTGGTACTTATTTTATCCCTTCTTCAAGGTTTAAAAAATTGTATCCTTTGCCAGCACTTAGTTTGGAGTTTTGGGAAAAGAGTTTTGGGGCTATTTCTACACTTGCCAAATGTACTACTATCCTATGGAAGATAGTACTTCCTTTAAGGACCCTTTAGATAGGAAACTTGAATCTTATCTAAGGAAAGCTTATTTATATTCTGTCTATCTTCTCAGGCCTGCCATTTCTATGGCTGATGTTGCAGCTGCATCAACTTTTTGGTTGAAAAGTTTAGCACAACAGGAAACAGAGCCTGATTTGTCTAGCATTGTTCGCTTGCTTCAACATGCTAATCATTTTATCTGTGATGCCATTTTTTATATCATTAAAATTTATGTTAAATCTATGTCTTTAGCTATTTTAGCTAGAAGAGCTTTGTGGCTCAAATATTGGAATGCTGACATGGTATCTAAATCTAGATTACTATCTCTTTCTTTCCAAGGTAATAATTTATTTGGTTCTCAGTTGGATTCAATTATTTTAAATGTCACTTGGGGGGAGGGAGATTTTTTGCCTCAGGATAAAAGACCTAAGGGTAAATCTAAAGCTTCTAACCATTTTCGCTCCTTTCGACAAAATAAGGAACAGAAACCCAATCCTTCCCCCAAAGAATCTGGTTCCAATTGGAAACCTTCTTCAAGTTGGAATAAATCTAAGCCGTTTAAGAAACCAAAGCCAGCCCCCAAGTCTGCATGAAGGTGCAGCCCTCATTCCAGCTCAGCTGGAAGGGGGCAGATTAAGATTCTTCCAAAGTATTTGGGAAGATTCTGTCCAAAATCAATGTATTCAGAGTATTGTCTCTCAAGGGTACCGAAAAGAATTCAGAGTAAGACCTCCTGTGAGAAGATTTTTTCTCTCACACATTCCAGCAAATCCAGTAAAGGCTCAGGCTTTTCTGAAGTGTGTTTCAGACCTGGAGCTTTCAGGGGTAATCATACCAGTTCTGTTTCAGGAACAGGGTCTGGGTTTTTTTCAAATCATTTGATTGTCCCAAAGAAAGAAAATTAATTCAGGCCAGTTCTGGATCTGAAAATGTTGAATCATTTTGTAAGAGTGCCAACTTTCAAAATGGTGACTATAAGGACTATTCTGCCTTTTGTTCAGCAAGGTCATTATATGTCTACGATAGACTTACAGGATGCATATCTTTATATTCTGATTCATCCAGATCACTATCAGTTTCTGAGATTCTCTTTTCTAGACAAGCATTACCAATTTGTCACTCTTCCATTTGGCCTAGCGACAGCTCCAAGAATCTTTTCAAAGGTTCTCGTGCCCTACTCTCTGTAATCAGAGAACGGGGTGTTGCGGTGTTTCCTTATTTGGACAATATCTTGGTACTAGCTCAGTCTTTACATTCTGCAGAATCTCACACGAATCAACTAGTGTTGTTTCTTCAAAGACATGGTTGGAGGATCAATTTACCAAAAAGTTCCTTGATTCCTCAGACAAGGGTCACCTTTTTAGGTAGATTCAGTGTCCATGACTCTGTCTCTAACAGACAAGAGACAATTAAAATTGGTTTCAGCTTGTCGGAACCTTCAGTCTCAATCATTCCCTTCAGTAGCTATGTGCATGGAAGATTTAGATCTCATGACTGCAGCATCGGACACGATCCCCTTTGCTCATTTTCATATGAGACCTCTCCAGCTTTGTATGCTGAATCAATGGTGCAGGGATTATACAAAGATATTACAATTAATATCCTTAAATCCCAATGTTCGACTCTCTCTGATTTGGTGGTTAGATCACCATCGTATAGTTCAAGGGGCCTCTTTTGTTTGTTCAACCTGGACTGTGATCACAACAGATGCAAGTCTTTCAGGTTGGGGAGCTGTCTGGGGATCTCTGACAGCACAAGGGGTTTGGAAATCTCAAGAGGCGAGGTTATCAATCAATATTTTAGAACTCTGTGCTATTTTCAGGGCTCTTCAGGTTTGGCCTCTGTTGAAGAGAGAACCGTTCATTTGTTTTCAGACAGACAATATCACAACTGTGGCATATGTCAATCATCAGGGTGGGACTCACAGTCCCCAAGCTATGAAAGAAGTGTCTCAGATACTTTCTTGGACTGAATCCAGCTCCTGTCTAATTTCTGCAGTTCATATCCCAGGTATAGACAATTTGGAAGTGGATTATCTCAGCCGTCAGACTTTACATCCGGGGGAGTGGTCGCTCCATCCAGATGTGTTTTTTCAGATTGTTTAGATGTGGGGTCTTCCAGAAATAGATCCGATGGCTTCCCATCTAAACAAGAAACTTCCCAGGTACCTTTCCAGGTCCAGGGATCCTCAGGCGAAGGCAGTGGATGCGTTAGCAGTTCCTTGGTGTTACCAACCTGATTATATCTTCCCGCCTTTAGTTCTTCTTCCAAGAGTGATTTCCAAGATCATCATGGAACAATCGTTTGTGTTGCTGGTAGCTCCAGCATGGCCTCACAGGTTTTGGTATACGGATCTTGTTCGGATGTCCAGTTGCCAACCTTGGCCACTTCCTTTAAGACCAGACCTTCTGTCTCAAGGTCTGTTTTTCCATCAGGATCTCAAATAATTAAATTTGAAGGTATGGAAATTGAATGCCTAGTGCTTAGTCATAGAGGTTTCTCTGACTCAGTGATAATTTTTTATGTTACAGGCTCGTAAATCTGTTTCTAGGGAGATTTATTATTGAGTTTGGAAGTCTTATATTTCATGGTGTTCTTCTCATAAATTCTCCTGGCAATCTTTCAGAATTCCTAGAATTTTACAGTTTCTTCAGGATGGTTTGGATAAAGGTTTGTCTGTAAGTTCCTTGAAGGGACAAATCTCTGCTCTGTTTTATTTCACAGAAAGATTGCTAAGCTTCCAGATATTCACTGTTTTGTATAGGCTTTGGTCCATATCAAGCCTGTGATTAAAGCAATCTCTCCTCCTCTGAGTCTTAATTTGGTTTTGAAGGCTTTACAGGCTCCTCCTTTTGAGCCTATGCATTCTTTGGACATTAAACAACTTTCTTGGAAAGTATTGTTCCTTTTGGCAATCGCTTCTGCTAGAAGAGTTTCTGAATTATCTGCTCTTTCTTGTGAATCTCCTTTTCTGATTTTCCATCAGGATAAGGCAGTTTTGCGGACTTCATTTAAATTTCTACCTAAGGTTGTGAATTCTAACAACATTAATAGAGAAATTGTTGTTCCTTCTTTGTGTCCTAATCCTAAGAATTCTTTGGAGAGATCCTTACATTATTTGGATGTTGTAAGAGCTTTGAAATATTATGTTGAAGCTACTAAAGATTTCAGGAAGACTTCTAGTCTATTTGTTGTCTGTTCTGGTTCTAGGAAAGGTCAGAAGTCTACTGCCATTTCCTTGGCATGGCATCTTGGTTAAAGCTTTTGATTCATCAGAATTATTTGGAGTCGGGTCAGGCCCCACCTCAGAGAATTACAGCTCATTCTACTAGATCAGTCTCCATTTCATGGGCTTTTAAGAATGAAGCTTCAGTTGTTCAGATTTGCAAAAGCAGCAACTTGGTCTTCTTTGCATACATTTAATAAATTCTACTGTTTTTATGTATTTGCTTCCTCAGAAGCAGTTTTTGGTAGAAAAGTTCTTCAGGCAGCTGTTTCAGTTTGATTCCTCTGCTTATGTTTAATTTTTTTCTTTTCATTGATGAGAATAAACTTATATTTTGGGTTGTGGATTAATTTTTTAAGCGGAAAATGACTGTTATTTTTATTATGCCCCCCTTTCTAGTGACTCTTCTGTGGAGTTCCACATCTTGGGTATTACTATCCCATACATCACTAGCTCATGGACTCTTGCCAATTACATGAAAGAAAACATAATTTATGTAAGAACTTACCTGATAAATTAATTTCTTTCATATTGGCAAGAGTCCATGAGACCCACCCTTTTTATGGTGGTTATGATTTTTTGTATAAAGCACAATTATTTCCAAATTCCTTTTTTTGATGCTTTTTACTCCTTTCTTTATCACCCCACTACTTGGCTATTCGTTAAACTGAATTGTAGGTGTGGTGAGGGGTGTATTTATAGGCATTTTGAGGTTTGGGAAACTTTGCCCCTCCTGGTAGGATTGTATATCCCATACGTCACTAGCTCATGGACTCTTGCCAATATAAAAGAAATTAATTTATCAGGTAAGTTCTTACATAAAATATGTTTTTAAGGGCTATTGGCAGTTTATTGTAGACTAAGGGGTGTTTTTATTTGAGGGGGCTTTTTTATTTTTATAGGGTTAATAGATTAGGTGAAATTGTTTTTATTTTTGATAATTTCGCTTATTTTTTTGTAATCTTAGTGTTTTTTATTTTTTGTGATTTTAGTGTTAATTATTTTTGGTAATCTTAGATATTTACATTTTTTGTAGGATTTGTTTGTTTTTTTTTAGTTGTAATTTAGAAAAAAAAATTCTAGTGTTAGCTTTTTTTTAAATTTGTAATTTAGATATTTTAATTGGCAGTATTTTTTTTTTATTAGATTAGTTATGTTAGGTTAATTTATAGTTTAATGTTAGGTTTATATTTATTTCACAGATAAGTTTTCATTTATTTAAATATGGTTATATTGTAATTTTAATTTAAATTTAGGGGGGGTGTTAGGTTTAGGGGTTAATAGTTTAATTTAGAGTTTTGCGATGTGGGGGGCTGGTGGTTTAGGGGTTAATAGGTTTATCTAGTGGTGGAGATGGGGGGGCAGAGGTTTAGGGGTTAATAACTTTATTATAGTGTTGACAATGTCAGTGGTGGCGGATTAGGGGTTAATAACTTTATTTAGGGGTCGGTGATGTCAGGGGTGGCAGATTAGGGGTTAATAACTTTATTTAGGTTCAGCGATTTCGGGAGCAGCAGATGAGGTGTGTTTAGACTTGGAGTTTATGTTAGGGTTTTAGGTTTAAACTTAACTTTCTTTTCCCCATAGACATCAATAGGGTTGCGTTACGGAAATTTTTCATTCCGCGATTGCAGGTGTTAGTTTTTTTCTAACACTCTCTCCCCATTGATGTTTATGGGGAAAGCATGCACGAGCATGTCAAAGCAGCCCTTGGATTGTGTGCGGTATGGAGCTTAACGCAACCATATCGCACACACAAGGAGGCTTTTCAGAAAATCGTAATGGCAGCGTTATGGAGGGTGAAATAACGCAACTTTTGTTGCGTTCTTTTTGCACCCTGTTTAGTGCAAAACTCATAATCTAGGTTTATATGAACTGCATGCATTATGAAAATGTTTTAACTTTACAATATCTCAGCTTTTACTCGTGACAGTTAAATAAAAGACTGTCTGCTTTGAGTGTGCTTTTAAACTGTCACTATAGTAAAATAAGTTCTATTGCCTAAGCAAAAGTTCTATTGCCTAAGCAATACTAACTAATTTTTTGGCAGCTTTCTGTTTCAGCTTTCTGTTTCATGGTCTATTTTAGACACAAGTAATTCATGTTTAGAAACAACCACTCTATGCTAAAGATTTTCCTCACAAATTTTTATGCTTAAAGGGACATGAAACCCAAACATTTTCTTTCATGATTCAGATTTAGAGGCTGAATTATCAAAGGTCTTACGGACCTGATCCAACAGTGCGGATCAGGTCCGCAAGACCTCGCTGAATGCGGAGAGCAATACGCTCACAAGAGCTGCTGGTGCAACGCTGTCCCCTGCAGACTCGCGGCCAGCAGGGGGGTCAATCAACCCGATCGTACTCGATCAGGTTGAATTCCAGCGATTCCTGTCCGCCTGCTCAGAGCAGGCGGGCAGGGTTATTGAGCAGCGGTCTTTGTGACTGCTGCTTCATAACTGCTGTTTCTGGCGAGTCTGAAGACTCGCTAGAAACACGGGCCCACAAGCTCCTTACAGAGATTGATAAATGGGCCCCAGAGAATACAATTTTAAATAACTTTCCAATTTACTTCTATTGTTTAATTTGCTTCCTTCTCTTGTTATCCTTTGCTGAAAGGTTTATCTAGGCAAGCTCAGGAGCAGCAGAGAACCTAGGTTCTAGCTGCTGATTAGTAGCTGCATATATATATATATTGATTGTGATTGGCTCACCCATGTGTTCAATTAGAAACCATTAGTGCATTGCTGCTCCTTCAACAAATGATACCAAGAGAATTATACAAATTAGATAAAAGAAGTAAAATAGAGAGTTGTTTAAAATTGTATTCTTTATCTGAATCATGAAGTAAAAAATTTGGGTTTCATGTTCCTTTAAACTATACAAACAATAAAGTTTTATCCCACATTTAGATTGTTAACTTTCAAAATTTCCACACACTGAGTACTAGACTCTCGCATATATTTTTTAATTTTCTTGGTGATATAAGCTAAATATGCAAAAAAAAATTATATTACATGGACTGTATCTCCATCCACCTATCTCAGTTGGGCTAGATCTCTCTGCCATTTTAATCACTATAGTGTCCAAAATCAGAAAAAAAGAGTAAAATCAACCTAAATGTTATACTATGTTCTATATTAAATCATTATAATTTATCTTGGAAAAGTAAAATCTCTTATATATGACCTGGTTTTAACAAAATGTAAATGAACGTTTTGTCTTTGGCCATTCTTAATTACATTATCTTCCAATTAAAATCAAATCTGATGAGTCAGAACACCCTATCTTCAAATATTATGCTATCATCAGGAAAATTAATTTTTTGTTACAAAACACATTTGGTATGCGTACAGTAAGGAAATGTCCTTTCAATTTTGCTCTCATATGCATACTACTACATCAAATTAATTGCAGTTTTAAAAAAACAAGAATTACAAGGTACCAATAATCTTACCCACACAATACACTTCATTGATAAAATTATCCTTTCTTCCATGCAAAATTTAGATTTTCCCATTGATAAAGTGAACAGAAAAAAATGAATGAATATAATTTATGGTTTGTTGTAATAGAGATTTCAAGTAAAACTATTAAATTTAAACCAAATGTATTAATCTGTACTAAGTATTTCCTATATTTTCTATTATCAATTACAACAAACAGTCATAAAGTAAATGCTTGCAAAGACTAAGCATTTTGTAACCAAATAACTCTATGAATTAAATTATATTTTAGCACCAGCATCTTAATATGCATTGATAGTGTCACAAATTGTAACATGCAGTATATACTGCTTTGCATTTTTATATCAATGATAGCTGCTGCAATTTTCATGAATTTTTTTTTTTTTTTTTTAAATCTCTAACAAAAGTTTGAGAATTCAATAAAGAACTGGATACATGGCCTCGACCACTTGAGGACGTAAGACACTTCCTCTAGCTCCATATCAATGGGAATATATGGCTGTTCAATATGCAGTTTTCAAACTTGCAAACAGGTGGTTTTCTCTAGGATGATGGAAGGCAATTTTGCTGTGTCTTCTATATTCAGAGAAGTCTTTAGATAAGATATTTAGAGAAGATCAGGATAAAATCCAGATATACAATAAAAATGGTGTTTACAGTCTATGATTCACAAAAGAGATAAAGATAGCACGGTAATTGAACAAGCAAAAGTGCATCATCAAAAATTAGTAATGCCATGACTGGCTGTTAAAGGCTGTCTTCTACTGGCTGTTTTATTTGATACAAATCAGATTGTATGCTCCTCTTAAATCTAGCTTTGCTTAGATCTTAGCTCTCTGAAGATGGTTAAATAATTCCAGTATTACAGGGAGCAGGTTCTGCTTTTTTAGTAATATATATATATATATATATATATATATATATATATATATATATATATATATATATATATATATATATATATATATATATTCATTCCAATCTAAAAATACAAGCATACAGAAAACTTCCCCATAGTGTAATACGTTTTAATAAAACATCAATTCATGACAATACAATCAATCCTTTGTGAATGGCTACTTGCAATTTCTTACCTTAATCAATATAAAAAATTGGCCATTCACAGGGGATTGATTGTATTGTCTTCAAAAATTGAAGTTTTATTAAAATTATTATATTATGAGGAGTTTTTCTGTGCGCTTGTATTTTTAGGTTTGGATATACTTACAGAATTCTGTTTTGGTACCAGAAGGATACAGTTTACAAACAGCCACTCCTCCACATATTAAGGGAAAATCGATACCTTCTTGCTACGAATAATGATATAAAGAAACTTTGTTTTGAAAATGAACTATATATTTTTGAAATACCTTTTAAACAAAGCTAAACTGGAAGCTTCTAACTAAGGCCTAGATTTGGAGTTAGGCGGTAGCCATGAAAACCAGCGTTAGAGGCTCCTAACGCTGGTTTTAGGCTACCGCCGGTATTTGGAGTCACTCAAAAAAGGGTCTAACGCTCACTTTTCAGCCGTGACTTTTCCATACCGCAGATCCCCTTACGTCATTTGCGTATCCTATCTTTTCAATGGGATCTTTCTAACTCCGGTATTTAGAGTCGTGTCTAAAGTGAGCGTTAGAAATCTAACGACAAAACTCCAGCCGCAGAAAAAAGTCAGGAGTTAAGAGCTTTCTGGGCTAACGCCGGTTCATAAAGCTCTTAGCTACTGTGCTCTAAAGTACACTAACACCCATAAACTACCTATGTACCCCTAAACCGAGGTCCCCCCACATCACCGCCACTCGATTCCATTTTTTTAACCCCTAATCTGCCGACCGCCACCTACGTTATACTTATGTACCCCTAATCTGCTGCCCCTAACACCGCCGACCCCTGTATTATATTTATTAACCCCTAACCTGCCCCACACAACATCGCCGCCAGCTACCTACAATAATTAACCCCTAATCTGCCGACCGCAAAGCGCCGCCACCTATATTATAGCTATGTACCCCTAATCTGCTGCCCCTAACACCGCCGACCCCTATATTATATTTATTAACCCCTAATCTGCCACCCTCAACATCGCCTCCACCTGCCTACACTTATTAACCCCTAATCTGCCGACCGGACCGCACCGCTATTATAATAAAGTTATTAACCCCTAATCCGCCTCACTAACCCTATAATAAATAGTATTAACCCCTAATCTGCTCTCCCTAACATCGCCGACACCTAACTTCAAACATTAACCCCTAATCTGCCGACCGGAGCTCACCGCTATTCTAATAAATGCATTAACCCCTAAAGCTAAGTCTAACACTAACACCCCCCTAACTTAAATATAATTTAAATCTAACGAAATTAATTAACTCTTATTAAATAAATTATTCCTATTTAAAGCTAAATACTTACCTGTAAAATAAATCCTAATATAGCTACAATATAAATTATAATTATATTATAGCTATTTTAGGATTTATATTTATTTTACAGGTAACTTTGTATTTATTTTAACCAGGTACAATAGCTATTAAATAGTTAAGAACTATTTAATAGCTACCTAGTTAAAATAATTACAAAATTACCTGTAAAATAAATCCTAACCTAAGTTACAATTAAACCTAACACTACACTATCAATAAATTAAATAAAATACCTACAATTACCTACAATTAAACCTAACACTACACTATCAATAAATGAATTAAATAAAATACCTACAATTACCTACAATTAAACCTAAGACTACACTATCAATAAATAAATTAAATACAATTCCTACAAATAACTACAATGAAATAAACTAACTAAAGTACAAAAAATAAAAAAGAACTAAGTTACAAAAAATAAAAAAATATTTACAAACATAAGAAAAATATTACAACAATTTTAAACTAATTACACCTACTCTAAGCCCCCTAATAAAATAACAAAGCCCCCCAAAATAAAAAAATGCCCTACCCTATTCTAAATTACTAAAGTTCAAAGCTCTTTTACCTTACCAGCCCTGAACAGGGCCCTTTGCGGGGCATGCCCCAAGAAGTTCAGCTCTTTTGCCTGTAAAAAAAAACATACAATACCCCCCCCAACATTACAACCCACCACCCACATACCCCTAATCTAACCCAAACCCCCCTTAAATAAACCTAACACTCAGCCCCTGAAGATCTTCCTACCTTATCTTCACCATACCAGGTTCACCGATCGATCCAGAAGAGCTCCTCCGATGTCCTGATCCAAGCCCAAGCGGGGGGCTGAAGAGGTCCATGATCCGGCTGAAGTCTTCATCCAAGCGGGAGCTGAAGAGGTCCATGATCCGGATGAAGTCTTCTATCAACGGCATCTTCAATCTTCTTTCTTCGGGAGCCATCATCTTCCATCCGACGCGGAACATCCTCTTCTCCCGACGCCTACTAGCCGAATGACGGTTCCTTTAAATGACGTCATCCAAGATGGCGTCCCTCGAATTCCGATTGGCTGATAGGATTCTATCATCCAATCGGAATTAAGGTAGGAATATTCTGATTGGCTGATGGAATCAGCCAATCAGAATCAAGTTCAATCCGATTAGCTGATCGGATTTGCCAATCAGATTGAGCTCGCATTCTATTGGCTGATCGGAACAGCCAATAGAATGCGAGCTCAATCTGATTGGCTTGGATCAGGACATCGGAGGAACTCTTCTGGATCGATCGGTGAACCTGGTATGGTGAAGATAAGGTAGGAAGATCTTCAGGGGCTTAGTGTTAGGTTTATTTAAGGGGGGTTTGGGTTAGATTAGGGGTATGTGGGTGGTGGGCTGTAATGTTGGGTGGGTATTGTATGTTTTTTTTTACAGGCAAAAGAGCTGAACTTCTTGGGGCATGCCCCGCAAAGGGCCCTGTTCAGGGCTGGTAAGGTAAAAGAGCTTTGAACTTTAGTAATTTAGAATAGGGTAGGGCATTTTTTTATTTTAGGGGGCTTTGTTATTTTATTAGGGGGCTTAGAGTAGGTGTAATTAGTTTAAAATTGTTGTAATATTTTTCTTATGTTTGTAAATATTTTTTTATTTTTTGTAACTTAGTTCTTTTTTATTTTTTGTACTTTAGTTAGTTTATTTCATTGTAGTTATTTGTAGAAATTGTATTTAATTTATTTATTGATAGTGTAGTGTTAAGTTTAATTGTAACTTAGGTTAGGATTTATTTTACAGGTAAATTTGTAATTATTTTAACTATTTTAGCTATTAAATAGTTCTTAACTATTTAATAGCTATTGTACCTGGTTAAAATAAATACAAAGTTACCTGTAAAATAAATATTAATCCTAAAATAGCTATAATATAATTATAATTTATATTGTAGCTATATTAGGATTTATTTTACAGGTAAGTATTTAGCTTTAAATAGGAATCATTTATTTAATAAGAGTTAATTTATTTCGTTAGATTTAAATTATATTTAACTTAGGGGGGTGTTAGTGTTAGGGTTAGACTTAGCTTTAGGGGTTAATACATTTATTACAATAGCGGTGAGCTCCAGTCGGCAGATTAGGGGTTAATAATTGAAGTTAGGTGTCGGCGATGTTAGGGAGGGCAGATTAGGGGTTAATACTATTTATTATAGGGTTAGTGAGGCGGATTAGGGGTTAATAACTTTATAATAATAGCGGTGCGGTCCGGTCGGCAGATTAGGGGTTAATAAGTGTAGGCAGGTGGAGGCAACGTTGTGGGGGGCATATTAGGGGTTAATAAATATAATATGGGGTCGGCGGTGTTAGGGGCAGCAGATTAGGGGTACATAGGGATAATGTAAGTAGCGGCGGTTTACGGAGCGGCAGATTAGGGGTTAAAAATAATATACAGGGGTCAGCGATAGCGGGGGCGGCAGAATAGGGGTTAATAAGTGTAAGGTTAGGGGTGTTTAGACTCGGGGTACATGTTAGAGTGTTAGGTGCAGACGTAGGAAGTGTTTCCCCATAGGAAACAATGGGGCTGCGTTAGGAGCTGAACGCTGCTTTTTTGCAGGTGTTAGGTTTTTTTCAGCTCAAACAGCCCCATTGTTTCCTATGGGGGAATCGTGCACGAGCACGTTTTTGAGGCTGGCCGCGTCCGTAAGCAACTCTGGTATCGAGAGTTGCAGTGGCGTTAAATATGCTGTACGCTCCTTTTTTGGAGCCTAACGCAGCCATTCTGTGGACTCTCAATACCAGAGTTATTTTAAAGGTGCGGCCAGAAAAAAGCCAGCGTTAGCTACGCGGGTCGTTACCGACAAAACTCTAAATCTAGCCGTAAGTTTTTAAAAGGTTTTATACTGGATTTGTATATCAATATCTGTGCATATTCCTCTTTATAGTAGTGTCTATCACATGCAGTTATATATAAATTGGTGTATACTGCCCCTTTAAGTACTGAAATAGTCAAAACCATCTATTTCAAATGACAAAATAATTTAATAAACACCATAAGGTAAATGGATCATTAGTAACAGATTAAAGAGAATAATTGTTTACAGTACACAGTCCCTGTAATGTAATAATGGGCTGTCATTTCTCTTTGCCAGTTATAGCTGCATATTTAGTAGACTATTACAACAGAAAATTATGTATTTCTACCAAATAGGCTATTAAATAGCCAGCCAACCCAACACAGCTGATTGGCATTATGCGTTAATTTGAAAATACATTTAACAAATTATCTTTTAAAATGTACACATTTCTTATGTAAAAGTCCATACATAGGCATCCTCTTCTCAATTTGTAATTATATACAATTAAAGGGACAGTATACACCAATTTTCATATAACTTCATGTAATAGACACTACTATAAAGAAGATTGTGCACAGATACCGATATAAAAATCCAGTATATAACCTTTTAAAAACTTACTTATAAGCGCTAAGTTTAGCACTGTTGATAAGGTTAGTCTGGGACACCAACTGAAAGGGGCTGGAAAACCAGGAAGACCAGACACTCACCCATTCCCCCTTCCCTGCATATGAAACGATAGATAACATAAACAGGAGCCAGCAGCAGTCTATAAATAAGCGCATACATCTGACACTTTGGGGTTTGGTTAGGAGTCTCAAAATCAGCACGTTATTAAAAAAATAAGCAAAACTATACATCGTTACAAAAATACTCCCAGATTGGCTATAAAAATGTATCATCTTCCAAATATTTATGCAAAGAAAAATCTAGTGTACAATGTCCTTTTAATATCAAGCATTTTAGATTGAAGGAACATTAAACACTAAGGGCCAGATTACGAGTGGAGTCAGGGCTGGCCGTGCAGTTTCTTCACTAGCCTGTAGGACAGGAGTGGGCTGAGGAGAGACATTGGAAGTGGATTTGAGTTACAGGACGTTAAGTCATTCTTGATGCTGATGTCTGGTGATTCTAATCTCACAATTTATTAGAGCACAATTACTGAACATTATATATTGTGTTTATGAAGTCCTTTGGCTGATATAGTAATGTAGCTTATACACTGGATAGCATGACTAAGAAATAATAGCTATTACGGTAGCTAAATTTATGAGAATAAGGGTTAGTCTAGCTGTTTCAGTCTCATCATCATTTCTGAAAATTCCCTCTTCTCCTGGTATCATACAACATCGACACCAGATGTCAAGTTTTCCCTATGTATGCTTATACGTGTGGTGCATTGCAACCGCTGGACTTACATTTGCGGACTTTCCTAGGTAGATGAACTATACCTATAAATACTATATGTATACCACTGTACTACTAACTCCTAAGTATGTTGTAGGCCTACATTTTGGGAATTTCTAGTGTGTGTAACTTGAGAGCTAGAGAGAGCGATGCTTATATAGCATACACTTTAGTAATATTGAACTAAACTAGTTAATCCTACTATGTGAATAGACAACCACTAAACCTAGCACCCTTAGTGCCCTTATTAAATGTCTTTCTGTGACTCCTTTTCCACTTATAACCTGTAAAAAGTCTGCTCCCTTATCATTATTGCGGTCCCCTCTTGATATTATACACTGGCGAGGAGGAGAGTATTTACATCAAAATATAGCTTGGGATACATTGCTTGTTCACTGTAGGGGACTCCGCTACCAGTCTAGGATTCGCCCCCCTCCCTTTCCCCTCCCCTCTCCCTTTCCACCCCCCTCCCTTTCCCCCCCTCCCTCCCCCCCTCCCTTTCCACCCCCCTTCCTTTCCACCCCCCTCTCTTTTCACCCTCCCTTTCCCCCCCCTCTCCCTCTTTCCTTCCTCTCCCTCTTCATCTCCCCCCCCTCCCACTTTCCCCCCTTCCTCTTCTTCCCCCACTTTCCCCCTCCCTCCTCTCCCTTCCCCCCTTCATCTCCCCCCTCTCCCTTTCCTCCTTCTCCCTCTTCCCCCCTTCTCCCTCTTCCCCCCCTTTTTCCCTCTCCCTTCTCTTCTCCCTCTCCCCTCTCCATCCCCTCTTTCCCTCTTCCCTTCCCCTTCTCCCTTTCCCTTCCCCCCTTCTTCCTCTTCCCCCCTTTTTTTCCCCCTCCCCCTCTCTCAAGTGTATGGTAAGGGATAAATAGCTTATCCTCCATACTCCTTTTTGGCAGAGTTATACTGTCTCTGCCCTGTCCGTAGAACCGCTGTCATAGTTTGTGCCTATATAAGTGTAAAAATGGCTCTTTGGATTAATAATGAAAAGATTTATTGTGAATATTATCCTGTGTTCAATGTCTACGGACTGTTTATCACCATAGTTTTAGTATAGATGTTAGCTCATTTGTGTAACTGATATATCTGTTATAACTACTGGCGGGATGGTTGGGGTTCAGAGATTTTTGAGTGATTAACATATGTGCTTAGTTTATAAACCTTTTTGAGCCTGCTGCCCTTGGTTTTTTAATCTCAATGACCCTATGCCAGCTGTGTTAAAGTGAACAGTTATACTCTTTTACCTATCTATATTTGGATTCATGTGTGAAGCAGTCCCTGTAGTTTTCTTTCTCTGACACAGAGTTGGGTACTTGTATCTTTAATGTTGTTATGTTTAATTGTATCATCCTCCTTCAATTTTATTATTAGTTTTATGGACCTACCCATGATCCTAGCTGTCATAGGAAGGAGTCTATAAAATGCAGGCCTTGCTTAGGCCTGTATTACTTAAAGGGACAGTATACACTCATTTTCATATAACTGCATGTAATAGACACTACTATAAAGAATAAGATGCACAGATACTGATATAAAAATCCAATATAAAACTGTTTAAAAACTTACTTAGAAGCTGTCAGTTTGGCTCTGTTGAAAAGGTAGCTGGAAAGCCCACTGCAAGTGGCAAATAAGACACTCCCCCCCTCCCCCTTCTTTTGCATATGAAAAGACCTTTTACACAAACAGAAGCAAGCTGGAGAAGGTAGCTGACGGTATTCACATAAATCTTTGGGGCTTGGTTAGGAGTCTGAAAATCAGACCAATGTTATTTAAAAATAAGCAAAACTATACATTTATTTAAAAAAAAAACTTTATGGGCTATATAAATAGATCATCTACAAAACATTTATGCAAAGAAAAAATGAGTGTATAATGTCCCTTTAAAACCCCTCTGAGTAGTACCTTTAATATATGGAGGCCCAAAAGTGGCCTCAGCTATCTTGGAGGGAAAAGAAGGTGATTTCAGGTTTGCTTTATGACCTTTATACATTTGATTTCCATTTCAACTTGGGAACGTTATGTGAATGCCACGATAAGGAAGCTATCTCTAAATATGTTATCATGTATTTGTTCATGTATGCGATATTTATCTTACCATATATTATGCGTCATATGTTTGTATGAGCAAACTGTTTTTTGTCTTGGAAATTGTTATTCCCTCAATAAAAAAAATTAATTATAAAAAAAAAAAACACTAAATTGTGAAAAATAAAAAACACTAATCTTACAAAAAATAATAAACAAAATTATCAAAAATAAAAACAATTACACCTAATCTAATAACCCTATAAAAATAGAAAAGCCCCCAAAATAAAACAAAAACCCTAACCTACAATAAACTACCAAAAGCCCTTAAAAGGGCCTTTTGTAGGGCATTGCCCTAAGTTAAACAGCTCTTTTACCTGAAAAAAATACAGTCACCCCAACAGTAAAACCCACCACCCAACCAACCACCCAAAATAAAAAACCTAACTCTAAAAAAAACCTAAGCTACACATTGCCCCTAAAGGGGCATTTGTATGGACATTGCCCTTAAAAGGGCATTCAGCTCTTTTTCAAAAGCCCAAAGCCCTAATCTAAAAAAAAAAACACGAAAAAAATGAAAAAAAAAAAAAAACGAACACTAACCCCAGAATATCTACTCACGATTCTTAAAGTCCGGACACCCATCTCCATCTAGGCGTCAAGAAGGGCGGCGATATCTTCTTCCATCCTGGGGGCATCTTATATCTTCATCCCAGCGGCGCAGAGCGGAGTCATCCAGGAAGCTGATCCCATCCTGTGCGCAGCATCTTCTTCATACGGTCACCACTGAAGTTTCAAAATGGCGTACCTTGCATTTCTATTGGCTGATTTGATTCTTCAAATTCAAATCAGCCAATAGGATGAGAGCTTTTGAAATCCTATTGGCTTTTCAAAACAGCCAATAGAATGAGAGCTACTGAAATCCTATTGGCTGTTCAAATCAGCCCCCAGGCCAGGCCCCCTGCAATAAAATGATGCCCCCATCCCCCTGCAATAAAACGATGTCCCCAGTCCCCCATGCAATAAAATGATGTCCCCAGTCCCCCTGCAATAAAATTATGCCCTCAGTCCCCCTGCAATAAAATTATGCCCCCAGCCATAAATGATGCCCCAGCCCCCCTGCAATAAAATTATCCCCCAGCCCCTCTGCAATAAAATGATGCCCCTATCACCCCTGGAATAAAATGATGCCCCCAGCACCCCTGCAATAAAATGATTCCCCCAGCCACCCTGCAATAAATTGATGCCCTGAGCCCCCCCTGCAATAAATGATGACACCAGCCCCACTTCAATAAATGATGCCCACAGCAATAAAATGAAGCCGCCAGGCCAGCCCCCGCAATAAAATGATGTCCCCAGCCCCTCGCAATAAAATGATGACCCCCTGCAATAAAATTATGCCCCCTGCCAAAAAATGATGCCTCAGCAATAAAATGCCCCGCCCCCCCCCCCCCGGTGCCCCCCTAGCCATAAAGGATGACCCAGCCCCCCTTGCAATAAAATGATGCCCCCAGCACCCCTGGAATAAAATGATGCTCTCAGCACCCCTGCAATAAATTGATGCCCTGAGCCCCCCTGCAATAAATGATGACACCAGCCCCACTGCAATAAATGATGCCCACAGCATTAAAATGAAGCCCCCAGGCCATCCCCTGCAATAAAATGATGTCCCCAACCCCTCACAATAAAATGATGACCCTCCTGCAATAAAATGATGCACCCTACAAAAAAAATGATGCCCCAGCAATAAAATGCCTGCCCGGTGCCCCCCAACCCATAAAGGATGCCCCAGCCCCCCTTGCAATAAAATAATGCCCCAAGCACCCCTGGAATAAAATGATGCTCTCAGCCCCCTTGCAATAAAATTATCCCCCCAGCCCCTCTGCAATAAAATGATGCCCCTAGCACCCCTGGAATATAATTATGCCCCCAGCACCTCTGCAATAAAATGATGCCCCCAGCCACCCTGCAATAAATTGATGCCCTGAGCCCCCCTGCAATAAATGATGACACCAGCCGCGCTGCAATAAATGATGCCCAAAGCAATAAAATTAAGCCCCCAGGCCAGCCCCCGCAATAAAATGATGTCCCCAGCCACTCGCAATAAAATGATGACCCCCTGCAATAAAAATTATGCCCTCTGCCAAAAAATGACGCCTCAGCAATAAAATGTCCCCCCCCCCGGTGCCCCCCTAGCCATAAAGGATGCCCCAGCCCCCCCTGCAATAAAATGATGCCCCCAGCCCCCTGCAATAAATTGATGCCCTGACCCTCCCCTGCAATAAATGATGACACCAGCCCCCCTGCAATAAATGTATGCCCTGAGCCTCCCCTGCAATAAATGATGACATCAGCCCCGCTGCAATAAATGATGCCCACAGCAATAAAATGAAGCCCCCAGGCCAGCCCCTGCAATAAAATGATGTCCCCAGCCCCTCACAATAAAATGATGACCCCCTGCAATAAAATGATGCCCCCTGCAAAAATGATGCCCCAGCAATAAAATGCCCCCCTGGTGCCCCCCTAGCCATAAAGGATGCCCCAGCCCCCTTGCAATAAAATGATGCCCCCAGCACCCCTGGAATAAAATGCCCCCCCCCCCCCGGTGCCCCCCTAGCCATAAAGGATGCCCCAGCCCCCCCTGCAATAAAATGATGCCCCCAGCCCCCTGCAATAAATTGATGCCCTGAGCCTCCCCTGCAATAAATGATGACACCAGCCCCCCTGCAATAAATGTATGCCCTGAGCCTCCCCTGCAATAAATGATGACATCAGCCCCAGCAATAAAATGCCCCCCTGGTGCCCCCCTAGCCATAAAGGATGCCCCAGCCCCCCTTGCAATAAAATGATGCCCCCAGCACCCCTGGAATAAAATGATGCTCTCAGCACCCCTGCAATAAAATGATGCTCCCAGCAATAAAATTATCCCCCCAGCACCTCTGCAATAAATGATGCCACCAGCCCCACTGCAATAAATGATGCCCACAGCAATAAAATGATGTCCCCAGTCCCCCCGCAATAAACTGATGCCCCCTGCAATAAAATGATGCCCCAGCAATAAAGTCCCCCCCAGCACCCCCTCCCAGCGGCGCCACCCATAAAAAATAAAAATAATTTAATTTTATAAAAAACACAACCTGACCTGTCTGAATTGGGCCCCCCTGTAGGACTGTCTCATGCATCACCACCAATAGTTCCGCCCCTGGCCCCTGCTGCTACTGCTCATAGCTGTGCCTGCTTTGATGTTGAAACTTCTGCTTATCACACACCACACAGTCATGTGACTCCACACCACCAGTCACCACCCTCTCCGAGTCCTGAGTTCCTGGGCTGTCGGTTTAAAAAAATGGTGCCAAAAATATATTTTAAAAAAATGGCAGCAAAAACAAAAATATTAATATTTTTTAGAAAGTTTACCATTGCCACAAGTGCAGGGCCCTAAGGCCGGCCCTGAGTGGAGTGGTATTTAATGCTCCCGCTATAATGCTCATGGGATATTTCCCTATCAGACCAATCCTGGCCAGTAGTCTTCTTATCCCAGCGTCAAGTGGCAAGATAAGGAAATATCCCAGAACAAAGTAGAAATAAATAAATGAGAATGTAATCCTATACTCACAGTAGAGCTGAGAAAACAGGGACGTGGTTCCAGACAGGGTGGGGAAGGCACCCCGAAGACAGTCCAATCCTTCAGGGAACCAATGGTTAATGCAGAGAGTGATTCATAAAGCAAAGTCCGTCAACAGGCAGGTAATCCAAGGGATCAGTAGATCAGGGGTTAAAGGAGAGTGGTCAGAGACATGCAAAGTTCGGCAACAATAATGGAATCCAGCAGTTCAGGGGTTATTCAGTAGAGTGGTCAGACAAGCAGAGTTCGGCAACAATAAGGCAATCCAGCAGTTCAGGGGTTAATCAGTAGAGTGGTCACAGACAGGCAGAGTTCAGCAACAATAATGGAATCCAGCAGTTCAGGGGTTATTCAGTAGAGTGGTCAGACAAGCAGAGTTCGGCAACAATAAGGCAATCCAGCAGTTCAGGGGTTAATCAGTAGAGTGGTCACAGACAGGCAGAGTTCAGCAACAGTAAGGCAATCAGCATTAGCAAATAGAGCAATAGAACGAAGCACCCAGGGAGCACAAGACAACCTATACTTGGGCAAGGTATAGGAAGTGAGGAGGTACTTACATAGGCGCAGATTCGCGCCAAGGATAGCAGACAGGTGAGCTACATCAGGATAAAGACCCGGCGTGCGGCGATGACGTCATAACCGCATGCACAACAATAGCCGCAATCATGGCAACGGCCGTGGGAGGAGAGTGCCAGGCCGCCACAGAGACAGAGCGGCGTGACACCCGCTTGCTCACTAGCTAACTCTGCTAGAAGTATGTTTTTTGTGCACGTTGGTTTGCGCTCATATTACAAGTTGAAAGTAAACTGTTTTTGCATGAGCGCTAACCCGAATGGGCGTAAAAAGATTAAATAAGAATATTGCAACCACATTAATGTATTCCCCCATAGAAGTTAATTGAGCCCAAAAAAATACCCTACTTGTGAGACAAGACGATCACATATTCTTAGGTGCGCTAAACTGGCATGAAAATATCAATATTTTGTATTCTAATGTTCTTCACATAGCAGAATATGCTTTATTTATTTATAAATACATGTTTCTACATATATATACTGTATATATATAGATACACATACACACAGAGAGAAGCACACTCACAGGAACGAACAACTGGCTCAATACTATTGTTAGCCTGTTCTATGGTGATTTACCACCTGGGTGCAGCTTCTTTTAGCCCAGTAATGCTTTTCACAGAGAAGAACTTTCCTGTGGTATATCAGTCTGATCCCGCCTATTACGTTCAGTCCAGCGCCGAAATACCAGGCAATTCCTTTCTGAACAAGGAACACAGCAACCCCAGACAATCGTTTCAGCCTTCATTGGGCCTCGTCAGTGAGGTGTAGCCATATTCCTCTAAGCACACTGATAAAGGAGTCCATGTCTGGTTTCCCCTTTTTGCCATAGGGAGACTAAATACACACAGAGAGAAGCACACTCACAGGAACGAACAACTGGCTCAATACTATTGTTAGTCTGTTCTATGGCGATTTACCACCTGGGTGCAGCTTCTTATAGCCCAGTAATGCTTTTCACAGAGAAGAACTTTCCTGTGGTTTATCAGTCTGATCCCACCTATTACGGTCAGTCCAGCACCGAATGAACAAGGAACACAGCAACCCCAAACAATCGTTTCGGCCTTCATTGGGCCTCGTCAGTGAGGTGTAGCCATATTCCTATATATATGTGTGTGTGTGTGTGTGATAATATACAGGTACAATATATGTAAAGGAATATCTATATATAAATACTTAGAACATATTCTGCTATATGTAGAACATTGGAATGATAAATGTTTACAGTAAATACACAGTATAACATTTTATTAAATATGAATATTGTATAAATCAGCTTTTTAATTTTTTTATCTACTTGAATGCAATGGAGTTCCAATGCTCTATATATACTGTATATATATATATATATATATATATATATATATATATATATATATATATATATATTTATAGTATCCCACATTATATCTTTCTATGTGACCGCACTGCCATAACCCTCTTAGGAATGGAGTTCACCAGAGCTTCACAGGTTTCCACTGGAGTCCTCTTCCAATTCTCCATGATGACATCACAGGGCTGGTGGATGTTAGAGACCTTGTGCTCCCCCACCTTCCATTTGAGGATGCTCCACAGATACTCAATAGGGTTTAAGTCTGGAGACATGCTTGGTCAGTCCATCACCTTTACCTTCAGCTTCTTTAGCAAGACAGTGGTTGTCTTAGAGGTGTGTTTGGGGTCGTCATCATGTTGGAATACTGCCCTTCGGCCCATTCTTCAAAGGGAGGGGGATCATGCTCTGCTTCAGTATGTCACAGTACATGTTGGCATTCATGGTTCCCTCAATGAACTTTAGCTCACCAGTGCCGGCAGCACTCATGCAGGCCCAGACCATGACACTCCCACCACCATGCTTTATTGTAGGCAAGACACACTTGTCTTTGTACTCCTCACATAGTTGCTGCCACACACGCTTGACACCATCTGAACCAAATAAGTTTATGTTGGTCTCATCGTACCACAGGACATGGTTCCAGTAATCCATGTCCTTAGTCTGCTTGTCTTCAGCAAACTGCAGGCTTTTTTGTGCATCATCTTTAGAAGAAGCTTCCTTCTGGGATGACTGCCATGCAGACCAATTTGATGCAGTGTGCGGTGTATGGTCTTTTTCTTTGGTTGACCATGGCGAGGCCTGTTCTGTGTGGAACCTGTCCTGTGAAACCGCTGTATGGTCTTGTGCACCGTGCTGCAGCTCAGATTCAGGATCTTGGCAATCTTCTTATAGCCTAGGCCATCTTTATGTAGAGCAACAATTGTTTTTTTCAGATCCTCAGAGAGTTCTTTGCCATGTGGTGCCATGTTGAACCTACAGTGACCAGTATGAGAGAGTATGAGAGCGATAACACCAAATTTAACACACCTGCTCCCCATTCACACCTGAGACCTTGTAACACTAACGAGTCACATGACACCGGGTAAGGAAAATGACTAATTGGGCCCAATTTGGACATTTCCACTTAGGGGTGTACTCACTTTTGTTGCCAACAATTTAGACATTAATGGCTGTGTGTTGAGTTATTTTGAGGGGACAGCAAATTTACTCTGTTATACAGGCTGTTCACCAACTACTTTACATTGTAGCAAAGTGTAATTTCTTCAGTGTTGTCACATGAAAAGATATAATAAAATATTTACAAAAATGTGAGGGGTGTACTCACTTTTGTGGGATACTGTGTATATATATATATATATATATATATATATATATATATATATATACACACACAGTGGGGCAAAAAAGTATTTAGTCAGCCACCAATTGTGCAAGTTCTCCCACTTAAGAAGATGAGAGAGGCCTGTAATTTTCATCATAGGTATACCTCAACTATGAGAGACAAAATGTGGAAACAAATCCAGACAATCACATTGTCTGATTTGGAAAGAATTTATTTACAAATTATGGTGGAAAATAAGTATTTAGTCAATATCAAAATTTCATCTCAATACTTTGTTATATATCCTTTGTTGGCAATGACAGAGGTCAAACGTTTTCTTTAAGTCTTCACAAGGTTGTCACACACTGTTGATGGTATGTTGGCCCATTTCTGCATGCAGATCTCCTCTAGAGCAGTGATGTTTTGGGGCTGTCGCTGGGCAACACGGACTTTCAACTCCCTTCAAAGGTTTTCTATGGGGTTGAGATCTGGAGACTGGCTAGGCTACTCCAGGACCTTGAAATGCTTCTTACGAAGCCACTCCTTCATTGCCCGGGCGGTATGTTTGGGATCATTGTCATGCTGAAAGACCCAGCCACATTTCATCTTCAGTGCCCTTACTGATGGAAGGTTTGCACTCAAAATCTCATGATACATGGCCCCATTCATTCTTTCATGTACACGGATCAGTCGTCCTTTTCCCTTTGCAGAGAAACAGCCCCAAAGCATGATGTTGCCACCCCCATGCTTCACAGTAGGTATCGTGTTCTTTGGTTGCAATTCAGCATTCTCTCTCCTCCAAACACGACAAGTTGTGTTTCTACCAAACAGTTCTACTTTGGTTTCATCTGACATTCTCCCAATCTGCTTCTGGATCATCCAAATGCTCTCTAGCATACTTCAGATGGGCCCGGACATGTACTGGCTTAAGCAGGGGGACACGTCTGGCACTGCAGGATCTGAGTCCCTGGCGGCATAGTGTGTTACTGATGGTAGCCTTTGTTACGTTGTTCCCAGCGGTCATTCACTAGGTCCCCCCGTGTGGTTCTGGGATGTTTGCTCACCGTTCTTGTGATCATTTTGACCCCACGGGGTGAGATCTTGCGTGGAGCCCCAGATCAAGGGAGATTATCAGTGGTCTTGTATGTCTTCCATTTTCTAATTATTGCTCCCACAGTTAATTTCTTCACACCAAGCTGCTTGCCTATTGCAGATTCAGTCTTCCCAGCCTGGTACAGGTCTACAATTTTGTTTCTGGTGTCCTTTGACAGCTCTTTGGTCTTCACCATAGTGGAGTTTGGAGTGTGACTGTTTGAGGTTGCGGACAGGTGTCTTTTATACTGATAGCAAGTTCAAATAGGTGCCATTAATACAGGTAATGAGTGGAGGACAGAGGAGCCTCTTAAAGAAGAAGGTCTGTGAGAGCCAGAAATCTTGCTTGTTTGTAGGTGACCAAATACTTATTTTCCACCATAATGTGCAAATAAATTATTTCCAAATCAGACAATGTGATTGTCTGGATTTGTTTCCACATTTTGTCTCTCATAGTTGAGGTATACCTATGATGAAAATTACAGGCCTCTCTCATCTTCTACAGTGGGAGAACTTGCACAATTGGTGACTGACTAAATACTTTTTTGCCCCACTGTATATCATAATATTGGCACCCCTGCATTTCTGTCAGATAATGCATCACTTCGCCCTGAAAATTGTTGCAATTACAAATATTTAGGCATTCTAATGTTTAATTATATAATATAAATATAACCTGTTCTGTAAATTGCATTAAGGCCCTAACTTCAGACTGCCTGCTGTGACCAGATACACCTCACAGACAGGATGCCTCAAACTACAAAGAAGCAAACATTTGTTTAGATATGAAGATAGGTTACTTCAAAGGGATTTTAGCACATGATATTCTCAGGTTTGTGTTTCCTTATTAGGAGTTTCCTGTCTTTAGGAGTGGGCAATGCATCTGCGAGAATAATGAAAGTTACAAAGGTTCTCAGGGATAATAGCTCTTCTCATCTAAGAGTTAATTACCCCATGCTGAGTTCAAATATACAAAATCCAGACAATATGTCTCTATTGAATATGGCAAAGAAAGTCTTTTAAATTTTGTGTAAGCTAGAATCCAAATAAGAATTTAAATCTTAAGATTTAAATAAATTGTTGGATACATTTTCAAATATTTCATTTGTATATATGGTATCTGAGGGATATCTCATGTCTCAACCATGTTGCACAATACCTTTAAATCTAAAGTGAATTAAATATAAATAATTATATTTGTATATTTAAATTGTTTAACATTTTCAGACATCTGATAAATGCATATATAATTTGTGCTTTAAATTATATCATATGTTTTTATACACATTCACATTGGAGATGTACTAGATATGGAAGGATATGATTCTATCAAAATCAAATAATAGTATAACTAATTATCAACTGATATACAAATAAAGTCAAATATACATATATCTATATTGAATTATAACTACTAGTCCACTCATAGATATATGACTTTTAAATACATCTTTTAAAATATTAGAAGTAGGAAATATATATCATATATATATATATATATATATATATATATATCATATATATATATATATATATATATATATATTCTAAGTGTATCCATGTTTATGCGCTCAGTTATATTAGATCGGCCATGTTTATTAATACTAGGAAATAATAAATATATTAAATATACATTTAAGAAAATATATTTTTCTGTAGTAGTATTTGCTAATGAAACTACATTCCATTGCCTATTGTACCCCGGTGTTCAATACGAGAATTGCAACCAAAGGGTATTTTAAATTGTCAGGGGATTTATAACTCAGTAAGTTGAACGATACTTGTGGTATACTGTCAAATAGTTGAAACTAAGTATCCCATTCCCATATTATGTATAACAACTTTATATCTCATATCTGGGAAATGGTAATAGACCAATCCAATACATTACCCCATAAAAGTTAGAGTGAAAACACATACCCCATGACGGTATTTATAAGGAATATAAACATATATACATAAGTAACAATATGTATTGACAGTGTGTATTCTCTCAATATTCCAGCTCGACAGACAATCCAACAAGACAAATCTAGAAAAACTAGCTTATGTCCCATTCTTTGTTCAAACCTAGTGGGATTCTTCTTTTTAATTAGAAAATCCAATAAAGTTTTTTTGTCTAGTATCTTTTATGTATTGCCTCCTCTAATCAGCATCTGTGCTAAATCTATAGCTTTGATTGAAAACTTTCCCACATTAGTTAAGTGTACACTATTGAAGTGTTGATCCACACTTGAATCTTTGTTGAAATTTTTAACATTGTTAAAGTGTTCACGTGCTCTTGTACCCAACTGTCTTGTTATCTTGCCAACATATTGACTGAGGCAAATCGTACACTCTAAAAGGTACACTACAAAAGTGGTTTTGCAGTTTGCACAAAATTCTATATTATATGTATGGTTATCCACTGATGATTTAAAATTACTGCTTACTTCTATCATGTCACAAGTAAGACGACCTCTGCCACCCACCACATTTATAATTACCAGTTGTATTTACCAATTCCTTTGTTTTTTTTTATCATAGTACCATACTAGGTGCTAATGTAGTGGCTAGTGTAACTGTTTTTTTAAACAAACTTACAAGAACCTATAGATTCCTTTAATATATCATCAGTGGATAATATAGACAAATTGTTCTTGAGTATTTGTACAATTTGTGGGAATTGTTTAGTATATTCTGTTGTAAATAATATATCCCCTTGCTGTACCCCTTTATTCTTAGGTTTAACTTGATGTGTATATTCTTGTGACTGACCAATTTCAATTCTTGCCGAATTCAGTAACTCAGGGTTGTAGCCTCTAGCTTCTAACCTCTTGCATAATTCCAAAGACTGTTCCAAATAAACATCATGATTCTAAGTCTTCCTCTTTAACCTGATGAGCTGACCCCTGGGTATGGCACGGATTAGGTGATGTGGATGACATGATTTTGCTTGTAAAATGGTATTCCTGCACTTGATTTTCAAAAAGTATGTGATACAATCACATTCTCCATGTCACCCTCCAATGTCACATCCAAGAAATCAACCCCCTGGTTACTACGAGTTCCCACAAATTAAAGTCTCCTATCATTATTATTTAAATATGCTGTGAGTTTCTCAAATCCTTCATCCCCAAGAGGTCCACTGATAATCAAAATTACATCATCAATGAACCTCCTTTAAAGTAATATGTTAGCTGCAAAAGGATTATGGGCATCATAGATATAGTTAAGCTCCCAAAAACCAACATAAAGATTTGTGAAAGAGGGGGCGTATTTGGCCCCCATTGCAGTTCTGCAGCATTGTAAACAATAAGAGCCATCAAATAGAAAGAAATTATGTTTTAAAATGAATTCCAATGCTAGAGATATAAAGGAAATAACGTCAGCACTAAAACTTGTGAACTTAGTTAAGAAATACTTTACTGCTAAGATGCCATTAGAATGTGGAATAACTGTGTACAATGACATGATATCTGCTACCACCCACGTGTGCCCCTCCATCCAAGTTACCCTATCAAGACATTCCAACAAGTGTTTCGAATCCCTAAGTTAAGAGTGTAAGCCCTTTACTATTGGCTGTAATATGTCATCCATCCATTCAGACATTGGCTCTAGAAGAGAACCAATGCCTGACACTCTTGGCCTTCCCGGGGGATTCACAGGGTCCTTGTGGATCTTGGGCAAATAATGGAAGACCCTCTACTGGAATTTTGGACCACTCTTCATTCACCAACTGCTCCAAGTCTCTGAGATTGGAAGGGTTTCTTTCCCAACTGCTGTTTTGAGATCTCTTCACAGGTTCTCTATGGGATTGAGATCTGGACTCATTGCTGGCCAGTTCAGTACTCTCCAGCGCTTTGTCTTAAACCATTTCTGGGTGCTTTTTGACATGTGCTTTGGGTCATTGTCCTGCTATAAGACCCATGACCACAGATGGAGACCCACCTTTCTGACACTGGGCTCTACATTGCACCACAGAATTATTTGGTAGTCTTCAGATTTCATAATGCCATGCACACAGTTAAGACATCCAGTGCCTGAAGCAGCAAAGCAACACCAAAACATCAGTGAACCTCCACCACGTTTGACTGTAGGGACTGTATTCTTTTCTTTAAAAACCACATTTCTTTTCTGAAAACAGTAGAATGATGGGCTTACCAAAAAGCTGTAATTTTGTTTCATCTCTCCACAGCACATTTTTCCAAAAGGATTTCGGCAATCCTCAGTTAAGTTTTGGCAAACTCCAATCTGGCTTTTTTATATTTCTGTGTCAGCAGTGGGGTCCTGCTGGGGCTCCTACCATAGCGTCCCTTTTCATTCAGATGGCAACATGTAGTGCAACTTGACACATTTCTACCCCGTGCCTGAAGGTCATCTTGAATTTGTCTGGAAGTTGATTGAGGTTCTTTATCCACCATTCAAACAATCCTTTGTTGCTATCTTGTGATCATTATTTCTTTTTTGTCCATGTCCAGAGAGTTAAAATACAGTTCCATGGGCTGTAAACTTCTTGACAATGTTGTGCACAGTGGACACAGGAACATTAAGATCTCGTAACTTTGAGATTGTCGATGCTTTTCCACAATTTTTGTTCTCAAATCCTCAGACAATTATTTTCTGCTCTTTCTCTTCTTCATGCTCAGTGTGGCACACAGAGACACACAACAGAAAGGTTGAGTAAATTTTTCACCATTTTAACTGGTTGCCGGTGTGATTTCTATATTGTCAGCACCTTTTAATTGATACAGGTGAGTTTAATTACAAAATACAGGAGCATTACAAACTTGCGGCTAGATTTAGAGTTTTGTCGGTAACGACCCGAAAAGCTAACGCTGGCTTTTTTCTGGCCGCACCATAAAAATAACTCTGGTATTGAGAGTCCACATAAAGGCTGCGTTAGGCTCCAAAAAAGGAGCGTAGAGCATATTTAACGCAGCTTCAACTCTCGATACCAGAGTTGCTTACGCAAGCGGCCAGCCTAAAAAATGTGCTCGTGCACGATTCCCCCATAGGAAACAATGGGGCTGTTTGAGCTGAAAAAAAACCTAACACCTGCAAAAAAGCCGCGTTCAGCTCCTAACGCATCACCATTGTTTCCTATGGGGAAACACTTCCTACGTCTGCACCTAACACTCTAACATGTACCCCGAGTCTAAACACCCCTAACCTTACACTTATTAACCCCTAATCTGCCGCCCCCGCTATCGCTGACCCCTGCATATTATTATTAACCCTAATCTGCCGCTTCGTAAACCGCCGCTACTTACATTATCCCTATGTACCCCTAATCTGCTGCCCTAACATCGCCAACCCCTATATTATATTTATTAACCCCTAATCTGCCCCCCACAACATCACCTCCACCTGCCTACACTTATTGACCCCTAATCTGCCGAGCGGACCGCACCGCTATTATTATAAAGTTATTAACCCCTAATCAGCCTCACTAACCCTATAATAAATAGTATTAACCCCTAATCTGCCCTCCCTAACATCGCCGACACCTAACTTCAATTATTAACCCCTAATCTGCTGACTTGAGCTCACTGCTATTCTAATAAATGTAATAACCCCTAAAGCTAAATCTAACCCTAACACTAACACCCCCCTAAATTAAATATAATTTTAATCTAACGAAATTAATTAACTCTTATTAAATAAATTATTCCTATTTAAAGCTAAATACTTACCTGTAAAATAAATCCTAATATAGCTACAATATAAATTATAATTATATTATAGCTATTTTAGGATTAATATTTATTTTACAGGTAACTTTGTATTTATTTTAACCAGGTACAATAGCTATTAAATAGTTAAGAACTATTTAATTGCTAAAATAGTTAAAATAATTACAAATTTACCTGTAAAATAAATCCTAACCTAAGTTACAATTAAACCTAACACTACACTATCAATAAATTAATTAAATAAAATACCTACAATTATCTACAATTAAACCTAACACTACACTATCAATAAATAAATTAAATACAATACCTACAAATAACTACAATGAAATAAACTAACTAAAGTACAAAAAATAAAAAAGAACTAAGTTACAAAAAATAAAAAAATATTTACAAACATAAGAAAAATATTACAACAATTTTAAACTAATTACACCTACTCTAAGCCCCCTAATAAAATAACAAAGCCCCCCAAAATAAAATAAATGCCCTACCCTATTCTAGATTACTAAAGTTCAAAGCTCTTTTACCTTACCAGCCCTGAACAGGGCCCTTTGCGGGGCATGCCCCAAGAAGTTCAGCTCTTTTGCCTGTAAAAAAAAACATACAATACCCCCCTCCCAACATTACAACCCACCACCCACATACCCCTAATCTAACCCAAACCCCCCTTAAATAAACCTAACACTAAGCCCCTGAAGATCTCCCTACTTTGTCTTCACCTCACCGGGTTCAGCGATCGGTCCAGAAGAGGGTCCGAAGTCTTAATCCAAGCGGAGCAAGAAGAGGTCCTCCATCCGGTAGAAGTCTTCATCCAAGCGGGGCAGAAGAGGTCTTCCATCCGATTGAAGTCTTCATCCAAGCGGGATCTTCTATCGTCATCCATCCGGAGCGGAGCGGCAGCATCCTGAAGACCTCCGACGCGGAACATACATCCTGGCCGACGACTGAACGACGAATAACGGTTCCTTTAAATGACGTCATCCAAGATGGCGTCCCTCGAATTCCGATTGGCTGATAGGATTCTATCAGCCAATCGGAATTAAGGTAGGAATATTCTGATTGGCTGATGGAATCAGCCAATCAGAATCAAGTTCAATCCGATTGGCTGATCCAATCAGCCAATCGGATTGAACTTGATTCTGATTGGCTGATTCCATCAGCCAATCAGAATATTCCTACCTTAATTCCGATTGGCTGATAGAATCCTATCAGCCAATCGGAATTCGAGGGACGCCATCTTGGATGACGTCCCTTAAAGGAACCGTCATTCTTCAGTTGGACGTCGCCGGATGAAGATGGGTCCGCGGTGGAGGTCTTCAGGATGGAGCCGGTCCTCATCGGATGAAGATAGAAGATGCCGCTTGGAAGAAGATGGTTGCCGGTCCGTATCTACTCTTCTTCCCGGATAGGATGAAGATTTTGGACCCTCTTCTGGACTTCTTCAGCCATCGGATGATGGATGTCTAGCCCCCTCTTGGGTTGTATGAAGATATCGGAGCCAGGACGGATCGGTGAACCTGGTATGGTGAAGACAAGGTAGGATGATCTTCAGGGGCTTAGTGTTAGGTTTATTTAAGGGGGGTTTGGGTTAGATTAGGGGTATGTGGGTGGTGGGTTGTAATGTTGGGGGGGGTGTATTGTATGTTTTTTTTTACAGGCAAAAGAGCTGAACTTCTTGGGGCATGCCCCGCAAAGGGCCCTGTTCAGGGCTGGTAAGGTAAAAGAGCTTTGAACTTTAGTAATTTAGAATAGGGTAGAGCATTTTTTTTATTTTGGGGGGCTTTGTTATTTTATTAGGGGGCTTAGAGTAGGTGTAATTAGTTTAAAATTGTTGTAATATTTTTCTTATGTTTGTAAATATTTTTTTATTTTTTGTAACTTAGTTCTTTTTTATTTTTTGTACTTTAGTTAGTTTATTTCATTGTAGTTATTTGTAGGTATTGTATTTAATTTATTTATTGATAGTGTAGTGTTAGGTTTAATTGTAGGTATTTTATTTAATTAATTTATTGATAGTGTAGTGTTAGGTTTAATTGTAACAGGTTAGGATTTATTTTACAGGTGAATTTGTAATTATTTTAACTATTTTAGCTATTAAATAGTTCTTAACTATTTAATAGCTATTGTACCTGGTTAAAATAAATACAAAGTTACCTGTAAAATAAATATTAATCCTAAAATAGCTATAATATAATTATAATTTATGTTGTAGCTATATTAGGATTTATTTTACAGGTAAGTATTTAGCTTTAAATAGGAATAATTTATTTAATAAGAGTTAATTCATTTTGTTAGATGTAAATTATATTTAACTTAGGGGGGTGTTAGTGTTAGGGTTAGACTTAGCTTTAGGGGTTAATACATTTATTAGAATAGCGGCGAGATTCGGTCGGCAGATTAGGGGTTAATAATTGAAGTTAGGTGTCGGCGATGTTAGGGAGGGCAGGTTAGGGGTTAATAAATATAATATAGGGGTCGGCGGTGTAAGGGGCAGCAGATTAGGGGTACATAGCTATAATGTAGCTGACGGCTCTTTGCGGTCGGCAGATTAGGGGTTAATTATTGTAGGTAGGTGGCGGCGACGTTGTGGGGGGCAGGTTAGGGGTTAATAAATATAATATAGGGGTCGGCGATGTTAGGGCAGCAGATTAGGGGTACATAGGGATAATGTAGCTGGCGGCGGCATGCGGACGGCAGATTAGGGGTTAATAAGTGTAGGTAGCTGGCGGCGACGTTGTGGGGGGCAGATTAGGGGTTAATAAATATAATATAGGGTCGGCGGTGTTAGGGGCAGCAGATTAGGGGTACATAAGGATAACGTAGGTGGCGGTCAGCAGATTAGGGGTTAAAAAAATGTAATCGAGTTGCGGCGATGTGGGGGGACCTCGGTTTAGGGGTACATAGGTAGTTTATGGGTGTTAGTGTACTTTAGAGTACAGTAGTTAAGAGCTTTATGAACCGGCGTTAGCCCAGAAAGCTCTTAACTACTGACTTTTTTCTGCGGCTGGAGTTTTGTCGTTAGATTTCTAACGCTCACTTCAGACACGACTCTAAATACCGGAGTTAGAAAAATCCCATTGAAAAGATAGGATACGCAATTGACGTAAGGGGATCTGCGGTATGGAAAAGTCGCGGCTGAAAAGTGAGCGTTAGACCCTATTTTGAGTGACTCCAAATACCGGAGGTAGCCTAAAACCAGCGTTAGGAGCCTCTAACGCTGGTTTTCACGGCTACCGCCAAACTCCAAATCTAGGCCTTTGAATGCAATTATTTCTTACAATTTTGAGAATGTGCCAATAATTTTGTCCAGTCTATTTTTGGATTTTTGTGTGGAATGTGTCAGATTTGGCTTTTTTTCTCCACTTTTTTGTGTCATACCAATACAAAAAAAGAAATAAACATTAGAATGCCTAAACATTTGTAATTGCAACAATTTTCTGGGTGAAGTGGTGCATTATCTGTCTGGCCATGACTTTTTATATATATATATGTTATTATATTATTATAGTCCTTTCCATTCAAATACCTTGTCATATACCATATACCTTTTACCCTTATATAAGGTTTTTATTAATATTAATTTTAATATTTTTATCAGATAGTGTATATATGAGAGTAACACTTTATTTAAATGTATTTATGTTGTGTTTGGTGCACAATTTTTAAACTCTTACACTTCACTCTAGGGGGTAAATTTTCCATTTGCCAGGCAGACATGATTCGCTTTAGCCCGACATCGCTAAATGTAGCATAAAAGGTGGTGAACAAGTTATGGAACAGCAATCTTGCGACTGCTGCTTCTTAACTTTAGTTTCCGGTGAGCCGGAAACTTCGGGCGCATTCAACAGCATCCGCTGCTTTTTAAATCCGGACCTAACAATCAATGTACAGAGCATATCTAAAGACGTAATATTACAGTAATAATAACAATATAATCCTCTTAATTAGAAGTGAACATTATATGAAGCCCTTTAAATCAAATAGTTAATCCAGAAAAAAACTACCTTTTTTTTAGGGAATGAGCAATTATTGGCCCAGCAGCCACAACATTATACTAAATTGACTGGAGCTATGAACACATATTGATGATAAAATAACTCATCAACAGGTGTGAACGTCCTGAATACATTCAAAATGGCATCTTGCAAGTTTAAAAGAGATGCTTCTTTGTGTAACTGCAGAACAGTCTATGCTATGTAACATTAAGTTGTTAAAGTGTTAATACAGGTTTTTAGCAACTGTAAAAAAAACAGTTTCTTCTCACTTGGTGCTTAGCACTGATTAAAACTCTAGGTTAGAAATACTGACACCACAATAAATCACAGTTTCTTTAATTACAGCATGTCTGCTTCCATTTATTTTCTATGTATAGCTTTGTATCAATTATAATGCACTTAAAACACAATTCAGAATATTTTCAGGACTTGTACTGTAAAATAACATTTACAAAGTTTACTATGTGATTATGCACCAACTTTTTTGATTCAGATTATACTTATACTATATATATATATATATATATATATATAATATATATATATATATATATATATATATATATATATATATATATATATATATAAATTCATTAAAATTATGGGGGGAGATAAAAAACTGAAATTAAAATCCTCTATGTCTCAAAATTAAATCAATGTAAATATTTGCATAGGAAATTAGCACATCTAGGCAAGTATCCCTGCTTGCTTTTCCCCAGAATTTCTTAATATACAATGTTACCAATGCGCAAGAGAATTGTGGGTAAGATATGCAAATTAGATATGCAAATTCTCAGTTTTTTTGTTTCAAAATACCGTTTTGACACAGCGATCCTTTTAACAGGATTATCACAGCAAACCAGAAATCACTCACTAGACAAGCCTGTTTCGTTCTTTTTGGAACTCATCAGTAGGAGATAGATTTCTGGTTGCTGCATTGGTAAAGCTATTTTTATGCTTAAACCAAAATTCATTAAAATTATGGGGGGAGATAAAAAACTGAAATTAAAATCATCCATGTCTCAAAATTAAATTAATGTAAATATTTGCATAGGAAATTAGCACATCTAGGCAAGTATCCCCGCTTGCTTTTCCCCCGAAATTCTTAACATACAATGTTATCAATGTGCAAGAGAATTGTGGGTAAGATATGCAAATTAGATATGCAAATTCTCTGTTTTTTTTGCTTCAAAATAATGTTTTGACACAGTGATCCTATTAACAGGATTATTACAACAAACCAGAAATCACTCACTAGACAAGCCTGTTTCGTTCTTTTTGGAACTCATCAGTAGGCGATAGATTTCTGGTTGCTGCATTGTTAAAGCTATTTTCATGGTTAAACCAAAATTCATTAAAATTATGGGGGGGATAAAAAACTGAAATTAAAATCCTCCATGTCTCAAAATTAAATTAATGTAAATATTTGCATAGGAAATTAGCACATCTAGGCAAGTATCCCTGCTTGTTTTTCCCCAAATATTCTTAATATACAATGTTACCAATGCGCAAGAGAATTGTGGGTAAGATATGCAAATTAGATATGCAAATTCTGTTTTTTGCTTCAAAATACTGTTTTGACACAGCGATCCTTTAACAGGATTATTACAGCAAACCAGAAATCACTCACTAGACAAGCCTGTTTCGTTCTTTTTGGAACTCATCAGTAGGAGATAGATTTCTGGTTGCTGCATTGGTAAAAATTATCAGTTTTTTTGCTTCAAAATACTGTTTTGACACAGCGATCCTTTGACACAGCGATCCTTGAGTTCCAAAAAGAATGAAACAGGCTTGTCTAGTGAGTGATTTTTGGTTTGCTGTAATAATCCTGCTAAAAGGATCACTGTGTCAAAACAGTATTTTGAAGCAAAAAAACTGAGAATTTGCATATCTAATTTGCATATCTTACCCACAATTCTCTTGCGCATTGGTAACATTATATATTAAGAATTTCGGGGGAAAAGCAAGCGGGGATACTTGCCTAGATGTGCTAATTTCCTATGCAAATATTTACATTGATTTAATTTTGAGACATGGAGGATTTTAATTTCAGATTTTTATGAATTTTGGTTTAACCATGAAAATAGCTTTACCAATGCAGCAACCAAAAATCTATCGCCTACTGATGAGTTCCAAAAAGAATGAAACCAATGCGCAAGAGAATTGTGGGTAAGATATGCAAATTAGATATGCAAATTCTGTTTTTTGCTTCAAAATACTGTTTTGACACAGCGATCCTTTAACAGGATTATTACAGCAAACCAGAAATCACTCACTAGACAAGCCTGTTTCGTTCTTTTTGGAACTCATCAGTAGGAGATAGATTTCTGGTTGCTGCATTGGTAAAAATTATCAGTTTTTTTGCTTCAAAATACTGTTTTGACACAGCGATCCTTTGACACAGCGATCCTTGAGTTCCAAAAAGAATGAAACAGGCTTGTCTAGTGAGTGATTTCTGGTTAGCTGTAATAATCCTGTTAAAAGGATCGCTGTGTCAAAACAGTATTTTGAAGCAATAAAACTGAGAATTTGAATTTCTTACCCACAATTCTCTTGCGCATTGGTAACATTCTATATTAAGAATTTCTACTTGCCTAGATGTGCTAATTTCCTATAGAAATAGTTACATTGATTATATATATATAATCATAACAAAAAAGCAATGTATATGAAAGTTTAACTACATTTTAAAAATCAGGTTTTTATGAAAAATATGGGTGGTCATTTAGTTTTTTCATATTGCGTATTATTTCTGAAACACAAAAAACTTCTGGGGTAGATTTTTCTGCCTAGTCAGCAACAACTGGTAAAGTAAGAATAATCCCATCTATTTTTATTAAACATGTGAAATAGGAAAGTTGTCATGTTGGCATGATTAAGGGGTAACACCCGAAATGTTGTCTCCGCCATATTTAAGATTGAATAAAGCGATGATGATTATGGACTGATATGGGTGCTGCATTCTTTATTTCTTGAACTATTTATTGTGGGGCTGTATGCAAGATCATGGGATTGGCATGCACCTCAGAGGTTTCGACTACTTTTGATTATTGATAAAAATTTAACACCAGGCTGTTATGTTGTCTACCATGGGGGTCTAGTTATCTTCTGGAATTCCTTCCTATTTATTATCTCAATAGTAATGATGTTGAATTGAAATTTAGTGGGTTTAGTATCAAAGCTTTTTTGAAGTGACTTTAAACAGCATTAAAGTATTCTTTAGTATTTTAGTATTATTTTAGTTCAAAAATATCAAGTTGGGCTGTGACCCTTATTTTTGCAGGTTTGATCGAATATTCCTATACACATACATCTCTCACCGTATTTAAAGGGACAGTCTACTTGAAAATTCTTATTGTTTAAAAAGATAGATAATACTTTTTATTACCCATTCCCAGTTTTTAATTACCAACACAGTTATATTAATAGACGTCTGTGATTACCATGTATCTAAGTCTCTGCAGACTTTATCACAGTTCTTTTGACATCTTGCATTTTAGCCAATCATTGCTGACTCATTAATAACTCAATGAGAGTGAGCACAATGTTATCTATATAACACACATTAATTAGCACTGTCTAACTGTGAAAAACAGTCCAAATGCACTGAGAAAAGAGGCAGCCTTAAACAGTTTAGAAATAAGTTTGAGGCACCTAGCTTTAGCTTTCAACAAGGAATATCAAGAAGAACAAAGTTAATTTCATTATGAAAGTACATTTGAAATTTGTTTAAAATTGCATGCCCTATCTGAATCATGACATTTTAATTTTGACTTGACTGTCCCTTTAATATAATGTATGTAGGCCACAAGTATGCACTTGAGTGTGGGAAGAACTGACAATGAGAATGTGTCTTTAAATGGATACTAAACCCAATTTTTTTCTTTCATGATTCAGATAGAGCATGCAATTTTAAGCAACTTTCTAATTTACTCCTATTATCGTTTTTTCTTCATTCTCTTGTTATCTTTATTTGATGACATCACTTGGTTGTTTGGACTTTGGCTATAGACAAATTAGTGGTGTAATCGCAAAGAGTGGGGATTTTTTAATCCTTGGGGTTTTCCACATAGCTACAAAGAAGCCAATGGCATAGTAAAGATGCAGATAATTTATTCAACACTGTTGATTACTGTCTTGTGTGTTCATTTTCAGGTTCATTTAATCAATTCTACTAATTCATAACAAATGTGTACTTCATAGTTTTGTAATAAACAATTTACATTTTAAAACATTAAATTAACAATCATAAATCAGCTCTCTAATGACTTTGATTTGAGCAATAATTATTTTTTAATAAAACAAGTTAACGATCTTAAACTCAACATTAAAACTTAATAAAAAAAAATAAAAATAAAAATCTGTGAACAAGTAAGGTTCAAGAGAGGACAAGACAAATCTTCAAGAGATTAAGGATATCAAAATAGAAGAGATGTAAAATCATGGGACGAAACAGTTTAAAAAAGTATTTCCTAATGGATTATAATAATACCACTATCAAATTTTCTCTGTGCAAAAGTATTGGTAGAAACCACACAATAACCATGTTTTCTTTTGAATTGGAATGCCTTTGAATTTAGAAACCTATTGAAAACTATTCAATGTACATTTTTTAGATCACTTCTGATGCATTACAACGACCCAGTATTAACGGTATATACTGTATCTACTTTAATGTTGACGTTGTCAATGTCAAACGCAAATTGACTTAAAACTCCTTGTAATTACAAGACATTTCTTTAGTCTTTCAAAAAATTAACTAACAAAACAAGTGTGAATTTGGCTTAATCTGGACTTATTAATGAAGTAGATGCAGCTCCGCACTGTCATTGTTATAGAAAAATGTGCATTTTCTGACATATATTATGGTATCACAATTGCTGAGGTCAATTTGGGACAGATATGAAGAAAACTATGTAAAGTTTGCAGTGTACAATTTCAGTTCTCAGAATTTGGACTATACATAATTACAAATTTTATATTACAATCCTAATATGTTTTATGCCCCTTTAGTATAACTCTTTGTAATATTTGACTTTACATTGGCAGCAATAGTATAGCATTTTGAAAAAAAATATATTCACCCTACCACATTTTTAAAATACATTTCCTTTTACGTGGAATTAATTTTACAAGATGGTTACCATGTGAACTTGTCAGATCAATTTGAGCACAAACATGTTAACACTTAAAAATCATTCACTCACGTTTGCATTAAAAATACATTTTCCTATCATTTTGACCTCATTGATCGTACATGACATACACTCAGTTAAAAATAAGAAAAATGTTACGTATTGTCCTTGTAAATGCTTATTCAACATTTTTCCATTTTAAATCTTCAAGCATATAAATTATATTCTGTAAAACATGAGCAGTTTATTTATTATTTACTGGGTTTTCCTCTAATAAAACAAGTTTGGGGGAATTTTGCATTTTACTTACATTTTATTTCCATTAGCCACTCTTTAAAGTTTAAAACCTGCTTTGTTTCTCTGCTTCCAAGATTTACATATTTGCTTTTATGGTTGCATACATTTGTACTTGTTGACATGACGGGAAGAAAACTGTGTAACAAAATGGAAGGTTTATAGGCTGAAAAAGAACTTAAGCTGCAGTTACTGCTCAGCTGTCATAGTTGCTTAGTGCAGTCTTCCTTGCTCAAACTCCAGCTTTTCACAAATTTACTGGTAAATGAAAAATGTGCATTTGTTTGCCCTTATATTTCTTTAACAATTCCCTTTTAAAGGCCAAATTTTCTAAACTCTTGCTGTATTTAACTTGTGCAGATAGACAGATAGATAGATGATAGATAGGCAGATAGTTTATTAGATAGATAGATATATGATAGATAGATAGATGATAGATAGATAGATAGATAGATAGATGATAGATATATGATAGATAGATAGATGATAGATAGATAGATGCTAGATAGGCAGATATATTATTAGATATATAGATAAATAGATGATAGATAGATAGATTGATAGATAGTTGATAGATAGATAGATAGATAGATAGAAAAAAGATGGAATGATAAATAGAGAGATAGTTAAATGGATGGAGGGTTGAATAGATAGATAGATGATAGATAGATAGATAGATAGATAGATGATAAAAAATATGGATACATAGATAGATAGATAGATAGATAGATAGTTAAATGGATGGATAGATGGTTGGATTGATAAGTATAGATGGATAGATAGATAGATAGATAGATAGATAGATAGATGGATAGATAGATAGATAGATTGATAGATAGATTATAGATAGCACAAAATGTTTGGTTGATTTGTTCATGTGGTTAAAACTTTTAAAGGTGGGAATGGCTTCCAATTTTACTGTTTAATAATGGTCCATCAATCTTCTTGTTATTTGATTTAATCTTGTGTCAAACAAAAAGTATTGAACAAATACATTATTTTTTTACTGAATTCCCAGCATTCAATGGCGCTCTATCTAAAAATGGATTTCATATCCCTTTAAGGTTGCTTAATTTCTCTTTTATCTCATAGAATAATGTTTGTAGTGAGAAACATGGGCTTTTTTTTTTTTTTTTTTTTTTTTTTTCCAAAAGTTTTTTTATTGAGGGTTAAATATTACAGCAGATGTCATAACGCAGATGACCAATTGGTGAACATATACATAAACATTATGCCGTTGGTATGACACAGCAAGCGTAGCAATTAATGACATTACTGCGTATATAGGTCAAGTATGTCTAGAATGAAATAGAATATCTGTCATATAAACCTCATTTTCGATTAGTGTGAACTCAGAAATAAATCCATTATGAAAACATCATTTACAAACAGAATGAACAAACTTAGGTTATAAGGACCGGGTAGTACCTCAGTCCTACCCAGTAACTCAATTTTCTAGGAATTTCGTGAAGTCAGCTTAGAAGTGCCCCTCCGTGTACTACAACTGGGAATTGTAGTGCGCATTTCCAGGCGGGGAAGTCCGGGTGGGGCATGAGGAAGGAGGGAATAGGAGGGGGGGGGGGAGAGGGAGGGGAAAGGGCATGTTGATGGGGGTGACTAGGACCTTGGGTCCACACAGTCATTTATCTTAGAGTTCCCTGGTGGTTAAACCAGGGCTCCCAAATCTGCCAGTAAAGCTCTTCCTTGTCCATATGGGAATAGAAGCTTTGTTCCATTGTGGCGTACACCTGCATTATAGATGTGACAGCCGTTATGTCTGGGGGCTGGGTTTGTTTCCAGGCTCTTGCTATCGCCAGTTTCGTGGCCGCTAGGACGAAGATGACCAATTTAGAGACGTGGGTTGGGACACTCCTCGAGAAAATGTGCAAAAGAGCAATTGCAGGAGTTAGTGGGACAGATAGCCCCAGGTTAGCACAGAGGGTTTCTACCTGAGTCCAGAGAGGTGCCAGCTTTGGGCAATCCCACCAAGTATGCATGTCTGAGCCCCTTTGCATGCATTCCCTCCAACACAGAGGAGGCGCTGTGGGAAACATCTGTGACAGCCTTGTGGGAGTATAGTACCATTTTAGGAATAATTTCATGTAAGCCTCTAGTGTATTTGCACAGTGTACTGTCTTTTTAGTCAACGTCATGGCTATGGAAAGGTCTTTATCTGAAATTGGTCTGGACAAATCACCTTCCCAAGCCCTTATCTGCCATGGTCTGTCTTTGTTAGTGGACAACTGTAGAAGATCGTAATGAAATGATATGAGCCTAGGGGTCTTAATAGGGAGTTGCCATAGCTTTTCCCATTTAGTCAGGGGTCTGTTTAGAGTTTTGGGGAATCCCCAAGATGTCATAAAGGTGTAGAGCCTCGAATATTCAAAGGAGGCCCACGGGGGGGGGCTCTGGGATTATGGCATTGATATTATGAGGTGAGATTAAGGTGTCCGAGGGGTACACACAGGAGACCACTTTGAGGTTTAAGTCCCTCCACTGTTGTATGTGTGTATCAGGAAGAGCCGCCAGTAAGGCCGGTATAGAATGAATGGGAGATGGGTGTGGGGCGATGTCGCGGAGGTTTCTGAGGCTATACCAGACTTTCAGATTGTCTCTGATAATGATATTTTGTATTCCTAAGCTGTCAACACAATGCTTAGGGATCCAGGGTAAGTCTGCCAATCTTAGGCCTAGGGGAAGGTTCGAAGTTTCTATGTTTTTCCAGCCTTGCTGTTCTCCCTTATCTGCCCATGCCGTGATATGAGAAAGCCTGGCTGCCTCGTAGTATCCACGTACGTTAGGCATTGCAACTCCTCCATATTCATATCTCTTTTGGAGAATCTTTGCCGCTATCCGGGGCCTGGTCTTATTCCAGATATATTGTTGCCCCAGAGATTGGAGCTTGTCTATAAAGGCAGCAGGTACATTAAGAGGGATGCAGCGGAAATAGTACAGAATTTTTGGTAAGATCGTCATTTTGAAGGACGCAATGCGGCCCAGCCACGAAATTTCTTTAAGGCTCCACGAAGATGTGAGCTCAGTGACCTCTTTAATGAGGGTTGTGTAGTTAATAGAAATAACCAATTTCGGGTCCGGACCTAGCTGTACCCCCAAATGCCGAATAGAGGTTCGTGACCATTGGAAGGAGTACAGTGTTTGTAAAATTTCCAATTCAAACGCTGGCATGTTTACCGGTAACGCCTCTGTTTTGGTGACGTTAACTTTGTAGTAGCTGTGGGCTCCGAACTCAGAGATAATATCAAAGAGTACTGGCAGGGAGCCTATTGGGTTTGTTAAGAAGAGCGTGACATCGTCCGCGTATAGTGCGATCTTCGCAGTAGTGCCTCCAAGCTGGACCCCTCTTACTACAGGTGATTGTCTAATAGCCTGAGCTAAAGGTTCAATGGCCATGGAAAAAATTAGAGGAGACAAGGGGCAACCTTGTCTGGTGCCGTTGGTGATGCATATTTCCGGGGAGGCAAACCCCATACCTTTAACTACTGCTGAGGGACAAGAATACAGGGCTCGAATTGCTTTAATCACGATCTCTGGCATGCCAAATTGAGCGAGCGTATGCCATAGGTATTCCCATCTGACCCTGTCAAACGCTTTTTCTGCGTCTAGCGACAGGGCCAGCATGGGTGTCCTCAGTCGGGAGGCTTCTGTGAGTATGTTCAGTGTTTTCCGAGAATTGTCTGGGCCTTCTCTGCCGAACGTGAAACCAACTTGGTCTGTATGAATCACCTTTGGGAGCAGGCTATTAAGGCGGTTAGCCCATAGCTTTGCATATAGCTTTACATCACCATTGATCAAAGATATTGGTCTGTAGCTCGTACATTGTGAGGGGTCTTTATTTGGTTTCGGTATGGGCAAAATTACTGCTTGCAGGAATTCTTTATGGAATGAGCCTGCCTCTCGGGCCTCCAAAAAGACCTTGAGGAGGGTCCCCTGGAGTTCCGGTTTAAACAGTTTATAGAAGGCTGTTGGGTACCCATCGGGACCTGGAGCCTTGTTATTTTGGGAGTGTTTAATGGCTAAACTAAGCTCATTTAGGGAGAATGGGGCTTTAAGTGCCTCTCCGTCCTCATCTGCGAGGGATGGTAGGCCCAGCCTCTGTAAGAAATGTACCATTTCACACGAGGAGGACTCTTTAACAGTCATCGAGGGCTTGAGGTGATACAGGTTAGAGTAGTATTCCGCAAACGTCTCCCCAATGTCCTTAGGTGAGTAGACCGAGCTGTCACCTCTCTGGAGTGATAAGATCCTACCCGCCGCTGTCCTGCATCTTAATTTATGAGCGAGGAGGGTTGAGGCCTTATTACCTTGGCAATACATCAGCTTCTTGAATCTAGCATAAGATTCTTTAACTCTTTGCAAGTCTCTATCTGCCAATTTCGTTCGCAATTCCTTAATTTTATCAGCTAGGCTTGTAGTTGGGGAGTTTTTATTCTCCTGCTCTACAGCGCGAAGTTCAGCCATGAGGAGGCCGACGGGCAGACCTGCTTGACGTCGTAGCATCGCCTGCCGTCGAATGCAGATCCCTCTGATGTAAGCTTTCAGAGCAGCCCAAATAGTTTGGGAGGACATATCCGGGGTTTCATTTATTCTTAGAAACTCAACGATAGAGGCTTGGAGGGACATTCTAAACGTTTTATCTTGAAGCATTTGTTTTGGGAGTTTCCAGCTAGGTCTAGTCTCTGTGGTTAAGTCAGTAGAGAGCGTAAATGACAAAATATCATGATCTGACCATGAGCAGACCTTAATGTGTGACGTTAGGACTCTATTAAGCGTCCATGAGTCAGTGAAGAAATGGTCGAGCCTCGAGTACGAATTATGTGGTCTAGAAAAGTATGTGTAGTCTCTATCATTGTGGTGTAGTGCCCTCCAAATATCATAGAGATTATGTTGGATAATGTGTTGTCGAAATTTGTTAGCAGTAGTCATAGTGTACGTGTCTATTGTTTTCCCGCTTTGAACTTTCTTATCTAGTAGGGGGTCCCATATCATATTAAAGTCCCCCCCTAGTATAATAGTCCCAGCTTTGTGTTTCTCAATTTTAGACAAGGCATCTTTCAGGAACTTAGTTTGCATTTGATTCGGGGCGTAGATGTTGACCAGAGTGAACAGTACACCGTTAAATTTACAATTGAGCAGTAAAAATCGTCCCTGGCTATCTCTCTCTGCGTGAATGTGGTCAAAATGTATAGATTTGTGTATAGCTATCGCAACACCTCTAGATTTCTCAGTGTGAGAAGCTAGAACCACCACAGGATACTCTGGGGTCCTGTATGGAGTCTGGTTTGACTCCATCCAGTGTGTCTCTTGTAAAAACATGACTTGTACTTTCAGAGATTTCATGGTGTTGGTAAGCATGCTTCTCTTATCTTGTGAGTTTAATCCTTTGGCATTTAATGTTGCAAAGGATATATGATTAGGGGTTGACGCCATCTTGAACTTGGGGGAGGGAGGGAGTGGTGGGTAGGGAGAGGGAGGGTAGAGGGAAGGGTTTTGATGATAGACTTACCCCGCCTGGACCTGCGCACTTGATTGTGGCCCTTGCCGGGCTCAAAACTGGTTTATCGTTTCCTTTATTACGAGGATTATTTCCCCTAGGGAGCTTAGTTTCACCTAGAGAATGATAAAAAATGAGATATAACAAACAGTGGGCAATGAGGGGCACTGAGTTACTTCAAGTAATATAGTAAGTGTCCAGGGCTTTGGATCAGTCGAATCTAAATTGGTAGTATGAGGTTTTAACAATATTATTCAATATGGTGAACCGCTGGATCACCAAAAGGAGAAGTGTGGCTGAATACCGAACTGACTTCTCCAGTCCCCGTATAAGGGGATAACACAAATAAAATTTGCGTATGTGGGGGGGGGGGGGGGTAGTACAAGTATTAAACTTGTATGTGAAGATTGACTGTCATTGGGGGATTGTGAATATAAGAAATACACCAAAGGTTGTTCATTAAACTAAATAAACACATCATAGCACTGCAGGCATAGTAGCACGTTAAACTAGTGATACCAATAACATTGTAAATACTATAATATCGTCATATAACTTAGGTCTGAAGTTTATAGGTGTCTGAGAGTGAGTACATAACCTGTGGAACTGAAAACAAACCACATGGGGAGAGCTCATGAGTCCCAGCATGACCAAATGGCCAAGAAATGGGTAACGCAGGAGCTGCTGGGTAAGCACCCGTTCGCTTGTGGGAAGTCACAGGTCTCTCCATGTTCTTTGCACATTAGGCAGCTGATACCGGAAATTATATTTAGAAATATTTACATATATGCCCATGATGGGCCAGTTGTAGACACCGTTAATTCACCATAAAGTCTCGATCAATAACATTTGGGTGTCTGAGAGAGATTAAGTCACCTGTGGCACCGGAGAGAGAGGAGATGGGGAGACCCCCGAAGCCCCGCCGGAGCGAATAGGGTAAGATAGTAGAGCAGGTGTTGTTGGACAAGCGTCCTTTATCCTGCGGGAGGTCACGGGTCCCCACATGTCTCTCAAGTGCCAGGCAACCTATACCTGGGAGCAACATTGAACAATATATACATAGTTACCAGCTAAAGGTCAGGATTAGTAATTTACCATTCATTGAGCTATGTAACAATCCTTTTTCCTTCTAGTTATTCCTATCTAACGATAAATATAGCTAACGATATAGTCATGTGCACTAGCCTAACACTAGAGCTCTTTATTGTATCACTTGGTGGGCTTTTGTAGCCTAGGGGTGAAGTCTGGGGCACCTGCCCGGATGTCAGTGACATTAGGAGTGTCCTTTGCAGTAGATCTTGATGAAGGTTGGACCATGTCCATAATAGCTGACCTATCTTTAGGGGGCAGAGAGCCAGTGTCCTTTCGAGGTTTGGTGGATGCCAAGCCCCAGTCTTGGAGCAGGTCAAAACCTTCTTTAGGGGTGAAAATTGTGTGTGTCTCACCATCTTTACTAACTATAAGCCTTGTCGGGTATCCCCATCTGTATCTAATATTCTCTGTTCTCAGAATTTGGGTGATGGTCCTAAAGGACCTTCTCTTTTGTAAAGTATAGCTGGAAATGTCCGGGAACACCGCTATTTGTTGGAACTTCTCAGGGAGTTGCGGTTTATTGGCCAGTTCTCTCAGTATCTTCTCCTTGTGGGTAAAAAAATGGATCCTAGCTAGAACATCTCTAGGTTTTTCTTGAGAGACATTTCTAGGTCGTGCTACTCTGTGGACTCTGTCTAGTAGGAGATCAGGCTTCTCTGGAGTGGTGAAGAAGATATTACAAAATTCTAAAACATATGACTCCAGTTCTTGGGGGCCAACCTCTTCAGGGATTCCGCGGAATCTCAGATTATTCCGGCGGGAGCGGTCTTCCATATCAGCTAGTTTCAATTCCAGGTCCGATATTTGAATTGCAAGATTTTGGGAATAGGCTTGTAAGTGAGCATGGTCTACAGCAAGATCTTCTTGTTTACGCTCCAGAGTTTCAGTACGTTCTCCTAAAGCTCCAATCTCTCTTCGGAGCTCAGCTGTGGATCCCTTAATTTCCTTTGTCAGTGTCTCTTGAAGGAGATTCATTCGTCTGGTTAGTACATCTACAATGTTTGCAGATAGAGTATCTGACATAGGAGGTTGAGAGTCAATACTGCCTTCAGATTCACTGCCTTCCAAAGCGGGAGTGGAGTCTCTGTACATTTGAGTTTTCCCAGCATGGTGGTTTTTAAAGTGATCTGCGACAGTTTTTCCAGAGGTGTGAGACGGTTTAGTTTTCCTTTTGGAGTTTTGGGACATGGTTTCAGGATTATGACTTCTGCCAAAGTCCGTTCTTGAGACACCAGGTCTGCAGGATATGAGATATTTAGGTAAAACAATGGTGAATAGGGTGAAGCTTAAGTCCCCCTGACGTCAATCTTGGTTTAGGTAGCCATAGCTAGCAGTGCTCCGCTATCCATAGTAAGGTTCTGCTGGATAATCCACGGTATATTCAGAGCAAATTAAGCCCTTTTCAAAAGTGGGTGGAATGAAGAGCTCTGTAGACCCTCCCTCCAGGGAGATTGCCCTCACTTGGCCAGGACGGGAAAAGGAATTGAGGGTATGACCTGCTGTCCCTTAGTACAGCAGGAAATGGATGGAGAGAGTGTCAGAGAGTATCTAGGGGATTTGACTCTATGCTATAGTATCTGCTGAATAGCTGCTTATCCAGGGGATTACACCTTTATGATGCTTTAGTGATACTAAGATGCTTTAAATTGGATCTAGTGCACCAGTCTTGAGCGGTGTGGCTTTTTGTAGTATCTGCTGGATGGCAGCTTATCTAGGAGTGTGTGTTTTAATGAAATCTCTAGAAGAAGATGGGCAGCGTAGTTGTACTTGTAGTTTAAGCATATACAGACCCTTATACAAAAGTACCTGTAGAGGAAAGGCCAAGATTAGTTTACACAGACAACCTAACAGTATTCATCTATACAACTAATGCAGAATTGAAAGGAACCAATGACCCAACGCTGGAGGGAGAGAAATGAGTATTAGTGAGTCCAGCTTATATAAGAGTATTACTGCACTTTAAGCCTAGTATATAAGGTCCGTCAAATGCAGCCTTTTAGGTGTCCAACCTGGGGACTATCGTTATAGAGTCAGTTGCATTAGGTAGGACCTGTTGGTAGAGATAAAAGTTAGGCAGGTATGATAAATAAATTACACTCCACTTTGGGCTGAGAGCCCAAAGACATACAGGCTGACGCAGCAGCTATAACTTCACTCAGTAGTATTATAGATTGTTGTGACAGTGGAAGTTGCTCAGTCTTACTGGAGCTATGCTGCAGGTATGTATCCTTTTAAAGAGGGCAGCACCTTAGGGTGTAATGAGACAAGTCACAGAAACAGATTATCCCTGAGAGTTATCAGTAGGGCATAATGAATATATAGAACACCCCACTTGCAGGTGGTAAATTGGGGAGTCTCTCGCGACCCCTACAGTCAAGTATTGCTTGCAGGACCCCAGGCAGTATCAGGGTAGGTCTAAGGTAACCACAGGGTGTCTATCGTGCTTGAGAGCTATCCCACAGAACTGCTTTTCACTTCAAAACTTGTGTAGCTCTTTTGCACTTATAAGGGAATGTTTTATTGTAATTGCCTACCGTATCTCCTCAAGCAGAACCTTTGCCCCCTTGCTTGCACAGGCAAAGTGCCCTGGAGCTTTTAGGATTTTTTATATGAGGTGCCTAGGTATTAGAGGCGAGCCAGGAGCTTTTATAGGGCAGTAGGGGGCTAGCAGAGTGTTTCAAACTCCTCCGTAACTAGCCAAGCAACATGGGCTTTTAATGTAAGTCTATTTGAATCAATACATAAATGTTTTATTGTAATGTTATATTGAAATATTTAATTTTATGTTCAAATGGTAGAATTTGTTTGAATATTAACATTTGTTTTAAATACATTTGAACGAAACAAAGTCTTTCAAGGGGAATATTTGTTCATTTGCTCTACAGTTCAACATTCCACGTTAATTAATTGCATTGACTCAACTCACTGAAGCTGCGTCAGCCATGACTTTCTTCATATGCTTTTAGGTATTTCAAGTGACAGATTATAGCTTATAAGTGATAAGCATCTGTGATAAGGATATTCTTTTTAGTTTTGTGAATTTCTGAATATACAAATTGTCCACTGTGATACCTATTAATTTCATTTGGTCTTCCAAAGTTTTAGCTGCATTCATAAAACTGTCAAAAACGTACAAATGTGTGCAGTTGAATGGGGAAAATAATATAATTTCAATATTTATGAATATAATATATTTTATATGAATTTCTCTGAATGTATTAAATTCAATTGAATGAGTTGTTAATATAAAATTTAGTTAAATATAAAATAATTTCCATATGTATGTTTTACCTGTTAAGTTAATCATTACCAGTTTAATTTTTGTTTTACTGATTATTATTATTATAATTTATTTATGAAGCACCAATATATTCTGCAGCGCTGTCCATGTGTACAATTCATTTAGATAAAACAGTGATATAAAACTTGTGGAAGACAGGACAAAATTTACAAACACATACAGGAGGAATTGAAGGCCCTATTCCAGTGGGAACTTACAATTTAGAAAGGTAGGAGGTTGCGAAACAGGTGAGGCCTGCGAGATTGAGAAAAATGTTAATGTGCTAGCCTGATGAAACAGCATTTTTTATGTTGCTGAGAAACGCGTCGCTATCGCTACCCACTGTGTAACAAATAAAGATTACACTTTTGCACTATCCCTGCTCCTGGTCTTGTATTCTCAAGACTGCTGTCTCCACTTAATTGCATCCCTTATTGGCCTCACCCGATTGGCTCATCCGGTCACCTGCCTTCATGTCGGACGCATCCTGACGCCTCTCTTTTTTTCTTACGAGTGACTGTGTGGGTCCCGTTCTGCCTTGTACGGCACTCCGGTTGTGCCGCTGCATCTGGTGAGTTGCCACTACTAGAGGCTCTGGATCCTCTAACCGCTGGATGTATTAGACTATACTACTCGATGTGGCGTCTCTTTTTGTCCTCCACAGGTCTTCTCTGAATCATTTTTTTACCAAGAGTTTGGCCGACCACTGACTTTCCCCTCCATCTGTTTGCGGCCACAAGCGCACCTCCTTTGGGATCTCCGCCATCTCTTCTCCTGAATAGAAAAATGTTAATGCAGAGTTAGATGAGGGAAATATTGTTAGGTAAGTGAAATACTGATATTAACACTTTAAAAATTCTTCTATTCCAATATACACTTTTATGAGTTCATATATTTAAATTCATTTTTAATTCTATTTTAAATATTAAAGGAACATTGTGCACCTTTTTATATGTGAATACAGTATATTTCGGCACTAAAATACTGCATTGCAAAATATTGGCACAAAAAATCAGTGTTGCAAAAGTTTTTAAACAACAATTTAGCAAAATGTGCATTAGTTTGTAATTGATAGATGCATCATTTGAGAGATTTTTTTATCTTGGGAGGTGTGTCGGGTTAGCGCGACTTCAGAGCTCTTGTTAACTGTAAAGCTTAAATAAAAGGTTTCGTAAAAAACATCAAAAATACATTTAAAAGTACAGTTGCACTCATAATAACATTGTCTAATTAAAAATAAAAATAAAATGCGCAAAAAAGTTATAAGGGCTCGAAGATATAATGTCTGAGGTTTTAAAAAAAAAAGGCCTTAACATTGAGATACATACATATACATGTTTAAATATGTATTTATATATATATTCGAGATATGCATTCGGAGATCTTGTGAACCTTTGAATGCGGAAGAAGGCGGACCTTCAAGACTTCAGCTATTTGCGTTGACAAATTCATTCTTGTGCAACAGCAACACACTAAAATCTGGATTTGCACAGATTTTAGCGTGTTGCTGTTGCACAAGAATGAATTAGGCAACAAAAATAGCCGAGCAGCATGAAGGACTGCCTTCTTCCGCATTCGGAGGTTTACAAAACCTTCGAATGCACACCTCTAATTTATATATATATATGCGTGTTTGTGTGTTTGTGTGTACATATGTATTTATGTATATATATATATATATGTGTATATATATATATATATATGTATTTAAAGACATATATAAACGCATAAATACATATGTGAAACAAAACACTCAAGAATGAGCTGCGCACAGGTTCTAATGCAACAATATAAATATTATTAATAATAGTTGTGTAAGGTTAAGATTCTGTTAGTGCTGTACAAATTTATACATTCACAATCTCAATAATAATACTCGCAATGCACAATTCATATCAACCAGCATAATTACCACCAACGTGCCTCAGGAAGTATGTGTAATAAACTTATCTTGAGTCTTTGTAAAAGCTTATTCCTTTAAGGAAGGATAGCGCTCCCCTTGATGAGTCGCAGGTGCAGTTCCCACACGTCTCCAAGCACCAAGGAGTACAATGGAAATGGGAATGAAAATCTGCAAAACAAGAACACAGGAGCGCAACCTCGACTCAAGGTAGTAGTAAAATAATTTATTAGCGCACACACCACTCTATACACTTACAGGAAAAAAGATAAAAAGTGCCTTAATACATATATAGTCACGGCTCCAAACTGCTGGAATCACCATCCGCTTCTAGGCTTTTATTCTTTCGTACATATTAAGTTCAAGAATGTACAACAAACGGTATTCACTTATTCTAGTCCCTGCAAGAGTTCTTTCCTCCAACAATAACAATGGATGCGTACACCAGTCCTGTCTACGCGTTTCGCAGACTTTCTCAAATCAATCCCGGACCGAATGTGAGTAGTGAATAGTGAGTAGTAACAATTCTGCTAAAGATGTACCCAACAGTTTAAAGTCCCTTAAAGGGGTAAAAAAAACTTTAATGCATTAGATAATTTCCTTATCATCCTACTGTTTGCCTGTATCTATGTGTTTGACCCCTAAAAAGAACTAAACACATAAAGTCAGCTATGGAGCAGCAATATACTGCTAATCCTGAACTCAACACTGGCCAAAGAGAAAATCAGAAGCAGCATACGTGCTCAGCCACCAATTACTGCTGCTAGTATTTGACGTTTTGGAATTAGCTTTACCTATGAGTTTAACTTCCATGTGATGGTTAAACAAAAAGTTATAGATAAGCAATAGTGAAAAGTTGTAACATTAAGGGCTAGATTAGTGGCGCACTAACCGTTGCGGGCAAGCGATAAGTGGTTTATTGCGGCTGTATCTAGAATATTACAAGTTAAAAGTAAACGTGTTCACTCAAGCGCAATTGAATTTAACACGTGTTGGATTAGCGCAAACCTCCAAGCTCTGGTTAACTGTTACGATTGACTAAAAAGTTGTATAAAAAACATCAAAAATACATTAGAAAGTACAGTTGCACTAATATTAACACTGTCTATTAAACATTATTTTAAAAACAATTGCAATAAAAAGTTATAAGGGCTCAAAGATATGAGGTGTCAGGTGCTAGGGAAAAAAAGGCTGCAAAGGACTTTAACATAGAGATATATACATATACATGTCTAAATATGTGTATGTAGGTATATATATATGTGTGTATATTTATATATATGTGTGTGTGTGTGTGTGTTTATATGTGTGCACATATGTATTTGCGATCACAATATTCCATGATCAGCTTTTTGCACAATTCAGGATAGTGCGCAAGTGAAAACTTTTTACTTTCAACTTGTAATATACCCGCTACCCGAGGCGCCCAAAAGACGAAATCTAGTGGAGTTAAGATTTTATTTTTAAATTTATAAGAAATAAAAATATCAGCTATATTATTTGCATTATTATTTTTGGTGTTCTAAACAATTTCAATGCTTCATCTGAAATTACTATTTTGAAATTTTAATAAGATAAATACAATTAATTGTAAACATAAAAAAACATAAATACCAAATAACATAAATATCATTAACATCTTATTTTAGCTACAATTACAACTAGTACTGTTTTAAATATGCCTAAGTCTATTATATTTAAAATCTGTACGTGCTGGTGTTGTTCTAAGCATGGAAAATCAGTCCTTTTGCTCCTCCTAGAGTTAAAACTGGGAAGTTCTAAACATATACTGTAGCCAATTGCTAGCTATATTGAAGCAAAATATTTGTATATGTTTGCTGAAATCTAGCACATTTACTTACTTCATCATTAATGTGAATTAAATCATATGATATAAACTGTAAGTTAGTTGTAGAAATTCAAAAAAGTACATGCATAAATAATTTCAAATAAAGAAGGAACATTTTGCTTAAAATTTTCTGTCATGCACATGAAATAGCACACATTAAACAAATATATTGTTGGTATAAAAAAATATAAAAATACATATAATTTAAACTGAATCTAATACTGTAGTATTGTTTCCTAATAAACTCACTGGCTAATAAAAGCAACTACCTTGTTTTTGCTTGTGTCTAGGGACTCACCTCTGCAAGTATAGCAAAAAAAGATATATTTAGGACAAGAATATAAGTTTAAATACTCTTTGAAACACCCACTAGTAGAGGAAACAAAGACGGTTGGGTATAATTGAAATGTTAGATTAAATGGACATTACACACAAATGTGTTATTTTATTATTCAGACAGAGCCTACATTATTAAACAATTTTCCAATTCACTTCTGTTATAAATTGTGTTCATTCTCTTGATACCCTTTATTGAATGAGTGGCAATGCACTACTGGGAGCTAGCTGAACTCATCAGTAGGCCAATGACAAGAAGCTTTTATGTGCAGCCAACAATCAGCAGCTAGTTCCCAACTCCTGAGGCTACCTATATATGCTTTTCAACAAAGAGTACCAACAGAACAAAGCAAATTAGATAATAGTAAAAGTAAATTGGAAAGTTGTTTAATATTATGTGCTCTATCTGAATCGTGAAAGAAAAAAATTGGGTTTCATATCCCTTTAAGAAAATGTTTACAGTGGTAAGAGAAAACACTAACTTACTGAAAATGTTGTGCTTGCATAACTAATTTCTCAGCAGAAGCTATTGGGCTAATTCATCAAACTTCAAATGGAGCTTGATGCAGCTGTTTCGGAGTTAAGAAGCAGCGGTTAAGAAGTAGCCTGCTCTGAGGTGGCAGACAGTAATCCGCCCAATCACATACGATTGGGTTGATTGACACCCCCTGCTAGCCGCGAATCTGCAGGGGGCGGCATTGCACAAGCAGTTCACCAGAACTGCTTGTGCAATGATAAATGCCGACAGTGTATGCTGTCGGCATTTATTGAAGTCGGGCGGACATGATTCGATACAGCGGATCATGTCCACCCGACAGTTGATAAATCGGCCCCTAAATGTATTGAAATCAAAAATGAATTTCAACATTCTCTGACTTTTATTTCATTACCTATAGCTTTGCCAGACATTTTTAGTTGCAGTCAGTTCTGTTTCTCACATGCTTATAGTTTGAAGAGTAAAGATGCTAACTATTTTAAAGGAACAGAATAATAATAAAAAATACAAAACTGTGTTTTATTTATTAAACATTTTCCTTTCTAAAACCGTTTCTGAAGCTGAGCAGATTATATTTTTGTAGCCAAAGTTAGTGAAACAAATTAAAGTAACATACTTGAAATGATTGACATGTAATGGGTGTTATTCCAATATACATTTTCTTGTGCTATTTAAAGAAATTTGAAATGTGTTAACAAATTGGTATGTGCTGTTCCAAGAACAACACATACTGAATTTGTCTAATATTGTACCCACCAAAACATCACATATAAGTATAGATAAAAAGTAAAACAAAAGTGACTAAGTATTGCGTGCGTTTAAAAATCAGGATAAAGAAAGATTTTTTTTTTAGTCATATTGCATCTGTTGGTAGAACCTATTCAAGGACTGTTTTTTTGAAAAGTGTGTTGATAGATCTAGCAATGGCTTAAGTGCAGAGAGAGCACTGATTGCTCAGATAAGGTTACAATTTAAACTTGAGGCACTAGAGGAAGGAAGGTCAATTGTGTATTAAACTTAAGGAATTTTCCCAATGCCCAAAAACATTATCTTGTAAGAAAGTAAAATAGGAGGGGGAAAAAAGAGGAATAATTAGTAAAGCTCTAAAATATGTCTTATTGTATAGTCAAAAAATAAATAAAGCAATCATAGTTAAGAAGAAAAATCTTTAGACAGCCAATTGTATTAATTTTGTCCAGGGACGTTAAAATGAAAATGTGTTTTCACAAAGTGTTTATTTACATGTAAAAAAATAAATAAAATACTTTGCAATCTACTTTCATTCTTTCTGTTTTCTGCTTTTCCAGCTATTTTGAAAAGATTATTTTCCCTCACTGCCCTGAAATTTTGGTTTGAATCCTGCAGGCTACTTAAATACTGACCCTGCAAGTGCACTGCTGCTCCTAAACCCATGTAGATATGCTTTTCAACAAAGGACACTAAGAGAGCAAAGCCAATTAGCTAATAGAGGTAATTTGGGAAATTGTTTAAAATTGCATGTTCTATCTGAATCATGAACATTTAATGTTTACTATACTGTCCCTTTAAGAAACAAAATAAATTATTAATATGTGAAGATAAAATCTGACTGGTCTATAATTAACTGACTCAATTATTTGTACATTTTAATACAACAAAATTGAATAACTGGGAGAGTTTGTTGCAGGCATTGTAAATATTATACAACAAACTAACTAACTAGTCTATATTTGTTAACAAAGGACTAGTTACAAACACCTAGAAACCCACAAAAATATGTGACTATCAACTGAAATAAAGAAGCAAAGGTTCAAAATATCTAAAAATACAAATATCTTTATTTATAAAATGATTAAAAGTAATGCATGGAGTCTATGAAGTAAGATTACAAACATACATGTATGGCTGCCTGTTGCATTTTGGTTAGCAAATAACCTTATTCATAAACAACTACTACAATTCACTTTAATTTTCAATATATATAATTTATCCACCTATACAAATTATGAGTTTTGTATTGAGAGTTAAAAAGTAAAAACGAACCCCACTTTCCATGATTTGTAATATATATATTCTTAACATATAAATAAATATTTTAAAAGTTTGAATTTTGATATATGTATCTTTAGAAAATGGGAAGCCATTTTGTCTGAAAAAGATCTCAAAGCATTTTAACATACATTAAGTTCTCATTGTAACTATAAAGCTATACATATTTTGCAAATAATGTCATTTGAAATATATTTATAGAGTAGATATAAAAAATCTACACACCTTTATGAGATTTTTTAAATGTAAGAACATAAAACAAAACAATGTAAAAGTCTGATTTGTTTTCCCATCTGTAATGTGATCTTCCAACAAACAAAAATCCAAAGGAATAGATGACAAATAGTTAATTATTAGGAACATTTTAAAATAAAACTAATACTTGTTAACATTTATATAAAAATGGTATGTGTGAATTTTATTTTTTATCTGAAAATCTAAAAGAACACATTTTAAAATCCAAGTTATGGTATAAAACAGCACAACAAAGTTCTGAAAATATTAAAAAAAAAAATCAAGCAAGCTTATAATAAATACATAATAATCAGAAACTTTATGTTATTTGGAAAGATATATTTTGTTATTATTATATTCTACCTGACATAAATCAGAGGGCATTTATGAATTTTATGAAGTCAGAACAATATCAAAATGAAGTCTCTTTTCTTTTTTTTTTTTTCCTGTTTTTGTTCATGGAGAACAATCACATTTTGAAGAGAAAGGGACAGGGTAATAATAAAGGTAGAGCTTGAAGTGCAAAATAACTGTGTCTGAATATTAAAGACAGAACAAAGGGATTAAATAACATATTTTTCAACAGTTTTGGAGAAAATGGACAGAGAATGCTGGGAAAAAAATATTAATTGGTACAGAATATACTGAGGTTAATAATGAAAGCAAGACACCAACATTTTAGATCAATTTATCATCTATATTTTTACCTGTCTTCACTATAATTTTTTTTTACTCGAATTGCATTTATATGCAAAGGACCAATGTCTCAAAAAAGAAAATTTGCCATTCAAAGATGTAAACAACATTGCAAATAGTACTTTGTCGCTTCAGATAATGAAGAACACTCGTATCTACCATCTGAACATGGATATATGTGGCACACAATCGTAGGATTTAAAGGCTACATTGACAAGTATAAAGTCAAGGTCATATTTCTTATTTAGGGTGCAAGTTGGCTTCCTTCCTAGTAGGGATGGGCGAATGTTTTCCAACATTTGAAAAATCTAACTAATTTTAACACATTCATTCATTTCATTCAATTTTCAAATGGTTGATCAACATTCTATCATTCATTCTAACATTTATTGAATGTAATAGTTTTTCTAATACTTTTTTTAAAATGTAATATTCGATTCAAATTTTTCTAATTCAATTTTAATTATGCAATATTTGAATTTCAAAAAATTCTAATGCTCTCTTTAAATGTCATATTCGAATTATGCAATATTCAAAATAGAAACATTTTCTCTACTACATGAACTGTTTTCAACATTCGATTGTCCAAAACTTATGTCCACAGAATTATTTGTTCTATCAAGCAAATTACACGTTCAGCACATTCACCCATAACCCATACAAAAACCTGGGCTTCTCACAGAGGATGTAACATAATAAAACACATACAGTTTATTTTGTCTCTGATGTGAAAAATACATCAGATTCTTAAATGATTAAACTATATGATTAAACAGCTATGTATTTTTTAACAAAACTATCCAACATTAGTCATCAAAGAAGCCCCAAAGCCCAGCACTTGTGCAACTTTCTAGTTAATCCAAAGTAATACAGAAATATAACAAAATGACCTTTCATATGAATTATTTTTAAGCAGTGAGATCCTTAAATCCTGGCCTGTGTGATGTCCCCGAAAAGTTGAATATTCCTGTCTTATAAATTATTGACATGTCATATGGAGTAAGATTTTTATGAAATAATGCAATTAAAAAAACCATGTTGTTTAAGATAAATCAATTTTGCTTTTTGAATACATTTTAAAAAATATTTTTAGATTATTAAAGTACAACACACTACTGTGTATTTAACTAATCTGTTGAAAAATGTACAATAACAATTTATCTATGGTATTCCAATCTATCAGTCTTCAAGCAAATTTTCACAGGGTGTTTTTACTTTTCAAATCCTACAACTCAAAACTGTTGAAAACACATTTTAACTTGTTTAGAGTATGACTTATTGGCTGTTTACACTTTTCTTTTCAGCATTAGAATGTTAATTTTAAGGCCTGCATAAATGCCAAGTTAATAAGATATATATATATTTTTTTAACAAAAAAATAAAATATAGCTCAAATTACAATTTTAAAATTTGTTAATTATAAAATTAATGAACTTATTAATTGAATACATCAATTTAAAAAGGCAGCATTAAGAATTACTGGGACTTCCGATTACATACATTTGGTTTGAGGTCATACCTACTCTAGTAATAATAGTAACTAGGGAACCGATTCTAAAAAGCTCTCTGGGCTGGTGAGATTCTATAAGAATGCTTACCAGTCCTTCTATTTCCCTGGTGGAAATATATAAAGCCACTTTTTACTCTGGAAAACAGGTTGTCTCACTAAGGGGCGTATACTGCATTTTCTTATGAGATGGAGAAGATCCATACATTACAAAAGTGCACAATGAAAAACATGTCTAGATCTGTAAATGTTTTTAGAATCAGCCCCTAAAACCCTTTTTTATTCATTGTCTACTTATATAAGCTATAAGCATTGCTTTCTGTAAGTAACCACTTAATTCTTTATTATTATTAGGAGGAAACTAAACACAAAATACAATGAATAAAAGTGTTTATTAACTGGTACTTTATTTCACTCAACAGTAGGGATGGACGAATGTGTAAATTTTCGAATTTCGAATGTTAGAACAAATGTTATTACCGAAATTCGAATTATAAATCAGAATGTTGATAAGAATGAATGTTCTTAAAAATTCTTTAATCAAATGCTATTTACAGTTTTCGAATGTCACTTTCAAATTCGAATGTTTAAAATTATATCGAATGTCCACATTCGAAATTTCGAATTTAACATTCTATTTAACAAATACTATTCAGAAGTTCAATAGTTCATGTGGTAGGGAGGGAATCTAGTAAATTATTAAATAATAGATACAAATATATCATTTTGAATGTTTCTATATAGAATATTGCATAATTCGAATATTACATTTAAAGAAAGCATTAGAAATACTATTACAAACATATAAATTTGAATTTTTCAAATTCGAATATTGCATAATTCGAATATTACATTTAAAGAAAGCATTATAGAAATACTATTACAAATCTAAATTCAAATTTTTCGAAAAGAATATTTTCGAATGTAATCATAAAATTCGAAACCGAACATTCAAAAATCGAATGTTAGAATGTTATGTATACATTCTAAATTCGATTCGAACAAACAAATGTGTTAAAATTTGTGCCGTTTTTCGAATGTTGCGAAACATTCACCCATCCCTACTCAACAGCTGATGTAGGTGTAGTAGTCTTTCCAAACCTTGTCACATATTGTCCATATGAAATGTAATCTTATATGACACGTTACATAAATTTAATAGAACTGGGCTACAATAAATTGCAAAAGAATTATATTAATTTTAAGTAACTAAAAATAATTATAACCTAGTAAAAAGTAGAGTCTATATAGGATTAATTAGAATATGTGTAATTACAGATTATTTGTATACAATCTTCAATTGATGTGTTCCTTACAAGGGCCACTATGGATTGTTAGGCTTTCAAGAAACAAAATTATACATATAACACTTTAGAAATAAATTGTTACAGATAAGTATACCTCTAATTAACTAAAAAGTATTTGATGACAACACTGAAAACGTGTACTAAAAATATAGGGCCCTACTGTTACAGGAATAACTGAAAGGCTATTGTAAAATGAGAAGTATTTGTGATGGAATGGTTGGGGAATGTTAAACATGATAAGGTTAGTGTTATGGATAACAATCTAGTTACAATGATATCACTCACATGTGAAAATGTTTGTGAATAACTAAGAGCTACAGATTTAGTTGCTAAATTTTCATGGCCATCATTAACAAGGGAGAGCAGGTTCTCTTCTTCAACTTAACCCTGGCAGAATGTGATTTTATGAAATGTGTGAAATGAGAGGAACAGAACTGCAACTTTTGCTGGAGCATATTGAAGTACTCGCCATATTAGTCTAAGCAATAGATACCATACATTAGGTCCTTGAATGTTCTATAGCATTTTTGCCTGTAAGGGAGTGAGTATCCATAAGCAACATGAGTAGCTAGCATCCCCTATAAAGTGTTGTAGAATACCATGACTGACATATCAAATTCATTTTTGTAAATTAAGAAACAAGTAATTGTAGGGATTATCAAAAGGCTACAGTACTCCTGATATAACAATTAGAGCTTCTGTTCATTAAAGGGACCAAAAGGTCAAAACTAAACATAAATGGATTGGATAGAGCATGACATTTTTAAATGAAAACTTTCCAATTTACTTCTATTATCAATGTAGCTTTTTTGTGTCCTTTGTTAAAGAGTAATCCTAGATTAACTCAGGAACATGCACATGGCTTTAGCCATCTGCCAGCAGTGTTTGCAACAATGTCTATAGCAATGTTATACATAGTAGCAAACACTGCTGCCATGTTAAAGACACATGAACACTCCTAAGCTTCTATCAACCTACCTAGATATACTCTGTAACAAAGGATACCAAGAAAAAAAAGCAAATTTGAAAATAGAAGTAAACGGGAAAGTTGTTTCAAATGGCATGTTCTGTCATATTAATGAAAGTTTAATTTAACTTTACTGTCCCTATAAATATTTGTAAGTGGAAAGTGCCTTAATTTTATCAGAAACTTTACATTAGTTTTTGAGTGCAGGTGAGAATCAAGTGTTTTTTTGTTTTTGTTTTTTACAAAGTACTTATCAGGTATTATAATAGATTTGGGGCACTTAGACAACTATAGGAGTTTAATAAATTGTATTCAGTGCTAATATAGAATCAAAAAAGTTTTTTTTATTTTTTAAAGGGACACTTGAAAATTATTATTGTTTAAAAAGATAGATAATCTCTTTATTACCCAATTCCCAGTTTTGCATAACCAACACGGTTATATTAATATACTTTTTACCTCTGTGATTACCTTGTATCTACGCCTTTGCAGACTGCCCCCTTATCTCCGTTCTTTTGATGGACTTGCATTTTAGCCAATCAGTGCTGACTCATAAATAACTCCACGGGAGTAAGCATAATGTTATCTATATGGCACACATAAACTAACACTGTCTGGCTGTGAAAAGTTAATAAAATGCACTGAGATAAGAGGCGGTCTTCAAAGGCTTAGAAATTAGCATATTAACCTACAGAGGTTTAGCTTTCAACAAAAAATACCAAGAGACAAAGCAAATTTGATGATAAAAATAAGCTGGAAAATTGTTTACAATGGCATGCCCTATCTGAAACATGAAAGTTTAATTCTAACTTGACTGCCCCTTTATTATTACTTTACATTGACTTACCCAAAGATATGTTCAAAGGGATATTAATTAATTAATTATTTTCTTTCTCATATATTACATTAAAATAATGTAAATTTTTTAATAAGCTTAGATTTGTAACATTCTTACCTTTTTCCTATTTACAATTAATAATCTTTATTTGAGATATTGCCATAATTCTGGGTATATTTCAAGATGGATCCTGCCACTAAAAACAGTTTTCCAGTTCATTGAATCTTTAAACTTAAAAATTGAATACATAGAAAATATTTAATTATGCATAGTAAGCTACAATGTTTTTTTTTAATTATTTATTGTGTCTAATTTTTTGCAATTTATATATATTCAAAAGACTTTTGTGCAAGGTAATTGTAAGTATTGCAAAGCAACAGATCTGTAAACCTTTCTGCATTTCACAAGGTTTGTATGGTTTGTGCGCTCTATTCCCCCAGCACTGCTCTCCATACCCTATGTGTTTCCAGGTTTAGCAAATTAAAACTGAGGACCACCTAAAACCAAACCATAAACTCCTAACTTTGCCTTAAAGCCTTCAAACCTTGTCTAGGGTGCCCCAATTTAAAGGGACAGTAAAGTTAAAATTAAACAGTAACGATTCAGATAGAGCATACAGTTTTAAACAACTTTCCATTTTACTTCTATTGTCAAATTTGTTTTTTTTCTCTTGATATCCTTTGTTTAGAGTAAACCTTGGTAGGCTGATCGAAGCACAGGAGCAGCCACATGTTTTTAGCAGCCTATAGCAGTAGTATTTGTAACTATATATAACATTACTATAAACAAAAAAGTATCTCACAAAAGTGAGTACACCCCTCACATTTTTGTAAATATTTCATTACATCTTTTCATGTGAAAACACTGAAGAAATGACACTTTGCTACAATTTAAAGTAGTGAGTGTACAGCCTGTATGACAGTGTAAATTTGCTGTCCCCTAAAAAATAATTCAACACACAGCCATTAATGATTGTCTAAACCATTGGCAACAAAAGTGAGTACAACCCTAAGTGGAAATGTCCAAATTGGGCCCAATTAGCAATTTTCCCTCCCCGGTGTCATGTGACTCATTAGTGTTACAAGGTCTCATTTGTGAATGGAGAGCAGGTGTGTTAAATTTGGTGTTATCACTCTCACACTCTCTCATACTGGTCACTGTAAGTTCAACATGGCATCTCATAGCAAAGAACTCTCTGAGGATCTGAAAAAAGAATTGTTGCTCTACATAAAGATGGCCTAGGCTATCAGAAGATTGCCAAGACTCTGAAACTGAGCTGCAGCACGGTTGGTGAGACCATACAGCAGTTAGACAGGATAGTTTTCACTCTATGGGAAATAGACATATGAGTGCTGCCAGTATTTCTGCAGAGGTTGAAGGGGTGGGGGGTCAGCCTGTCAGTGCTCAGACCATACAACGCACACTGCATCAAATTGGTCTGCATGGCTGTCTTCCCAGAATGTAGCCTCTTCTAAAGATGATGCACAAGAAAGCCTGCAAACAGTTTGCTGAAGACAAGCAGACTAAGGACATGGATTACTGGAACCATGTCCTGTGGTCCGATGAGACCAAGATAAACTTATTTGGTTCAGATGTTGTCAAGCATGTGTGGCGGTAACCAGGTGAGGAGTACAAAGACAAGTGTGTCTTGCCAACAGTCAAGCATGGTTGTGGGAGTGTCATGGCCTGGGCCTGCATGAGTGCTGCCGGCACTGGGGAGCTACAGTCCATTGAGTTCATGAATGCCAACATGTACTGTGACATACTGAAACAGAGCATGATCCCCTCCCTTCAGAGACTGGATCGCATGGCAGTGTTCTAACATGATAACGACCCCAAACACACCTCCAAGACGACCACTGCCTTGCTAAAGAAGCTGAGGGTAAAGGTGATGGACTGGCCAAGCATGTCTTTAGACCTAAACCCTATTGAGCATCTGAGGGGCATCCTCAAATGGAAGGTGGGGGAGCGCAAGGTCTCTAACATCTACCAGCTCTGTGATGTCATCATGGATGAGTGGAAGAGGACTCCAGTGGCAACCTGCAAAGATCTGGTGAACTCCATGCCCAAGAGGGTAAAGGCAGTGCTGGAAAATAATGGTGGCCACACAAAATATTGACACTTTAGGCCCAATTTGGACATTTCCACTTAGGGGTGTACTCACTTTTGTTGCCAACAGTTTAGACATTAATGGTTGTGTGCTGAGTTATTTTGAGGGGACAGCAAATGTACACTATTATACAGGCTGTGCACTCACTACTTTACATTGTAGCAAAGATCCATTTCTTCAGTGTTGTCACATGAAAGATATAATAAAATATTTACAAAAATGTGAGGGGTGTACTCACTTTTGTGAGATACTGTGTATATATATATATATATATATATGAATCTTGTATTAACTATCACATAGATGGGGCAAATATTTTGGGCCAATCCGTATATAGCAAAGTTCCTTTAGACACAGACTGAGAATTTACATAAACCTGGTAATGTCTTTTATTCTCATTTTGGCTTCTCTATTCACACCCGTTTCCTATTGGCAGATCACTCCTAAGTCCATCTCTAGAGCCTGTACAATAGATGACCCAGTCACCTTGATCAAATGAAACACAGACCTAGATTTGGAAGAAGTAGTTAAATGTTAGACCCATTTTAATCCTTCATATAGTAAGGGCAGCAACTTGGCAATATGAGTAATGCACCCAACATTCTGGCAGTGATGTAAAAGACAATAGCCCATTATGTTATGTCTCGAAGTGCACCCTACCCAAGTTTTACTTTTACTGCAGCTATTGGATATCTCTTTATAAGCAGGGGCTTAGGCGGTATTACAATGGTGACATTACCATAGCAACATCGTTTGCATGCCTATAATTATTATTCACATATAGCAAAACTTTTAACGCAAAGAACATTTTGATGGATGCACAAAAAGTCTTGACTAGTTTAGGGGGAATCGACCCCAAAAAAAAGAACAGATTTTTTTTTCTAAATAACCCCTTCCGCCAGTATGTGATCACTGAATGCCCTCAACTAGACTTCATATGTTATTTTTTGAGTAAATCATATATTTCTTTTAAAGTGATTCATCATTCTACTGTGAATGCTTCCCAATATTTTAACTTGTCAAAATTAAATTGAAATAACATTTCTACTGAGTGAAGATGAAGGTCTTTAATCGTGATATACTGAGGAGCAATAGTTGTATATTGATTTCAATACGGTTTATTTAACAGCTGCTATAGGTAAGTAGAACATCAGGAATTTTGGACTTTCTGAAGATTGATCATTACAGAAAATAATCTCTGAACAGAGTTAAAGATAGAAAACATTACAATATTTATAATATCCAATTTGTACATACTTTTCTTTCCATCTTCCCTAAAATAGGTGGATTTGACTCTTTGAGGGTTAAATTTCAATATATGCATTTTAATGTATCACAAACTTGTGTAACTTGGTAATAACTGAAATTCCTCCACACTTAACTATATATAATTTACATATTTAATGTGTGTGATGGGCCTTATAGTTAGGGTGACCTTATTGCCGCTTTAAAAAGGGACACATGAAAAATACATATGTCAGGGCTGTTTAAAGAAATTTTTTGAATAATCTTGCATTATAAGAACCCTGATATATGTATTTTTTTTATGTGTCCCTTTTTAAAGCGGCAATATGGTCACCTTGCTTATAGTCCAATGTCTGTGTATGATGAAGGTATTTGAGACACCTATTCATAATAGAGCATATGGAAATATCTTTAAAACTCATTTTATCTGTAACTAGTAGTATCTTTATATTTTAGAATATATCATGAAAGGTTATTCATATGGGGGGAACCAGTAGATATCTTCTGAGTAACATAAAAGGGATACACGCATATGTTCTCTTCTTTACCAGCTCAGAGAAAGTTAGTTAGGAATTTTACAAAAAATAAAATGTAAATTAAACGAATAAAGAATTATCCAGTCTTTGATAAGGAATACCAATCAAGTGATATGGTAAGATAAAATAAGATTTTTTTAATGAACTTTGTAAAAATTGACAACTCGTAAATATACATTTTAAAAAGGTTTAATTGGTCTGCGAATACAATTTAAAAATGCATAAATCTTATCTTGGGTAACAAATAAAATAAAGACTCAAATAAAGTATATTATTAATATTAATATTCCTGGCAAATACATACAGTTTTCTAATATATTTGATATGAATACATTTTTATCAATGTGCTACAGTGAGGTTTGGGAGTGTTTAGCAGAATTAGCAGGTTTATTCGGCATATGGTCAGTGCTCTGCAAAACACATGTATTTATTTAAATTATACTAAAACTTTTATCTCCTAACCTCCTGCAATTTGTCATGTAGCAAAACTGTTTATATGTTTCTTATATTTTATATTTGGAAAGACCTACATACGGTAGCCAGGTTTAGATCTCTATTGGTTCAACCTCTAGCCTACACTCTACATTCATTCATTATAAAACTAAACAGCATAATTAAAGCTGCTTATTAAGTGTTAACATTAACAATGAGATGGAAATGACCAATTATGAGTCCTAATTCTAGCCCAGAATTGTTTACCAATGAATCATAAATGTCATCAATAATTGATATAATGTGTCAACGAAAATACTGTATTTGAAGTCAATGGTAATCTGCAGGAAACATACCCAAATATAACTAAGCTAAATATCCAATTCCTAATTTCAGGCTACAGTGAATATATAAACTAGATTTGTTGAAATTTCTAAACATACAATCCAACTCACACTCATAGCATTACATGTGCTCCTATCTGCCAGAAATTAAGACTTTAATGGACATGTTACCCAAATGCTGAATTAGATGAAAGTGAGGCAACATTTCTGTAAAAAGCTGGCTGGAAAATATCACCTGACCATCTCTATGTAAAAAAGGAAGATTTTTTTTATCTCAAAATGTCCTTGTAGCCACATCCTATCCAATCAGGATGCAAGTCACAGGACTTGCAAGGGAGCATTAATCTGGTGTGTTCAGCCACAGTCATTTTATTTTCCTCTGTTGAGGACTCAGCACTGATGATACAGATGGCAGTAAAAACAGTAGTTGGATAATTTCTCAGATAATTTCTAGAGAACTTGCTCTGGTCATCTAAAAAAAGTTGAGGTAGAATATATTTATTTTTTACATAAAGATGGTCATGTTATATTTTCTAGTCAGCTTTTTTTCAGATTTGCTTCATCACTTTCAAGTGCTTAAGCAATCTGGGTAACACAGCCCTTTAAGACAAGATTATAAAAAAAACACGATACTGAAGTAAATAGTTCTTCTTGTGACTTTTTAATTTTGAAATAATTATTTAAAATTCTCTCAGGTTTATAGTATAAATATTAACCAGGACTAAAGTCTCTTTGATTCAATGGATTGTTATAATGTTTGACTGACCTAGGGCCCCACCCATGATTAAACCTACACCAGATGGAATGCAAGGTCTGACTTTACGGTATTCTCTAAAAATAAATGACTGTCCCAAATAATGAAGCTTGCTGGAAGGGAAATTTGCTGGGGAGAGGGAAGCTAGCAGGGAACACACGTTACAAATGAAGTACTTCAACTAGTAGAAATCAGATTACTCTTCTGTATAGTATAGTATTAGAATCATGATATCTATGAAAGTGTAATGCTATTGGCGTAGTGGATTCAGGCAACTGAAGATCCTGAATCCACAACGCCAACCAAATTACACTTTCATAGATATCATGATTATAATAGTTTACTATTGCTGGTTCAGGGTATTCAGCATACGAAAACACACCCCAGATGAGGAGATAGAATAAAGTCAATGAAGCAGCAAGAAGTGAAGTACATTGAATCTTTCAATTCGGGACTAGGATACCATGTATAATTTGACATGTAATTCTGATAATGACCTACATCTTTCATCATAAATTGAACAAAAAGGATTTTACACACTAATATGGGAATTAAAATCAAATATAATTTCAAATGATTTACTAATACAGGTTATGCATAAATATGAAATGGCAAAAATGTTGTGTCATAAATATAATTGGAGTCAATACTTTACGTTATATGTTTCATAATCTGTTAGTATTTGAAGTAATGTAATTGAATATGATACTTTTGGGGTTGAGTGGACGTGATTCGCTGTAGCGATTCATGTCTGCTCGACATTGCTCAATGCCAACAGCATACGCTGTTGGCATTTAACATTGAACAAGCCTTTCTTGTGAAATGCCACCCCCTACGCATTTGTGGCCAATCGGCCACTAGCAGGGCGTGTCACTCATCCCGATCATATCAGATCGGGATGATTGCAGTCCGCTACACCGCTGCTTCTTAACGTAAGTTTCCTGCAAGGCAGAAACTTCGGGCGTAGAAAGCAGCATTGGCTGCTTATTACATCTACCCCATTGTGTATGTTTTGAAAATACATTATAATCGTGTATATTAGTGTGTAATGTATGAGTATCTAGATGGCTAAACTTATTCCGGCTTAAAGCATGTAAAACAACTAAAGTGCTAAATGTGGGCATGGTACAAAGCTTTATAAGTAGCAATGGCGGTTGTTTATTTCAAGAATCATTGAGGAAGTTACATTATTAATGACAAAACGTATTGACTTGTTGCTATTGCACCTGTTTTTATTCATGGAAAAAAGTATTTTGCTTTTATTTATTGTTCCCTGATTTGCTACCATTTATTTTATGAGTGCGAAAATATATTTTGTGTTGTGGAAATTTTCTTTGGAAGCATTGGTGAGGCTTCTCTTTCCTGGGCACCAGAACACTGGAGCATAGTTCATGGAGGGACATCTATTGTGGAGGCAGGGCACACAGTGTGTAGAACGCCGTAAGATGAGAGGGGGCAGTATTAGAAGTTCGAAGCGCATACCCTAATTGGCAGAATGGATATTCAAGGAGGTACAGAACTTCAAAACAATGCATTTATTATATTTATTTTATAGGTAATTATTATTGTATAAGTAAGTTATATTTGAAGCAGTGTAAGGATATATATAGGGATGGGCGAATGTGTTTATATCCGAAATCGAATGTTAGAACGAATGTTATTGTAAAAATTCGATTTACATAATAGAATGTTGATAAGAAAGAATATTCTTCAAAATTCGATTTTCGAATGTTATTTACAATTTTTGAATGTCACATTCGAATTCGAATGTCACATTCGAATTCGAATGTTACATTCGAATATCACATTCGAATCGAATGTCACATTCAAATTCGAATATTACATTTATAAAACACAGTATTAGACTAGAAATACTATTTCGAATTCGAATATCACATTCGAGTCGAATATCACATTTAAAACACAGTATTAGACTAGAAATACTATTTCAAATTCAAATGTGACATTCGAAATTCGAATGTAGCATTCAAATTCGAATATTACATTTATTAAACACAGTTGTACACTAGAAATACTATTTAAAATTTGAATGTCACATTCGAATTCTAATGTCACATTCGAATTCGAATATTACATTTCGAAATTGAATGAATACATAGCTAAACATTCTATTATTCGAACAAATATTTTCTAATTTTATTGAAAAATTCGAAAATGAAAATTTGAAAATAGAATGTTAGAATGTTATATAAACATTTGAAATTCGATTCGAACGAACGAATGTATCAAAATTCGTTTTAAATTTCGAATTTTTAGAAACATTCGCCCATCCCTAGATATATAGTAGCTCATTCTACTTATTTTCAAGGGACAAAAAGTTGAAATTTAAAAGCACATCAGTAGATTTCACAGTTTTCAAAAGGAGCATTTTTAGGAAATATAAATGTATTAGCAAAAATGTTTCTATTAAAAGTTATAGCTTTTGTTGTGCACTAAGCCTATGTCATATGCCTTGTGCACCTACAACCAAACAACATATATATTGCACTGTACATTCAAACTGTGCTCAGTAAAATATATCACTGAAACAGTTATAACTGTTACTAGAAGCATTTTAACTAATACATTAAAATTTTTAAAATGCTTCTTTTTAAAATGAGAAAATATCTATGTGTTTCATTTTTGAGTTGAATGTCCATTTAACTCACTTTTAGAGTTAGTCTGATTTCAATGACTTCTGCAGAATGTCTCAGGGATGCAAAACATCTTTTTTTTTCTCATTCACTGTTTTATACATAGTTTATTTCCACTCAAGCAGTTATTGGAATGAAAAATATCTCTTTGTGTATAGAGAGATTGATATAAGAAAGATTTGATGAGATAGGCTGACTCTGGCCCACAAACTGCAGTATTATCATCCCCAGGCGCTAAAACAATATAGCAGTAGGCTATGATAGAAGCCATCTGTTATTAGAAAATTGAACTGTCACCTTGTGTGTCATGATTATTATAGCTTATTAAAGATATATTAATCTACTGTCACTGCTGTCAAATCTATCATCTCGAATCACAGGATTATTCAGATGCTCCTTCTTAGACGTAGGCAAAAATAAATGGTAATGGGTATAAGCAAAATGCCTGATATTTTACAGTAGTGTGTTATAAATATTGAACCAGTTAGAACTGATTACCTTTTTGTACAGAGAATGCAATAGATTCTACTTGAGTTAATAAACTGTTCAAACTGATATTGACTGAAGGTGCACTAGGATAAAATGAATTCAACAAAATACATTTTGCCCTTTAAAGCCATAACACAGAAAATAATTCAACTGGGGAATGATAGCTATTTGTTCAACAGAAATCTATTCTCCTGGAAAGGATATAATAATATTTTATTTGGTTATGAACCATGAACCTAGTGACAAAAAAACAGAACTTAGCAGTGCATGATGTGTCTATCCATTTTTTTATTATCACGCATAACAAAATCTAATTGGAATGACACATTTGGCTATGAATTACTCTGACATTTTAACTCATTCAAAGCTTGAAAAATGTGGTTCTTACAGACTAAAAAAAATATCCTATCTTTGGTTTAATTGGATTCTAAGAAGAGAGGATTTTATAAGGTTGTCTTATAAAATGTACTTAAAAAGGACATTATGCTCAAAATGTAATTCTCTACAAAATGTTTGATTATGTTTAATGTTTAATTAAGAAAAAAAATTGCAATGCATTTTCATGATGCATTTTGCCTGCTCTTCCTGTAATAACTCATCAAAATTCTGATGATTCCATTACCTCCAAAGAAACTGGTGATAATTCCATGGAATTCAGAACCCTGACATTTTTACATGCTGTACATTAATTGGATGATATGTTAAGCAGCTCATTTATATTGGTTCCTAATTGGCCACAGCAAAGGAATTGAGATACAAAAGGCTTTTCAATGGGTTTGTCTCTGGCCTGCAAAATAATGCCTATTTTCCTAACAAAATGACAGTTTAAGATGTTCTTAAAACATTTATTTTGCATGCAGGTTGTTTGAAATACAGTGAATCATTTCTACATGAATAAAAAATAACTTTAATATTCCATTAATTTGCACACACAAACCATTAAAGGGACAGTCTACTCTAGAATTTTTATTGTTTAAAAAGATAGTTAATACCTTTATTACCCATTCCCCAGTTTTGCATAACCAAAACGTTTATATTAATATACTATTTACCTTTGTGATTACCTTGTATCTAAGTCTTTGCAGACTGCCCCCTTATTTCAGTTCTTTTGGCAGACTTGCATTTTAGCCAATCAGTGCTCATCATGATATCTATATGGCACAAATTAACTAATGCACTCTAGCAGTGAAAAACTGTCAATTGCATTCATATAAGAGGCGACCTTCAAGGGTTTTAAAAATTAGTATATGAGCCTATCTAGGTTTAGGTTTCAACTTAGAATACCAAGAGAACAAAGCAAATTTGATGATAAAATTAAATTAGAAAGTTCTTTGAAATTACATGCCCTACCTGAATCATGAAAGTTTAATTTTTTATTTTTTTTAAAATAATTTTTATTGAAGTCATAAAAAGATACAAAATATGGGTCAAGCCCCAAAACATTTATACATCCATATTTACGTAGTATAGTTAACAAAACAATATATTCATCTATCTCAAACGTTACTATATCATATGGGCTGTTTCACAGAAAGACTTTGGTTTTATTATAGAGTATCATTAATGTAAAATGGTCGGTAATGGTCCTCTCCCAGCTATGGAAGGAAAAGATTAGAATAGAATGTCCATTCAACTAAAGTTAGGGCTAGGGAGGAGGTAGCTCTGTAGTTTTGTGGGGTGGGGGAATGCAGCGGGCAAGAGCCGCTCGAAATAGAGGAGGGGAGGGATGGAGGGGGTGGAGGACGGAGCCAATTATTATGTCAAGTTTGTAAGCCAAAGTTGCTTAGGGTATTGTAATTTGTATGTATAGTTAAGGGACTATCAATCAGATAAGTAAAGGTAGTTCTTAAGAAGGTTATATGGAAGGGGGGGGATATTAGTATGTATGGGATATAAGAGACTTCTGAGTGAGCTCCTCTCCTGGGGAAATGTCAGCTATAGACGATGTGGGAAAAAGGGAAAGGGATATGACCCGCAGACAACCAGTACCGGCGGGAAAGGGAGGAGAGGGGCTCAGTTGTAACAGGAAGTGAGTAGTGTAGGCAATGCCTATGGTAGATATATTTTCTAACACGCAAGTCATACCATAATAAATCCATGACAACAGTACCAACACTCATAACCTCATAGCCAGTAACTCCCATAATTGCCACAGCTAGGCTTAAGGATAGTTAGCATAAGTAATACTAGCATTTTGCAGTAACATTGGCAGTTTATATGACTATAGGCAAATATGCCTTAGCATGATAAAATTATGTACCGTAATACTATTAGTATTAATATCTCAGTACTGACTCTAAATTAAAAGCTTATATGTACAGCTGCAGACTGATTTATAGCATACACAACTATAGTACCCTGGCTATATGCAATATTTTGGACTCTCAAAAGGTTAAAGGAGTACTCCAATCAGTATATATAGAGAAGTTGTTATCTAAGATATTCACTAACTGCCTGTTAACTAGGATTTCAACCATAACACTTGGAACAGATATGTACAGAACATGTGTTTTAAGAAGGGGGTGTTAGTAGTATAGTCTGCGTTCAATCAATAAATAAAATAACCCTAATCAAAGGGGGATCTATTATTAATCATCCCCTTAAGAATGTAGTTATGCGTAGACCACAGTAGTGATTCAAACCCCTGCTGAGATGCAGCAGGATATGGGAAAAAATATGCTAGGGAGGTCACAGTACTAGCAAAGATACACATGCACATAAATATACTTTTCCAGGAATCCATAGCTAGCATCTAAGTGGGATGAATATAAACATAAGAAATGAGAGGTTTAAGTGTTAGGACCACAAGACCTGCGAATAAACACATGGGAAGAATAAGCAACTGTAAACTAACAGGTATATAGACTGACATTCTCCCCCCCGAAAAAAAAAAAAAAAATAGAAACTGCAGAAAATTATGGCCTTTAAAATCAGCAGGATTATGAAGGTTAGAGCGCTGAGCATTAATGCATACAATTATATAAATGGACAGTAAGAGCACTACACTTCTGTTAACATGTCTACAAATGGTCAACTGAACATTACAAATTGTAAAGATAACTACCATGTGGTCAGCCACATAAGGGCAATATTATAGTGTCTAAAACAAGAAGATCAAAACTTTCAGGCCCATAAGTCTTTATCCGAAGAATGGGCTACCCCCAAACTGCGCACTGGAAATCTCAAAGTGAATATTCTGCCAGTTAGATTATGCGGACACAAGCTGTGTGCATGGTATATGGAAATTCACTGGTAAAATAGCTTTAAGGTTAAACAGTCTCTATAGAGTCCATACCGCATATCAGTCAACATGTGCAAAAGTTCACAGATAACTTCACTAATTTCACTGGGTTTGGCTACGCAGCAGGGGGGGGGGAATACAATACTAGCCACCTGGATCAAAAGGGTTCTGAAGGCTTCCAGTAAGCATAAGTAAGTGCAGCCGTTTGATTCCCTGTCGCAGACCGGGACTTGCTAACCCAGAAAAATCTTCACCGCAGCCTCTCAATTGTGAGATAGAGGAGATCTGTGTGTGCGCTAGCGGCAATTTCATCCCAAATGCAGCAGCCGCTTTTATCCCAGCTGATATCACCTCGTCCAGCCGAATGGAGGATCCTCTGGGTAAGTTAGAGATAGGGACCAGGGATGTAGCTACAAGTTGTTTAGTTAGCAGGACGGTATTTACCTCGGTACAAGGAGTAGTTGAAGACCAGTGATACCAGTGCTTCAGGAATAGGTGTCCGTGGGAGCTTGCAGGTTCTAAGGAAACAGCCTCATGTTGTCGGGATACGCCATTACCCTGATCTCTGAGGTCTGCTCCTATGGCGGGTGTGGCAGTAACAGTTCCGGTCGGCAGCGTATGTGCAAGAAGTTTCTCACTTAGTAGAATTTGTGGCTCAGACGATTTATAAGTGACTAATCTTAGGGTTGCTGAGATGTCACAAAAGTTTTCCTCCATCCGCCATGCTAAGTGTTCCAGCATGCGTTGAACCTCATTGTAGAAGTTCTCTTTAGTTAGAAGTGCCATCTCTGTATGAGCAGTCCGTGTCCTAAGGTTATGTCAGAATCAGAGTACAGGCTGTTTAGGTACTTAGAACTCCATAAATAATAATTTTAGTAACCTGCCATCTGGAGCTCTGTAGTGGCACGTCTTGCTAGCTTGGCGGTTGGCTCCGCCCCCATGAAAGTTTAATTTTGACTAGACTGTTACTTTAAGAGACACAGAGGCACTCAGTACTGTGCATTTATACTATGTTACTATTCTGTTTGTTGCATTAGTTACTGATTAGCAGTAAAATCTGTTTTGTTTATGTAAAATTAATGTAATACATTTTGCACCAGATAAAATGCAGTTTGAATTTGTAGTGAATTTATAGTGATAATGTATATATATATTTAATGTTTTACAGACATATATTGGAATATCTATTTAAAAATACTTAGAGCATATTCCCCTATGTAAAGAACATTGGAATGTGAAATATTTACAGTACAAAGACAGTTAAACACTTTATTAAATATGGATATTGCATAAATATGCTATTGTTTGTCCTTACAGTTTTCAGCTACTTGACTGCAAAGGGCTCCAATGCACATATATATATATATATATATATATATATATATATGTCCATATGCATACATACGTATTTATATGTGTATATATGTCTGTAAATACACATTTAAATACATAAATAAATAAGTATACACAAACACATAAAGAATATATATATATATATATATATTTCAAGTGATGGTGTAAGTGCACTCTCACCAACTTATGCAACTTGTCAGGGTGCTGTAAGATAATAGATAAACTGTAGCAAAGAAGCACTCACTGAACGATTCCAACTGTGACAAAAGACTTTAATTGTCCCGAAACGTCACTCGTTTGAATTAAAGTCTTTTGTCACAGTTGGAATCGTTCAGTGAGTGCTTCTTTGCTTAGCTAAACTTAGCTAGAGTTCAGAAAACCTCTGAATTACATTGCTTCCAATGCAGCTGTCTAGATTTGTTAATGAACTACACAATGAGTTATTTTTTTCTATATTTTGTGCGTAGTGGAGGATTTTAAACTCGCCTTTTATCTCCCCCTAATTTAAAATGTTGTTGTATTCTGCCTGGAATCAACTTCACCCAGCAGTGATTCTAACTTTCTCCCAGCTGATGAGTGTCGATAACCACGAAACAGTCTGTCCTGGGATGGTTATGAATCACTGTACTAACTCTAGCTAAGTTTATAAGCTGTGTGAACAGCAAGACTTTGGCATAAAGGGAACCTGCTGAAAAGCAGACTGAAGTAAAAAAGTGTGTCATTGTGTACTTAATTTGCATATCTTACCCAGAATCTTTTGCTGCATTGGAAACAATGTAATTCAGAGGTTTTCTGTGGGAAAACAAGCCTCTGGGCCTGTGTAGATTTGTTAATGAACTACACAATGAGTTATTTTTTATATATATATATATATATATATATATATATATATATATATATATATATATATATATATATATATATATATATATATAGGTATGTGTATGTATGTATCTTTTGTTAAAGCCCTTTGCATCCTTTTTTTTTTCTAACACCTGAAACATCATATAGTTGAGCCCTTATAACTTTTTATTGCAATTTTTAAATATTTTTTTTATTAGATAGTGTTATTCTGATTGTATCTGTACTTTTAAATGTAATTTTGATGTGTTTTATGCCACTTTTTTGTTGAGCGTAACAGTTAACCAAAGATCTGAAGTCTTTCTATCCCAACGCGAACGCATTTATTTTCAACTCAGAATGCACGCACTACTTCTGACGCATGTGATAATCCCCTTTTTGCTCGTGCACAACAGTTAGAGCACCACTCGTAATTTTGCCCATAATAGGCTAACAATAGAAGTTTGATATTGGTCCTTTCAATGCACTTTCATTCAAATTCAAAGGAAACTGCCGTGCTGCATTCAGCTGATTAAATATTTAGAAGATTTCTATTACTGAATTAAGTATTTATTGATTTATAATTTAAAAGATTCATGCCTTGCCATTAGAATTTGCAGACTGACTTTTGCTTTAATGTTATGTTTTGTGCCATTTACCTTTGCTGCATTTATACTGGAAAAAAAAAATGTATACACTATGTAGAACAGTAAAATATCAGTTTAGTGGCCTGTGGGGATCAGCAAATATCTGTTGTTCCTGAACAGGGATTAGAAACTTTTGAACATTAGATTTAAATGTTGATTCCTATAGACTTACATTAAAATTCATATATAAATATTAAAATGTTGCATTCAATATAAGGAAACAATCATCAACATAAATAAATAAATTAATTAATTACTAAATACATATTCAACAAAGATTCAACACTCATTAGGGCCGATATTCAAATTTTAGTGAATGTGTCAAAAAATGTCTACATCCTTATTGGTTGTACCCGTTACTGCCTTTAATTAACATTTGAGTCTATTCCGTCCACTAGAAGAGTCATGTATAATACCTTATAAAGCTTTCCATGGTTGTTTTTAAATCTGAAGCTACCTTGAACCATTAGAAATATATTTGAAACTGTATTATTGTTTTTTAACTGATATTTTACCATGTTAATGCCACCAATTCTTTGCTTTACATCGTTGCATTTGGAGTCAAATACAAAAAGATCACTTATTTTGCTACATTCATTTGAAAATATAAATAAAGTTACCCTTATGACAACTAAATAAAAGAATGAATGAATGAATGAATGAATGAATGAAAGTGGCAATATGACAGTTTTACACTATTCAGTAACATTCAGCAACATCCTTACAAGTTGATTGATTTCTGTGTCAGCTAATAAGTATATACACTTCACTTTTGCTCTTAACAATCCTAACCCTATAACAATATTGTTTGTTCTACAGCAGCCTGTAGCAGTAGACACTACTTTCTCATTTACTTAAAGGGATAGTCAACACCAGAATTTTTGTTGTTTTAAAAGATTGATAATCCCTTAATTACCAATTCCCCAGTTTTGCATAACCAACACAGTTATAATTATACACGTTTTACCTCTGTAATTACCTTGTATCTAAGCCTCAGCAAACTGCCCCCTTATTTCAGTTCTTTTGACAGACTTGCATTTTAGACAATCAGAGCTGTCTCCATGGTAAATTCACGGGCATGAGCTCAATGTTATCTATATGAAACACATGAACTAATGCCCTCTAGTGGTGAACAACTACCAAAATGCATTTAGATTAGAGGCGGCCTTCAAGGTCTAAGAAATTAGCATATGAACCCTCTAGGTTTAGCTTTCAACTAAGAATACCAAGAGAACAAAGCAAAATTGGTGATAAAAGTAAACTGGAAAGTTGTTTAAAATTGCATGCCCTATCTGAATCAAGTTTTTTTTTGGACTTGACTGTCCCTTTAATTTCCTGCATGCCCTGAAAACATTGCACATAGGACATATGGTAAAGTAGTTTCTATTAACAAACAAATAATTTTGTTAAAATTAATTCAGCTGAAACAAAAACATAGGTACATAGCCCATTAGTTTGGGAAAAAAAATGTCAGTGCACTTCTTTGCTGAGAGTATTCCAATCTATCTACAAATACAAATGAACAGCATTTCCAATGATTTCTGGACCTTTCTATTTCAACACAGTTGACCTCTTGAAAAAATATTTTTAACTTCTTTCAAACTGACATATGTTTTCTCCTGTATGTTTTTTGAATGGTAAAAGTTTGTCTGCATGCTCAGTTCACATAGTAAAAATGATATTTCCCTGGTTTAATAAAAAGGTAAAAAAAACTATTGCTCAAATCAAGCATTTCAACTGTGAAACCTGTACACAACTAAATCTGATAATTGGACTATTTGTTTATGATCACAGTTAAGTTCTTGGTTGATTATAAATGTTAATTAAAGGGACACTGAACCCAAATTTTTTCTTTTGTGATTCAGATAGAGCATGCAATTTTAAGCAACTTTGTAATTTACTCCTATTATCAATTTTTCTTCGTACTCTTGCTATCTTTATTTGAAAAAGAAGGCATCTAAGCTTTTTGTTTGGTTCAGAACTCTGGACAGCACTTTTTTATTGGTGGATGAATTTATCCACCAATCAGCAAGGACAACCCAGGTTGTTCACCAAAAATGGGCCGGCATCTAAACTTAAATTCTTGCATTTCAAATAAAGATACCAAGAGAATGAAGAAAATTTGATAATAGGAGTAAATTAGAAAGTTGCTTAAAATGTCATGCTCTATCTGAATCACAAAAGAAAAAAATTGGGTTCAGTGTCCCTTTAAGCACAATTATATGAAACTGTTAGTTTAAAGAGACACTCAATTCAAAATAATTGTTAATGAATCAGATAGAGCAGCAGTTTTAAGACACTTTCCATTTTACTTCCATTTTCAAATTTTGCACAGTCTTTTTATATTCACTATTTCTGGGGAACAAGATCCTATAGCATAAGCACAAGTTTACAGGATATATGCATACTAGTCTGTGATTGGCTGATGTCTGTCACATGATACAGGGGCCCGGGAGAAAAAATTAATTTGTCAGAAAAAAAATCTGCTTTTTTGAAATTTAGAGTAGTTGCTAAATCATTGTATTTTTATTATGCACTTGTTAATCATGCAAATCTACTGCATTGGGTGGTCCTTTAACATATAATGAATTGATATTATTTAATGAAAAACTAGACTCAAACTCATTAGGCAGTTATCATCAGGCATGTACAAGGGCGAAACATTTTACTGAAAGATTTGTTTAATTTTTTTAAATGTTCAGTTCGGTTAAATATTGGATTTGAATTTGTTACCGCTATTTCCAATAGGAACAGATAATATAGACAATTAATATTAACAAAGATCTCACATTAAACAATTAAACAATTTAAATAATCAATTTTTCAATATTAAAACAACATAAAACTCCTGAATGACTAAAATCCAGCATTTAGTGCCTGACCAGCTGTCCCAAATATTAGTCATTAGTAATACCATGACAGGATTGGACAGGAGACGATTGACAAATTAATGGTAAGACCCCCTGTACATCATTACTATCAAAGGAGCTTGTTAACCAAACAATATAACTCCTCCCCCTCCCCCGATTCCTGCACATTTTGTGGTGCCAATGTTTTGTCAAACAATCATTTGTTTTTCGTTTGTTTCATCCAATAATTTATTCGATTATTTGTATGTCAAATGGCTCAACTAATCAGCAATATTCAGATGAATTTAAATCCATCTGAAGCCCAAATACAAATCTCTAGTTATCATCAATATTGAATAAATTAGCCGTAAACTTTTTTTTTTTCATTTTCCACATATCTTGTTTCCGTAGGTTTGAGGAAACCTCCACAAAAACGTGAAAAGCCTCTTTCCTATAAATTATTCTATTTGAGTACATGAAAAAACATTTTTTTCATGTTATTCAAATTACTTACATCACCAATTTTTTTTCTGTAAAAGATCAGATAGCAAATAATTTAATCTTTGTGGCTAAAGGAAATAATTAATTATATTATGTAGGTACTTCAATTCAATTCAATTTGTAATTTGTGTTGAAAATTAAAAATATATTAAAAACAAATATGCAGAATCTATATCAGAAACTTACTTTAGATGCAGCCTAAGTTTTATTTTGTATTTTTATAAAGAAATTCTACTGTGATGAGATTCCATTTTGTTGTCATTTGTCTGACAATTGTTTTCCTTTGAGTTTGGAGTATTGTGTTGGCATATATTGTAGCATATGGGGTTGCTGTGTTCCTTGTTCAGAGAGGCATTTCCTGGTATTTTGGAGCTGGAATGACCGTAATAGGTGGGATCAGACTGATTTACTACAGGAAAGTTCTACTATGTGAAAAGCATTATTGGGCTAAAAAGAAGCTGCACCCAGGTGGTAATTCGCCATAGAGCAGGCTCTAAGGGCGCCATGTACTAAGCTTCAAAGTGACCGTCCGACTGTATTTCCGTGTCAAAATTAGCTCACGATCTGCTTCTCGTATTTACCAATCTGCGATCGAATAAAAAAACCACTATTTTTCATCAGCTATTGTAATTTTTCGCAACTGATCGTTCTGAAGACTTTTTCCACTTACTACATGTTCGATTGCACGTAAATTCGCTGTAATTGGAAATTATGAATGTTACAACTAATCCCTCCGCTCCAACTTTCACTGTAACTTCGCGTGATTTGCTTCGCGACCATTTAGGTAGCGAATACAATAGAAAACTATAGGGGGTATTAACCTGATGCCAGGTAGAAGTAATTAAGTGAAAGGACTAGACTACTATTGTATCATTATTGGTTTTTGGATCACTGAATGAAGATGGAGACACTTTTACACATGTTTAATTTCCGATTGATTCAATTACGAGGAAGAAGGGCTATACAGGCACCGGTTGACAACAATGGATTGCAAAGAAGGAGAGGTAGAAGAATCCGAGTCCCTAGAGTTTTCCTTCCACGTATGGGTTTGGAAGGCATTTCTGATCGGGAGATTATCCAGAGATTCCGTTTGGACAGAGAAGCTATTATGGAACTTTACAATGAAATAGCAGAATACCTGGAGCCTATGACAGCGCGTTCACAAGCCATACCCGGACTATTAAAACTGTTGGCAGCCTTACATTTTTTCATATATTCTAAGATTTCAGGGAAAATGCACATTCTAAGATATAATATTCTAAGATTTCTGGGAAAATGCACATTGCTGCTTGTCTGACTATTATGACACCTAGATCGTCACGTGGGTAAAGAACTAAACCAATCAGGTCGCAGACTGCTTCATAACTTTGCTCTTTCGCGCCGAACAAAGCTTCAGAGTTATCAATAATCCGATTGTCTTCGAGACACAATAGACGTGAAATTTTACGGCTTGGTTTTTAGTACGTTCATGTAACAAAGTTCTATCCGCATGGTGCGAATGCCGGCGGGTTAATTCGATATGGTCTTTGTGAAAAAATTGACGCCTCAGTACATGGAGCCTTATGTATATACTGTAGTGTGCCAAGCAGCAGTGCAAAGCTATGAGTGCACCACATAAATAAGTCTCAGTATACACACATAAGGCGCCCCTCTATTTCAGAACTATTAAATCCTTGTTTGGGAGGAGGAGAGCAGCCAAACCTAAATAATCACTTTTTGGAAGACTCCAGTCATTCTTTTGACTTCTATTATTGTTTGTGCATCATAATTTTTTAGCATATCTGTTTTTGATATCTTTTTATATCCTCATATATATTTTTATTTTGACCAAATCTTGAAACCGATAAGTATTAATTATTTAATCATTCATGTGTTATTTACATATATAATTCCAATATATATATAGGTATATATCTGTTTGTAAGAGCGCCCCCTCTTGATCATTGTGTGTTGTTTTTTTGAATTGTAAATGCAAACCCCTCACAGCTTGACCCAAAATCTTCTTTCTGGAATTTTTTTTTTTTTAAATATTTTTTTTTTATTGAAGTTAGGGTATAAATTCACAAACAAGAGTCGCCTTGTGGCAAATGTTACATCAAAGTGAATAATACATTGTCTATAAACTGACATTAGTAGAGAAAAGAGAAAAACAAAACAAAATTCACGTATGACTAGAAAATTACATATCAAATCTTAATATAAAGATAGACAAAAGTTTAGGCGAGATGTAATGTAACTTCATTTTATGTTATGCTATTAACAATTGATCTCCACATTGCTATAGAAAACTGTCGATAGACTATCTGAGTCAAAGGTATCAGCTTGTGAAGAATTAGCTTATGTGTCAGCCCCTTTTGGGCTGAGGTATATGGGGGGGGAGGGGATATTCAGCGGATAAGCACCGCTATGTATATAGGGAAGGCGGAGGGTGGAGCCATATATAAATGTAAGTAGCATAAGGTACGTGATAGGAACATAGATGCAATCAAGTGGAGGGGACCCAGGACCATCAAAACAAGATTATATCTAAAAAAATCATAGTGCAGCTTAGTTTAGTCACTGCCATTCAATTTCCCCTCCAATAATATGGGTGTATCTATAAGGGTGCTGGTATAATAGTTATTAATAGTTATTAAAGAAACATTATCAGGGTTTAAAATGGCTCAGCACCGTCATCACAGTAAGATAGGTAAACTATAAGACAAAAGATTAGGGGAGTGTGCTGTTTTTGGCCATATTAAAGTTATGCAAAAAGGAGGGAGATTAGGAAGCATGGGGCATAGGGGACTTTTGGGTGAGCTCCTCTCCTGGGGAGATGCTAGCTATAAGCGATGTGGGAAAAAGGATTAAGGATATGACCCGCAGGCAACATGTACCGGCGGGAAAGGGAAGAGAGGAGCTCAGTCTAGGCAGAAAGTCTGTGTTACCAACATGTTCTACATAGGGGGTATGCCATTATTAGCAGGGATAATATATGGCTTAACCCATGGACACTCCAAGCAGTTGTGTGTAACCTAAGGGATGAATGGTAGTGAATTATTCTGAGGGGCCTAAGTATAATGAGGAAGTATAAGCATATAGAGCTGAACCCAGACAAACTACTAGGCGTGAGCTTAAACAATCTGTAGATACAAACTTACTTCAATTAATAGACTTACTTACTGCCCTTATTATGAAATGAGGCATAACATACTGTACGAGTGGTGAGTTTAACCTAGTAGAGAGGAAAAGCTGACCTAACATATAGATGTATAGACATAACAGTTATAAAGCATAGCTTATAATAGCTTATAATAGGCTATCACATAAACATAAAATAAATATCAGTGGCTAAAGTGGATAACGTTATGTACTATTCTCTAACAGTTATAAACTTGAAATGTCAACGCTGGATCTGAAATGCAAACAGATGTGTAAAAAATGAAAAGAAAAATAGGGTTAAGTGGCATTAAACGTCTGCATCACAGATAACTTGTGCACATTCAGAATTAGCATCAATCCCTATCAACTTACATTTGCAGATAGCATAATATCAAAGATACTATGGAGGGCAAATAACCTAAAGTTATAGGAATATCTTCAGACAAAATAGTTATAGCTCTTAACCTATCATGGGTTTAAAGTTCAAGCTTGCACCTTGGCTTGTGCCGTAAAAGATCGTAAACACATATTCAAGAGTGTACCACAGCCCTAATCACAAAATAATAAGTAAAACAGAGGAAGCATGTAAATTATCAATAGCAACTAGATATTTTGTGCTTCGAAAAAAATTGTAGTTGTAAAGTTACCTTATACACTAAAGGGTCATTTTAAGACAGACCTAAAAGTATATGTAATTAAACTAGCATAGTTAAGGAAGTCTATGAGGGGATGTAGTTAAATCAAAAAAGGTAAGATATATATGAGTCAGAAAACCCCTGATTCTAGGACCCACCCTATTTAGTGATTTATGATCTATTAGTGTGACAGTAATAAAAGTAAAATAATTTTTCTTCTCACAGTAGGTAATATAGTCTAAGATTACAAAGGCACATATCTTCTGAATTAGACATTATAGCATGTGCTCTATGTCGGCATGAGGCCATACTGCAGGCTAGTAAAAGTGAGTGATATTAAATGTATATAGCTCCAAACCACATGATCTAGAGGATAATCATCACATCCTTTTTTAGAGTTAAATTAGTTCCTATAGTTTAGAGCGGTCAGATAGAAAATTTCTAAACAATAAACATAAGAGTCAGCTAGAAACAGATAAATGGAACAGTGCTAATAGTGAAAGTCCACAACATAGTAGGGGTATGGATAGGGAACAATAAATGAAGGGTTTGATGAAAGAGAGTCTCAAAAACCTTGCGGCTTCTACTGTCCCAGGCTTCAGGGATCTCCGTTGCTTCAGCCAACTCCTACCGCCTGTGTAGACTTAAGGGTTACCTGTCTGATAAGTCTCCATTGTGATTTAGTGGCCACTGATGAGTTAGTAGCCCAACGCATCTCCCAGACTGTTTTTTATTCTAATCTGCCGCTTCTCTTAGTGCCGACAAGGGAATAGATAGAAGCAAACCTTGTCACCTCATGCGATCTCCTTTCAGAAAAAGCACGTATCGCCTCAGCCTGTTCCAGAATTGATCCAATACTTTTGACTCTCGCAGCATATATTTCAGACGTGCTGTGAGATCGATTTGGGTAATGCTCTAAAGCTGGAGTGCTTGGTAAGTGCCGGCCCTTAATGTCGCGGGGAACTACAGCAGGCGCCTCTGCTTGGGTATACTGTGTGTCAGAGTAGAATGGCTCCTCAGTGTTCAGCACACCCCATTTAGCCAATCTATTGAGTGGATCCGATGTTCGATCCGGAGTACTGGAACTCACTTTCTCTGTAAGATTGATGTCACAGGGTACATGACTAAAGATCAAAGTCTCTGTGTGTGTATCTTTCAGTGACTTTAGGCTTTGTTCTCTTTTGAGCATAAGCTCATTCATTACCAAATGTGGAGGTTGTGGTGTCGCCACCTTCAGTGTAGTGAGGACTGGAGTTGGCCTGCCTGGGCATGGCTCATCGTGTTCTTCCTTACAATGCAGCAGTATCGCATTTTCGGTAATCCCGTCGGAGCCTTCACTGCCTATGCCTCTACATGCTGTAGTGAGGTCGGCGAAACAGTAATCTATCTTAGCCTCTAAATTTTTAAGAAGGGATTGTAGGGCAGTAAAGGATTCCTCCATGTTCAGGACAAAAAAAAAGCCGCGTGGCTTTGCAGCTATTGATCCGGGACTTGCCGATAAAATGGAAGTGCTCAGATCTGCAGAAATGCTGAAAAGGTTCTGGAGCTATCCAGGAGCTGTTAGGAGTTACTTTTGGACAGAGCTCCAATTTTTAGTGTCCATCCATGTTGGTTGATGGCTCCGCCCCCCTCTTCTTTCTGGAATTTTGATTTATATCAACATTTGGAAAAATACTAGTGTAAACAATATTAAAGGGATACTAAACCCAATTTTTTTCTTTCATGATACAGATAGAGCATTTCATTTTAAGCAACTTTCTAATTTACTCGTATTACCATTTATTTCTTCTTTCTCTTGCTATATGTATTTGAAAAGCATAAATCTAAGCTTAGGAGCTGGCCCATTTTTTTTTTTAATATATTTTTTTCTTTTATTGAGGTAAATTAAAATAAGTACAGGCATGTCAAGACATTGTGTCTCTTTGATTTACATTATTACTCAGAGAAAATTATATATAGAAACTGTGTCAGCTGTACATAAATAAGAAAACGGAAAAGCACTGGCTTAAAGATCCACTAAACCCAAAATCTTTCTTTCATGATTCAGATAGAACATACAAATTTAAACAACATTACAATTTACTTCTATTATTTATTTTGCTTCATTTTTTAGATATCCTTATTTGAAGAAAAAGCAATGCACATGGGTGAGCCAATCACATGAGGCTTCTATGTGCAGCAACCAATCAGCAGCTACTGAGCATATCTAGATATGCTTTTCAGCAAAGAATATCAAGAGAATAAAACAAATTAGATAATAGAAGTAAATTAGAAAGATGTTTAAACATGCATTCTCTTTCTAAATCATGAAAGAAAAAATGTGGGTATCATGGCCCTTTAATTATGAAGAATAATGAGAAAGTCAACAAATAGCAATTCAGTCAATATCCTTACCTCAGTCGAGTTTTATTAAAGTTTAGAATTCCTTACCCTGTCCTATTAACAAACTGTTCTACCAGTGGATTCTCTGGAAATTTAAGTCAAAGGTCCTCAAACGTGACCTCAATCCGACATAATCCTCACCTTATGGTATGGGAACCTAGTTCAATTTGTTGGGGGATACACTCAAAATGTAGAAATTAGGGTATTAAGTATGAATTTTTTTTTTATGGAATAGTGATAAGGTTATGATATATGTTTTTGAGAGGAGCTGAACCTAACTGGGCAGGGGAGAAATTTGGCATATTATTATTTGCCTACTATACCTATTTCAACTGCTACTTTCACAGTGTATCCAGGCAGCCAGAACAGAGGTAAAGGGGGAGAGAAGGATTTGAAGAGGCTGTGGGAGGGGGGGGGGGAGAAAGACAGAGAAGAGGAAAGCAGGGCTTAGTCAGATAATAGAAATGGAGGAAAAAGACTCCCATACATGAGGGGACTCACAGCCAACTGTCCATAGACTAGATGGGCCCACATATTCCATGGTCATTTTAATGGGTGCCTGGCTGATCCTGTCTATGTGCCCAAAGGTCCCAGATTTTCCAATACGACTCAATTTTGTTCAGGTGGAGATAGAATCCCTTCTCCATCGAGGCATACGTTTCCATAATCCGATGAACGTTAGTCAAGGATGGCGGGCTTACCTGTCTCCACATTCTAGCAATCAAAGTTTTAGTGGTGGCAAAAATAAAGGTAGCCAATTGTTTCTGAACTTTATAAGTTGTCCGTGGGAAGAGATTCAAGAGGGCTACCTTGGGTGTTTTCGGAATTGAAATCCCAATCGACTCGCACAACTGGAAAGTGTCCTTCCATAGTTGTTGCAAGACTGGGCATGACCACCAGATATGAAGATCTGTGCCTACTTGTCCACAGCCTCTCCAACACAAAGGCGAAAGGGATGGTGCCATCTGTGCCAATCTCTGTGGGGTATAATGCCATCTAAGGTAGACTTTAATTCCGCAGGGGTGAACCAGATCTACATTTCTGTTCCCACATGGTTGGATCTCTAAGGCCTGATGGCGGAAATCCCCAGCTACATAAAAATTTGTGTAACCTAAATCTTTCAAACTGAAACCATGGAGAGATAGAGGAGCCATCTTCGAGACACTTCGGGTCAGCTGGTTGCAGGGTATTCTGATGATACAGATCAGAAACTCTATGAAGATCCCATTGCCTCCATTGGGAGCCATGGGAGCCCCGAGGGCCTTACAACAGACCAGGGATTGAATGGATCGGGGATGGGTGTGGGGCTACCTCCGAAAAGTGTCTAATATTTTTCCAGCAGTCAAGAGCTTGTTTAACTATTGGGTTTAGGATAAGGGAACTATCAGTGTTTTAGTCCGGGATCCAGGGTAGATCCCTAAGAGTAATGCCTGGTGGAAGGGCGAACTGTTCATCCCTCTTCCAACCTTGAGTCATGTCATTCGTCTCCCAGTGGGAGATGTGGGTCAGTCTAGCTGCCTCATAATAGATGGTGATGTTAGGGAGAGACACTTCTCCCATTTGGTAGGGCCTCTGGAGTGTCTTCCTGGAGATTCTTGTTTTTTTCCCTTGCCATATATATCTGGCCATCAAGGCATTGAACTTTTCTAGAAGAGAACGGTAAAGGTTGAGCGGGAGGCAACAAAAATAATATAATATCTTAGGCAACATTGTCATTTTGACTGAGGCCATACGACCCATCCAAGAGACTTCCTGGAAGGTCCATGAGTTGAGCAGTTCTCTGATTTCTGATAAGAGTTTGTCGTAATTTATTGTCCTGACCAATTCGATGTTCGGGCCTAATTGGACTCCCAGATGCGTTATAGTGTCTGATGAGCTGGCCCATTTTTGGTTCAGCACATGGGTGGTGTTAAATGTAGCCAGCAATCAGGGTGCTGAACCAAAAATGGTCCGGCTCCTAAGTTTAGATTCCTGCTTTTTTTAATAAAGATAGCAAGAGAATGACGACAATTTAATAAAAGGATTAAATTAGAAAGTTGCTTAAAATTGCATTCCCTATCTGAATCGTAAAAGAAAACATTTGGGTTTAGTATCCCTTTAACATAGATTACACCAAAATTCCAGAAAGAAGATTTTGGGTCAAGATGTGGGGGTTCATAAAAGAAAACATATGGGTTTAGTATCCTTTAAGCTATACAGACAGAATGATGCACACTTACGCCTTCAAAGTGCTGATTCCATCAAGTACAACTAGATGTAGAAGTTACCATGAAATCAAGATTGCACTTAAAGGGACATGAAAGCCAATTTTTTTTTTTTTCATGATTTAGAAAGAACATGTCATTTTAAACAACTTTCTAATTTACTTCTATTATCTAATTTGCTTCATTCTCTAGATATCACTTCCTGAAAAGCATATCTAGATATGCTCAGTAGCTGCTGATTGGTTGCTGCACCTAGAGGCCTTGTGTGATTGGCTCACATATGTGCATTGCTATTTCTTCAACAAAGGATATCTAAAGAATTGAGGAAATTAGATAATAGAAGTAAATTGGAAAGTTGTTTAAAATTTCATGCCCTATCTGAATCAGTTTAATTTTGACTAGACTGTCCCTTTAAATCCTCTTTTAAGACTGGAGGCATCCTTAATCTTATTTTTAAAAAACACCAATGGAGGTTCCACAAAGAGTATCTTATAGTAAACTAAAACATTGCCATTCCCAACAGAATAATACAAAAAAAGGATATTTATATGCACACTGAGGTCTCTGAATTCCTCAGCTAACTAAGCTCTGGTAGTAACGTTTAACTGTAACTCTAAGCAACTGCAATGTGCTGTTTAATAGACATTTATTAATATATAAAACCTATAAAATATAAATTTCTCAGCTATAAACTTATTAATAAATTAGCTTCCAGTGGAAATAAATTCAATAATACTTAATTGAAAGTAAATAATAATAAGTAGTGAGTAAAGACAAATCATTTTTCTTCACTGATTAGGTCTTTCTCATCATTTAAACAATTACTTTAGAAATATTACTGATAAAGGTATTTCCTAAGAAGCTGCATTTGTTTAACAACTTGTGATTTCTTTAAAAGGACATTAAACCCAACATTTTTCTTTCATGATTCAGATAGAGAATACAATTTTTAAAAAGTGTCCAATCCACTTCTGTTATCAAATTTGCTTCATTCTCCTGTTATTCTTTGTTGAAGAGATATCTAGATAGGTAGCGTTCACATGTCTGCAGCCATATTGTTTTAAAATTACCATCCTGCTTTACAACAAAGGATAACAAGAAAACAAAGACTATTTAATCATAGAAGAATAAAAAAAGGGTTTTTAATCTCCCCTTAAAATTATAATATGTTCTATAATAGGGGGAAAAGATACAGCAAAAAATATGGTAAACATGAAAGTGAGATATTTGCATATGTACATGTTTATTTGTTTTTTATGAAAATACTTTGGTATTAATTAAATACAATAGACATACAGTTCCAGAAAGTTTTTTTTTTTTTTTAATTCCTGAGATAATACATTTGCACCAGATTTGATGGATTTAAAAGGCATACATTGTACGTAATAGCTATTTTAAAATTCCAGTAGAGATTCAGAGGTTTAACTTAGTGAGGATTAACGTTTGGGAAATAATTAAAAGAATATTACTCTTAAAAATGTAATAAAATCTATGTTGACACTACAATAGTATTAAGGCACCTTCCCTATTATAATCCCTAAAAAATGAATGCTTTCATTTTAACAGTAGATTAGAAATAAGTATTTTTACTTCTTTTAAGACTTTAAATGTCTTAAATTATATACACATCTTGAAGAACGGGAGTTCTATATGCCTATGAATACATTATATCAAATAGGATTTAATTTTTAAACTCTAAAAAAAATTAAATAAAAAAGAATATATCAAATTATTTGGTTTCCTAAAACGTAATTATTTTGTACAAACAGAAAACACATGATGATATATAAAATGTAATGCCAATTAATGTTGTTAATAAATTAATAGTAAATTTGCCTGGACTGAAAACATACAGGACTAAATTACAAGTGGAGAGGTAGTTTCTATTAGCATCTGTGGACTTGTATTACAAGTTGAAAGTAATGTTTTCTTGCTCAAGTATTGTTCGAGAGCAAGCAACAAGTTCTGAAATTAAACCATGTGTAAATCAAATAAACCATTCCCATTGTGAAGTTACCAGAAATCTACCAATTACACGCACCTCATAAAAAAGCAAATCACTAATACTTTGGCCGTTCGGCAGGAATACCCCTTATGATACAGGTATTTACTATAGATGTGCAGGAAAGAAAATTTTGTTTCGGATATTCAGGAAAATTTGTTTTTCCAAATATTCATTGCCTGCACTATTGAGTTTTCGTTTAGTTTAAAAGGAAATGAAAATTGAATCTTGGTTAAACATTTACAATCACTTTTGTTAAAATTAATGTAAATCTTTAAAAGCTACAGGTGACAAATTCAACTGCCATACCTAGTCATTCTCTTGCAAACTCTCAACATAGCTGGAGGTAGTAAGAGAAAAGTGGTAAAATATAGTTAGTTTTTTCTTCAATCAAAAGTTTATTGTTTTTAAATGGTACCGGAGTGTACTATTTTATCTCAGGCAGCATTTAGAAGAAGAATCTGCCTGCGTTTTTCTATGATCTTAGCAGAAGTAACTAAGATCCACTGCCGTTCTCACATATGTCTGAGGAGTGAGGTAACTTCAGAGGGAGAATGGCGTGCAGGGTATCCTGCAATGAGGTATGTGCAGTTCAATTTTTCTAGGGATGGAATTTGCTAGAAAATGCTGCTGATACCGGATTAATGTAAGTTAAAGCCTAAATACAGTGATTTAATAGCGACTAGTATCAGGCTTGCTATCAGAGGTATATACTCTGATTAATGTGCAATATAAAACGTTTGCTGGCATGTTTAATCGTTTTTATATATGCTTTGATGATAAAACTTATTGGGGCCTAGTTTTTTCCACATGGCTGGCTTTATTTTTGCCTAGAAACAGTTTCCTGAGACTTTCCACTGTTATAGTATAAAAGTTACAGTTGGTGCAGTTAAAATTACAAACTGTGACATTCAGCTTCCCTCAGCAGTCCCCTGCATGCTATAGGACATCTCTGAAGGGCTCAAAAGGCTTCAAAAGTAGGAGCTGTGGCAGTTGTTATGACTGTTTAAAAAAAATATTTTTCGTTTTGTTAATCTGTTTTTTGTATTAAGGGGTTAATCATCCATTTGCAAGTGGGTGCAATGCTCTGCTAACTTGTTACATACACTGTAAAAAATTCGTTAGTTTAACTGCATTTTTTCACTGTTATTTCAAATTTTGGCAAAATTTGTTTCTCTTAAAGGCACAGTAACGTTTTTTTTTATATTGCTTGTTAACTTGATTTAAAGTGTTTTCCAAGCTTGCTAGTCTCATTGCTAGTCTGTATAAACATGTCTGACATAGAGGAAACTCCTTGTTCATTATGTTTAAAAGCCATGGTGGAACCCCATAGGAGAATGTGTACTAAATGTATTGATTTCACTTTAAACAATAAAGATCAGCTGTTATCTTTAAAAGAATTATCACCAGAGGATTCTGACGAGGGGGAAGTTATGCCGACTAACTCTCCCCACGTGTCGGACCCTTTGACTCCCCCTCAAGGGACTCATGCTAAAATGGCGCCAAGTACATCAAAGACGCCCATAGCGATTACTTTGCAGGACATGGCGGCAATCATGGATAATACCCTGTCAGCGGTATTAGCCAGACTGCCTGAATTCAGAGGAAAGCTCGATAGCTCTGGGGTTAGACGTAATACAGAGCGCGCAGATGTTTTAAGGCCCATGTCTGATACTGCGTCACAATATGCAGAAGCTGAGGAAGAGCTTCAGTCTGTGGGTGACGTCTCTGACTCGGGGAAACCTGATTCAGATATGTCTACTTTTAAATTTAAGCTTGAGAACCTACGGGTGTTGCTTGGAGAGGTTTTAGCTGCTAAAATTGCAGTGCCAGAGAAATTGTGTAGACTGGATAAATACTACGTGGTGCCGGTGTGCACTGACGTTTTTCCAATACCTAAAAGGTTTACAGAAATTATTACTAAGGAGTGGGACAGACCCGGTGTGCTGTTTCCCCCCCTCCTATTTTTAGAAAAAGGTTTCCAATAGACGCCACCACACAGGACTTATGGCAGACGGTCCCTAAGGGGGAGGGAGCAGTTTCTACTTTAGCAAAGCGTACCACTATTCCTATCGAGGAGAGTTGTGCTTTTTCAGATCCAATGGATAAAAAATTAGAAGGTTACCTTAAGAAAATGTTTATTCAACAAGGTTTTATCCTGCAGCCCCTTGCATGCATTGCTCCTGTCACTGCTGCTGCGGCGTTCTGGTTTGAGTCTCTGGAAGAGTCCTTTCAGACAGCTACTGAATTGACTGAAATACTTGACAAGCTTAGAACACTTAAGCTAGCTAATTCTTTTGTTTCTGATGCAATTGTTCATTTGACTAAACTAATGGCTAAGAATTCTGGATTCGCCATCCAGGAGCGTAGGGCGCTATGGCTTAAATCTTGGTCAGCTGACGTGACTTCAAAGTCTAAATTACTTAACATTCCCTTCAAGGGGCAGACCCTATTCGGGCCTGGTTTGAAGGAAATTATTGCTGACATTACTGGAGGTAAGGGTCATACCGTTCCTCAGGACAGGGCCAAATCAAGGGCCAAACAGTCTAATTTTCGTGCCTTTCGAAACTTCAAGGCAGGTGCAGCATCAACTTCCTCTGCTACAAAACAAGAGGGAACTTTTGCGCGATCCAAGCAGGCCTGGAAATCTAACCAGGCCTGGAGCAAAGGCAAGCAGGCCAGAAAGCCTGCTGCTGCCTCTAAGACAGCATGAAGGAACGGCCCCCTATCCGGCAACGGATCTAGTAGGGGGCAGACTTTCTCTCTTCGCCCAGGCGTGGGCAAGAGATGTTCAGGATCCCTGGGCGTTGGAGATCATATCTCAGGGATATCTTCTGGACTTCAAAGCTTCCCCCCCACAAGGGAGATTTCACCTTTCGAGATTATCTGTAAACCAGATAAAGAAAGAGGCATTCTTACGCTGTGTGCAAGACCTCCTAATAATGGGAGTGATCCATCTAGTTCCACAGATGGAACAAGGACAGGGATTTTATTCAAATCTGTTTGTGGTTCCCAAAAAAGAGGGAACCTTCAGACCAATTTTGGATCTAAAGATCTTAAACAAATTCCTCAGAGTTCCATCGTTCAAAATGGAAACTATTCGGACAATCCTACCTATGATCCAGGAGGGTCAGTACATGACCACAGTGGATTTGAAGGATTCTTACCTTCACATACCGATTCACAAAGATCATCATCGGTTCCTAAGGTTTGCCTTTCTAGACAGGCATTACAAGTTTGTGGCTCTTCCCTTCGGGTTAGCTACAGCCCCAAGAATTTTTACAAAGGTTCTGGGGTCTCTTCTGGCAGTCCTAAGACCACGGGGCATAGCAGTGGCCCCTTATCTAGACGACATCCTGATACAGGCGTCAAACTTCCAAATTGCCAAATCTCATACGGACATAGTGTTGGCATTTCTGAGGTCGCATGGGTGGAAAGTGAACGAGGGAAAGAGTTCTCTATCACCCCTCACAAGGGTTTCCTTCCTAGGAACTCTGATAGATTCTGTAGAAATGAAAATTTACCTGATGGAGTCCAGGTTATCAAAGCTTCTAAATTCCTTCCGTGTTCTTCACTACATTCCGCGCCCTTCAGTGGATCAGTGCATGGAAGTGATCGGCTTAATGGTAGCGGCGATGGACATAGTGCCATTTGCACGCCTACATCTCAGACCGCTGCAATTATGCATGCTCAGTCAGTGGAATGGGGATTACACAGATTTGTCCCCTCTGCTAAATCTGGATCAAGAGACCAGAGATTCTCTTCTCTGGTGGCTATCTCTGGTCCATCTGTCCAAAGGTATGACCTTTCGCAGGCCAGATTGGACAATTGTAACAACAGATGCCAGCCTTCTAGGTTGGGGTGCAGTCTGGAATTCCCTGAAGGCTCAGGGATTGTGGACTCAGGAGGAGAAACTCCTCCCAATAAATATTCTGGAGTTAAGAGCAATATTCAATGCTCTTCTAGCTTGGCCTCAGTTAGCAACCCTGAGGTTCATCAGATTTCAGTCGGACAACATCACGACTGTGGCTTACATCAACCATCAAGGGGGGACCAGGAGCTCCCTAGCGATGTTAGAAGTCTCCAAGATAATTCGCTGGGCAGAGACTCACTCTTGCCATCTATCAGCGATCCATATCCCAGGTGTAGAGAACTGGGAGGCGGATTTTCTAAGTCGTCAGACTTTTCATCCGGGGGAGTGGGAACTCCATCCGGAGGTGTTTGCTCAATTGGTTCATCGTTGGGGCACACCAGAATTGGATCTCATGGCGTCTCACCAGAACGCCAAGCTTCCTTGTTACGGATCCAGGTCCAGGGACCCAGAAGCGACGCTGATAGATGCTCTAGCAGCACCGTGGTTCTTCAACCTGGCTTATGTGTTTCCACCGTTTCCTCTGCTCCCTCGACTGATTGCCAAAATCAAACAGGAGAGAGCATCGGTGATCTTGATCGCGCCTGCGTGGCCACGCAGGACCTGGTATGCAGACCTCGTGGACATGTCATCCTTTCCACCTTGGCCTCTGCCTCTGAGACAAGACCTTGTACTACAAGGTCCTTTCAATCATCCAAATCTAATTTCTCTGAGACTGACTGCCTGGAGATTGAACGCTTGATTTTATCAAGGTGTGGCTTCTCAGAGTCAGTCATTGATACCTTAATACAGGCACGAAAGCCTGTTACCAGGAAAATCTACCATAAGATATGGCGCAAATATCTTCATTGGTGTGAATCCAAGAATTACTCATGGAGTAAGGTTAGGATTCCTAGGATATTGTCCTTTCTCCAAGAGGGTTTGGATAAAGGATTATCAGCTAGTTCTTTAAAGGGACAGATTTCTGCTCTGTCTATCCTTTTGCACAAGCGTCTGGCAGAGGTTCCAGACGTCCAGGCATTTTGTAAGGCTTTGGTTAGAATTAAGCCTGTGTTTAAACCTGTTGCTCCTCCATGGAGCTTAAACTTGGTTCTTAAGGTTCTTCAAGGAGTTCCGTTTGAACCCCTTCATTCCATTGATATCAAACTTTTATCTTGGAAAGTTCTGTTTTTGATGGGTATTTCCTCGGCTCCTAGAGTCTCTGAGTTATCAGCTTTACAATGTGATTCTCCTTATCTGATTTTCCATACAGATAAAGTAGTTCTGCGTACAAAACCTGGGTTTTTACCTAAGGTAGTTTCCAACAAGAATATCAATCAAGAGATTGTTGTTCCATCATTGTGTCCTAATCCTTCTTCAAAGAAGGAACATCTTTTACATAATTTGGACGTAGTCCATGCTTTAAAGCTTTACTTACAAGCGACTAAAGATTTTCGTCAAACATCTTCCCTGTTTGTTGTTTACTCTGGACAGAGGAGAGGTCAAAAGGCTTCGGCAACCTCTCTTTCTTTTTGGCTTCGGAGCGTAATACGCTTAGCCTATGAGACTGCTGGACAGCAGCCCCCTGAAAGGATTACAGCTCATTCTACTAGAGCTGTGGCTTCCACCTGGGCCATTAAAAATGAGGCTTCTGTTGAACAGATTTGCAAGGCGGCGACTTGGTCTTCGCTTCATACCTTTTCAAAATTTTACAAATTTGATACTTTTGCTTCTTCGGAGGCTATTTTTGGGAGAAAGGTTCTACAGGCAGTGGTCCCTTCCGTTTAAGTACCTGCCTTGTCCCTCCCTTCATCCATGTACTTTAGCTTTGGTATTGGTATCCCACAAGTAATGGATGATCCATGGACTGGATACACCTAACAAGAGAAATACATTGTGACAGGGGTCAAGTCCAGCAGGAACACATGGGGACGGAGTTCCTGCACTATTTTTGCAGGTGGAAAAAAGTTCCCCCTGGAAAGAGAATAGAAACACTTCAGAAACACTGCTGCTGCTGGTGGGAGGAGGAGCTGAAGCATAGTCTGGTTAGAGGGATAGTGAGATAATCTAGTAATGGGCAGTAACACTTCCTACAATACACTAAATGTAAGCCTGTCAACAGTCCTGCTGTGTGATCACCCTGCACTGTGTGTAACACATGGTGCTTACATTTCTGTGTGGCTTGCTCTGGGGTTATTTAGCTCCCCTCTCCAGAAATAGGATTATTGCACGTTAAGTCGATGAGACTCTCTGACTGAGGAGGATTCTCATGCCCAAAGGCAACCAATCAACCCTTCATTGATTTTAATTTGCTTTCATTAAAAAAAGTGTATAGATTATATACATTTAAATACAATTGTGTGTGTGTGTGTGTGTGTATAAAACAATATTAATTGTAAGGGTGTGGAAGTCTTGGTGAGTTCCCACACTTTATTTTGTAGGACTTGTCCCCTGCCCTGTGAGCTTGTGCACATGCTCAGTAGGATCTTGTTCCCCAGAAAGTGTGAATATAAAATTACTGTGCAAAATTTGAGAATCGAAGTCAAATGGAAATTGTCTTAAAGGGACACTGAAACCAATTTTTTTTCTTTCGTGATTCAGATAGAGCATGCAATTTTAAGCAACTTTCTAATTTCTTGCTGATTGTGAATTAATTTAACTGACCAATAAACAAGTGCTGTCCTGGGCTGAACCAAAAAATAGCTTAGATGCCTTCTTTTTCAAATAAAGATAGCAAGAGAACGAAGAAAAATTGATAATAGGAGTAAATTAGAAAGAAATGTGGGTTCAGTGTCCCTTTAAATCTGCATGCTCTATCTGAATCAAAAATTTAATTTTTCTTGATGAATGTGCATTCACATTTTATACATGTGAAATTAACCTTTTCACTTCCAAAAGAATAGCAAAACTTGAAAATGTATTATTCATACTTTGAGCTGGGGCATTATGGGTATGCAATACATGTGTGTATGATGTGCAATTTATATGCATTATGCTTAACAGTTGGTTATTATATATTTTTATTTACGTTTTTGACTGTAAACAATGACATGCTTTTTCATTTGGCAAGGATATTATCTCACACAAAAAATGCATGTGTTCTTGTTTAGAATAGTGGGCTTTTAAAGGGACAAAATACTCATACACTAAATTACATGAAAGTGTTGCAGCATAACTGTAAAAAGCTGACAAGAAAATATTACCTGAGCATCTCTAGTTAAAAAAGGAAGCTCACCAGAGTAAGTGTTGTGTAAACAGTTATACTTTAGCTGCTGTCCAAGTACAAGTTGAATAAAAAAAAAAAAACAATAGCCAATCAGCATCAGCAGTGTTGAAGTAATGCTTTGCTTTTTCTGTGATCGCTTGAGAAATTCTGTAAATAAATGTCTTTTTTAAAATGTGTTAAATGTATAGGGGTGAATGTTAAAAGGACATTAAATATTTTTTGCAATACATAAAGTTTGCTTATATGTATTGAACCTTGCCCCCTTTTCCTGTAATTAAATTCAGAAAATGGTGTGCTTTCCAATTTCTATTAAAGGAATACTAAACCCAACATTTTTCTTTCATGATTCAGACAGAGCATGCAATTTTAAGCAACTATCTAATTTACTCCTATTATCAATTTTTATTTGTTCACTTGCTATCTTTATTTGAAAAAGAAGCCATCTAGGCTAAGGAGCCAGACATTTTTTGTTTCAGACACTGGACAGCATTTATCCACCAATCAGCAAGGACAACTCAGGTTGTGGACCAAAAATGGGCTGGCTTCCAAACTTACATCCTTGCTTTTCAAATAAAGATAGCAAGAGAATGAAGAAAAAAATGATAATAGGAGTAAATTAGAAAGTTTCTTAAAATTGCCTGCTCTATCTGAATCATGAAAGAAAAAAAATTGGGTTCAATGTCCCTTTAATGTGAAAGTGCAGATTCCAGTGTAAAAGGGATAGTAAAGTCCAAATTAAACTTTCATGATTCAGATAGGGTATGTAATTTCAAACAACTTTGAAATTTACTTTTATCATCAAATTTGCTTTGTTCTCTTATTATTCTTAGTTGAAAGCTAAACCTATGTAGGCTCATATGCTAATTTCTAAGCCCTTGAAGGCCGCCTCTCAGCTGAATGCATTTGCCAGTTTTTCACAGCTAGAGGGCGTTAGTTCATGTGATTTATATAGATAACACTGTGCTCATGCACGTGAAGTTATTTAAGAGTCAGCACTAAATGCAAGTCTGTCAAAAGATCTGAGATAAGGAGTCAGTCAGCAGAAGCTTAGATACAAGGTAATTACAGGGGTAAAAAGTATATTTCTATAACAGTGTTGGTTACACAAAACTGGAGAGTGGTAAATAAAGGGATTATCTATCTTTTTAAACAATAAAAATTTTGGGTGTTTACTGTCCCTTTAACACTGCTATAATTCACCAAGTCATTGGCTGCACATTTTAGTGACCCATTTATAACTTGTCCTTAATTGGCCTCTGCAGAAGAGGAAGCCCAGGTTACAACATGGCTGTATCAATTGCTTTATGGTCACTAAATCTTCACACATTTTGTTTTTATGTTTAAGCAAATAATATAAATTTAAAACATACATCTGCATATTTTTTTCAGGCTTATTTTTGCTTTGAATATATCATTCTATTAGTATCTAATCTAGTGATAATGTTATTTTAAACAAATGCTCATTTTTTAATATTTTATCTCAACAATGGAGTTAAATAAATGATTATGCTCCCAGATCATTTGCATTGCTCCTCGTGAGAAGGACACGTCTTGATAACCAACCAAGAGTGGCATACATAATATCTGCCAATCACTGGCCTTAGTCTGTTCTAACAAATTAATGCATTTTATATTTAGACTAGAATGTCCTTTAAAGGGACATGAAACACAATTTTTTTTCACTTATGACTCAGTCAGATCATGTGATTTTAAACAACTTTACAATGCACTTCTCTTATCTTCAGTCTCATGATATCCTTAGTTGAAAAGCAATTCTAGGTAAGCTCTGGAGCAACAATGCATTACTGGTGGCTAGTTGCACACAAATGCCCTTTTCTTTATTGGTTCACCAGACATAGTCAGCTAGCTCCCAGTAGTGTATTGCTGCTTCTTCAGACTCACCTAAACCGAAACGGCCCTGAGGCTGCTTAAGCTCTTTCATAAATGGCGGAAATTATCTGTATAGCAAATAAATACGACAACTAAGAAGTTATTATTACATAATTATTATTATTTTACTTTTTTTTGTTTGTTTTTTATTTGTTTGTAAACTTCCACCATATTGTGCGATTTACATGTGCAAGGGGCTGCACAATTCCTGATACCTGTACACATTTATAGAATATAGATAGAGTAAAATAATTACAGGGACATTACAAATTGATACAGAAATAGATGGTCCCTGCTGTATGTTTTACACAATATTATTCGAGTGAAATGTTTCTTAAAGGACTATAATGACAGACAGTCTAAATATGCCATGTGTCAGATGTAATGGTCTGTGAACAGAAGATGGTATAATAAAACAATGAAATGATACTTACTTGTGCCCCAGAGACAGAGTTTTCAGCTCAGTTCAATGGTGCACTGTCTGATCTGTCACAAATGATTACAGACACTGTCATCTGTACTTGTAGGACAGTGCAATGACTGTGTATATGGTACAAGGCTTTAGCAGGTAATCATCTATTTACAATATTAAAGAATTCATACTACAGTAATTTAAATACTAATTCTTATAAATGGATTGCAGAGGATACAAAGATAAATTAGAAATCACTAAGATTAAGAAAATAAAGCTATCAAAACAGCCCTAAATGATACATAAATGCAAATTAGGTTTTTCACTGGCTTTAATTTCTAAATATTCAATAGTTTATATTGTTTAAAAAGATAGATAATCCCTTTATTGCCCTAGTTTTGCAGAACCAACACAGTGATATTAATATACTTTTTATATCTGTGATTACCTTGTCTCTAAGCCTCTGCAGACTGTCCCCTTACTTCAGTTATTTTGACAAACTTGCATATTAGCCAATCAGTGCCCTCTCATAAGTAACTCTATGGGTATGACATAATATGAACTAATGCCCTCCAGCTGTCAAATGCATTCAGATAAGATTTAGCTTTCAACAAGTACCAAGAGAACAATTCCTCCTGTATGTGTTTGTCAAATTTTGTCTTGTCTCTTTTTTAGTTTTACATCATTGTTGTATTTAAATTAATTATACCCATGGACAGCGCTGCGGAATATGTTGACGCTTCATAAATAAAGTATAATAATTATAATAATAATAATATGCCTCTAGTCATTGGCTTTCGGCTTGCTACCAGTAATGCATTGCTGCTCCTTCAACTAACTTTACCAAAGGAAAGAGGCAAATTAGACAAAATAGGTAAATTAGAAAGTTGTTTCAAATTGTATGCTCTATCTATAACATGAAATACATTTTTGGGGGTTCATGTCCCTTTAATCTAGATAATTTCTGAAAAAGAAACTCAGGAATTTGCATCCCCAATTCTTAAAGCTAGAAACAAGCACAAATTTGGAAGACAACATTTTTTTTAGGATTCCTTTGTTCTAGTTGGACAAAGAGAGTAGTAACGGGCTAAAATTGGAACCAAATAAACAAAATAGGGATAATAGTAGGAAAACAGTGGTCGCCCAACCAGTTCTCACCTCCAGAGCTCAAAAACTTGTATCAGCTTCATAGTACTGTTTTATTAGAAAACTGTTCCTTATTCAAAGTATAGGTACAAATTAGAGATGTGCAGCCAAGAAATGTTTGTTTTGGACAAAATTTTCATTCCGAATATTCAGGAAAATTAGTTTCCCTGAATATTCGGAGGTTGCGCTATTTGGTATTTAATTTAAAACAAAACTAAAACTAAATTTTCTTTCAAAATTTACATTCGTTTTCATTAAAACTAATGTAAATGTTTCAAGCAGCAGGTGAATTGTTCACCTGTAGCTAGAATACTCACCTTAAAGTGCTATAGAGAACATGCTAAGTTAAGTATTAGCCCCCCCCAGAAAAACAATAAAGAAACAAATAAATAAATACAGATAATTTTCATCAGTATTTTTTCATTTTCTTTTATTTTCTTTGTGCATTTATTTGTTGAAACGAAACAAAAATAAAAATTTTGTCACAAATGCACCTCTAGTACAAATACAGCAACACTTGTGGAATAAAATCCCTTGCTCATGCACATGATTAAAGGGATGATTTCAGTCCGCCACCTAAAAGGCTTACAACCATTGCTTTTTAACTTCCGTTTTAGGCGAACCTGAAACGATGGGGCTCTGAAGAACCATCCGCTGCTAAATAAATGGAGCCCCATACCTGATTTTAAAACATGTCAACTTTATTACAACTTTAACTTGATTCAAATCAACATTTAAATGTTGATATATGTAAATATTTGAATGTTTAAAGGGACACTAAACCCAAAAATTTTCTTACATGATTCAGATAAATACAATTTTAAACAACATTCAATTTACTTCTATTATCTAATTTGCTTCATTGTTTAGATATTCTTTGCTGAAGAAATAGCAATGCACGGCTGAGCCAATCACACAAGGCATCTATGTGCAGCAACCAATCAGCAGCTACTTAGCCTATAGAGATATGCTTTTCAGGAAAGGATATCAAGAGCATGAAGCAAAATAGATAATAGAAGTAAATTAGAAAGTTGTTTAAAATTGCATGTTCTTTCTAAATCATGAAAGAAAAAATTTGTGTTTCATGTCCCTTTAATTTAAAAAAATGCAGCCAGCATTCAGGATTTTAAAATTAAACATACACCAGTTTTTTACATTCAATCGGACAGTTAGTTTTTCAATCTAAACGTTTCTATAGACGCACAGCAAACACTTTACATTTCTTCCTCATATTTTGCTTATTACCAGAATTTCTGCTATCTTATTTTGAATTGCAGGGAAATATAAAAGGCTACAGTGGAATGAAGGCAATATACCTCCTGCAGTAAAAGTATTAAAAGCTACTTTGTAAAACATTGCAGTCAGCTCTAATCCACGCTCCAGGAAAGCATTTAAAGTTAACAGGTTCACTCTTAGCCACATATGGTTTAGCAACGAAGCAAACATTTTAACATTTTGTTTTTTTTTATTCCCTATTTCAGCTATAAAATATCTCTGCATCTCTTTCTGACTTAAGCTGTCTGTCTAATTATCCACAACCTCCTGTTGTCTTTTTGTGATAAAAAACAGTAACACTAAAGTTAAAGCTAGCTCTTAATTTTCTTTGACAGTCACTTTTAAACACACGGGCAGTGATCTTGTATAATTACATGCACATTGTTATTCTAAACAAATTAAGTACAATTAAGGTCTCTGAGTTATGAGAATCTATCACTAGGCAATGTTTTTGCAAAAATTAACATGCTTAGATCAAAGTTTAAAGGCCCTTCACTTGATTGCTTCATTTGAATCCAGTGCAGAGGACTTCATAAATAAAAGTACTGATGTTACTTAGGGAATTGTCCAAAAAAAGACATTAAAACACTAATCGGTACCATATTTTTATCCTAGAGCAGTTCACTTTCTAAGACACCATGGACTCTCAGTTTTGTGCTTTGTTTAAAGAGACTTTAAAATGTAAAAATAAAAATCCTCTTTTTTGTTACAGCATTTTATTTTTTACCTAATACCCGGCTAGATTACGAGTTGTGCGTAGGGGTAAAATAGCAGCGTTAACAGGTCCTAACGCTGCTTTTTTACGCCCGCTTTTTTACACCGCACACTTCTTTGGCCTTACCACAAAACGTAAACTTCGTAAAGTCTTTTTTCTATGGGACTTCCATAGCGCCGGTATTACGAGTCTGTCCTGGGAGGCCAAAAAGTGAGCGGTACACCCTACCCTTTCAAGATCCCTAACGCATTCTAAAGTCAGTAGTTAAGAGTTTTATGGTACAACGCCGTAACATAAAACTCATAACTAAAGTGCTAAAAAGTGCACTAACACCCATAAACTACCTATTAACCCCTAAACCGAGGCCCTCCCGCATTGCAAACACTATAATAAAATTATTAACCCCTAATCTGCCGCTCCGGACACCGCCGCCACCTACTTCCATAGCGCCGGTATTACGAGTCTGTCCTGGGAGGCCAAAAAGTGAGCGGTACACCCTACCCTTTCAAGATCCCTAACGCATTCTAAAGTCAGTAGTTAAGAGTTTTATGGTACAACGCCGTAACATAAAACTCATAACTAAAGTGCTAAAAAGTGCACTAACACCCATAAACTACCTATTAACCCCTAAACCGAGGCCCTCCCGCATTGCAAACACTATAATAAAATTATTAACCCCTAATCTGCCGCTCCGGACACCGCCGCCACCTACATTATATTTATGAACCCCTAATCTGCTGCCCCCAACATCGCCAACACCTACATTATATTTGTTAACCCCTAATCTGCCGCCCCCAATGTCGCTGCAGCCTACCTACACTTATAAACCCCTAATCTGCTGCCCCAAACGTCGCTGCCACTATATTAAAGTTATTAACCCCTAAATCTAAGTCTAACCCTAACCTTAACACCCCCTAACTTCAATTTAATTTAAATAAATCTAAAGAAAATTACTATCATTAACTACATTATTCCTATTTAAACCAAATACTTACCTATAAAATAAACCCTAAGCTAGCTACAATATAACTAATAGTTACATTGTAGCTATCTTAGGATTTATTTTTATTTTACATGCAAGTTTGTATTTATTTTAACTAGGTAGAATAGTTATTAGTTATTAACTATTTAATAATTACCTAGCTAAAATAAATACAAAAGTATCAGTAAAATAAAACCTAACCTAAGTTACACTAACACCTAACACTAAACTATAATTAAATAAATTAACAACAATTAAATAAATTAAATTAGCTAAAGTACAAAAGAAAAAACACTAAATTACAGAAAATAATAAACAAATTACAAGATAGTTAAACTAATTACACCTAATCTAATAGCCCTATCAAAATAAAAAAAGCCCCCCAAAATAAAAAAAAAACTCTAGCCTAAACTAAACTACCAATAGCCCTTAAAAGGGCCTTTGGGGGGGCATTGCCCCAAAGTAATCAGCTCTTTTACCTGTAAAAAAACAAATACAAACAACCCCCCCAACAGTAAAACCCACCACCCACACAACCAACCCCCCAAATAAAATACTATCTAAAAAAACCTAAGCTCCCCATTGCCCTGAAAAGGGCATTTGTATGGGCATTGCCCTTAAAAGGGCAGTTAGCTCTTTTGCAAGCCCAAACCCTAACCTAAAAATAAAACCCACCCAATACACCCTTAAAAAAACCTAACACTAACCCCCTGAAGATCGACTTACCGGGAGAAGTCTTCATCCAAGCCGGGCGAAGTGGTCTTCCAGACGGGCAGTCTTCATCCAGAGGGCATCTTCTATCTTCATCCATCCGGCGCGGAGCGGGTCCATCTTCAAGACATCCGACGCGGAGCATCCTCTTCATCCGACGACTACCCGACGAATGAAGGTTCCTTTAAGTGACGTTATCCAAGATGGCGTCCCTTAGATTCCAATTGGCTGATAGAATTCTATCAGCCAATCGGAATTAAGGTAGAAAAAAAACTATTGGCTGATGCAATCAGCTAATAGGATTGAGCTCGCATTCTATTGACTGATTTTGATAAGGCTATTAGTTTAGGTGTAGTTAGTTTAAATATCTTGTAATTTGTTTATTATTTTCTGTAATTTAGTGTTTGTTTGTTTTTTGTACTTTAGCTAAATTAATTTAATTTATTTAATTGTTGTTAATTTAGTTAATTTATTTAATTATAGTGTAGTGTTAGGTGTTAGTGTAATTTAGGATAGGTTTTATTTTACAGGTACTTTTGTATTTATTTTAGCTAGGTAGTTATTAAATAGTTAATAACTATTTAATAACTATTCTACCTAGTTAAAATAAATACAAACTTGCCTGTAAAATAAAAATAAATCCTAAGATAGCTACAATGTAAGTATTAGTTATATTGTAGCTAGCTTAGGGTTTATTTTATAGGTAAGTATTTAGTTTTAAATAGGAATAATGTAGTTAATGATAGTAATTTTCTTTTGATTTATTTAAATTATATTTAAGTTAGGGGGTATTAGGGTTAGGGTTAGACTTAGGTTTAGGGGTTAATACATTTAGTATAGTGGCGGCGATGTTGGGGGCAGCAGATTAGGGGTTAATAAATATAATGTAGGTGGCGGCGATGTTGGGAGCAGCAGATTAGGGGTTCATAAGTATAATGTAGGTGGCGGCGGTGTCCGGAGCGGAAGATTAGGGGTTAATAAGAATAATGTAGGTGTTGGCGATATCGGGTGGCAGATTAGGGGTTAATAAGTGTAAGATTAGGGGTGTTTAGACTCAGGGTTCATGTTAGGGTGTTAGGTGTAAACATAACTTTTATTTCCCCATAGGAATCAATGGGGCTGCGTTAAGGAGCTTTACGCTGCTTTTTTGCAGGTGTTAGACTTTTTCTCTGCCGGCTCTCCCTGCTGATTCCTATGGGGAAATCGTGCACAAGCACGTACGACCAGCTCACTGCTGACTTAAGCAGTGCTGGTATTGGAGTGCGGTAATGAGCAAAATTTTGCTCAACGCTCACTTCTTGTCTTTTTACGACGGGTTTGTAAAAACTTGTAATACCAGCGCTGTAGGGAAGTGAGTGGTGAGGGAAAACTGCTTGTTAGCACAGCATAGCCTCTAATGCAAAATTTGTAATCTAGCCAATCGTCTTTGCATTGTTTTCAACCCATGTGGGCGATAGGGTGATTTTTGTATCTTAATGAACTGTTTTTGCTCATTGATACCCCACTCACAATTTCCCATATATATCTAATACTCTGTACCTGGTATAACAAGTCATTTAGAATGAATTAAGGGACAACACATTTTACAGTACATTATCCCATTATTACCTACTAGACTTGTGCATTAGTTTTGTTACAAATGCAAATTCGTAACAAAAACATGCATATTTGTTTGGATTTCACTTAACAAATATCCAATTAATACACTAACTACTTTAAAGAAAATGAACAAATACTAACACAATTTGTTAGTATTGATTTGTTTCCTTTAAATTAGGTGTAAAATGTTAAATACCTGTAGCTCGCTGAAGAGAGCCGCGCTAATCCCAACACTTCTTCACAGAGCCTAATTGGAAGCTTAGTGCAGCAGATTCCAGAGCTTGTGCTAAAGGAGACGGTCCTTTATCAGAGGTTCTTTGTTCTGTCGTGCTAAACCGCCTATTAGCGTGACCCGGAGCCTTGCAAAGAAGGGTCAGGATTAGTGTGCTAAAGGTAAGTATAACGCTACAGTTTAACTTTTTTACTTGTAGCAAAGTAACATTTGCATTTATTTTACCGAAAACTAATCTAAGTGTTCCTTGTATATTCAGTATTCGTTTTATTTTAAACTAAATGAATACTGAATAGTGCAGCAAATATTCATAAAACTATTTTTACAAAATATTTGTTCTGAAAGATTTGTTTACAGCTAATACCTACTAACCCATAACAACATTAGAATCTCCATTTATGATTGTAATAAGGAGCTTGTTAAAGGGACAGTCTAGTCAAAATAAACTTTCATGATTCAAATGGGACATGCAATTTTAAACAACTTTTCAATTTACTTTAATCATCGAATGAGCTTTGTTCTCTTGGTATTCTTTTTTGAAAGCTCAACCTAGGTAGGCTCAAACTGATTTCTAAGCCTTTGAAGGCTGCCTCTTATCTCAGTGGGTTTTGACAGTTTTTAACAGTTAGACAGTGCTAGTTCATGTGTGTCATATAGATAACATTGTGCTCACTCCCGTGGTATTATTTTTGAGTCAGCATTGATTGGTTAAAATGCATGTCTGGCAAAAGAACTGAGATAAGGGGAGCAGTCTGCAGAGGCTTAGATACAAGGTAATCACAGAGGTAAAAAGTATATTAATATAACAGTGTTGGTTATGCAAAACTAGGGAATGGGTAATAAAGGGATTATCTATCTTTTTAAATAATAAAAACATTCAAGTAGACTTTCCCTTTAATTATAAAACTGCTTAAAATTATATAACAATTTAATTGCACACATTATGGGCTCCATTAGTCAAGCTGTAAAGGCAGCCTGGAGCCCCTGTGGTGGAATATTGCTCATGCAAGTCAGCAAACTGCAAGTAATGATGCAGTACTCATAAGACTGCTTCATTCTGGATGATTGGCATGCCCTGCTCTTGCATCATTTGTTGCAATGCATTCTAATGTCCCACTTTCAGGAATAACAGATATATAAAACTGCTATTTATAACATCAGGTATAAGTCAACACCAATATGTACAAATATTCAAGTCCTCTCTTAAAAGTTTCATGTTGTTATACCGCAATAAGTGCGATTTATGTCATCATATTTCTCTTTATGTCTATCATGTGTGTCAGGAATATATAGCAGACATGATTGTTTCCAGCAGAGATTGGTCAGAACGTGGAAAGTGGCATATCAATGAGGAGGAGCAAGGAATGATTAAAACAAAGCTTTTAATTGATGTGCTGTTTTAATGATCTTTAATGAATGGGTGTAGCTGCTGATAAACTATTTTGTCCATATTTTCTGTTATTTTGGTTAAAATAGCAACATAATAAAATTGCAAAGAGGTGGAAAGTAGTCAATTAAATTCAACCTTAGAGGTCCCAGTGGTCCAAGTTTAAATATAAGGGGCTCTATCCTATTCAAGGTTCCATTTTTGTGACTGGATCAAACTTGCCCCATTGTTATTTAGTGATATAAAACAACTAATAGGTCTGAATATAACAAAGGTATCAGAGAGCTGGTCATAGTTTCTGACCACAGTTACTATAAAACTAGCACCTAGATTACATAGACACTAGAGTTATAACCATGTAGACCTAGTAAACAGTCCCAAAAGTAATTTAACAGCCTCCACATTCCCTAAACCTGTTTATGCCTCCCTCTCACTCATATGACCCCAACACAAATAAACCTAAACTACAAGTAACTTAACGGAGACCAGTGGATCTTATTGGCACTTCCTGTTATATCACAAAGGAAGCCTAAAATGCAAGTAAAAAAATAGCAGTTTTTTTACCAATATATATACATGAACTAAGATAGTAACAGATATATATCTGTTTTATTAATCATTCTTATGTTTTTACTCTACTCCGATCTGATCTAGATGTTCATATTGACTCAGAAATATATATTGCACTTGATTAGTTAAATTTAAATATACTGAATTTAAGATTAACAACATCCATTTTAATAAATTTCTGTAGTGGTTGGTACCAACAGTTATATGTATTAGAACTATTAGTTACATTTTTATACTTATCAAATTGTCATATGTCTTATTTAATAAATTGATTTATTTTACCATTTTTGCTAGCAAATTATTATTATATATATTTTTTATGAAATCACTTGTGTTCATTTTATTTCATTTGTATATGATTCTATATAGAAAACTTATCAAATTACTTTTTTATCCCATTTTTTTTTTGGTAGATTTTTAGCCAGTGTTTTTTTTTACAAACACAGGCGCATTAGAATAATATTTTTAACATACAACAAATAAACTTAACCCTAACTATGACTATCAGGCTGCAAAATACTACAATGTCTTGAACCCCCTAGCAAAACACTCTAACAACTCAGTCCTGACACTTCCACCATACTCAAATTCCAACTAAATTTCCAAAACCCTACTCCCCCTAAGTGTTTGACCAAACCTCCACTGCAATTAACCCCCATGCCAACTACTTCTCTCAGCAATTAGTTATAATGATGATCTGAACCCACCACCACAGTTACCCCTAACTAAAACATCTCCTAATTGCAAGATTTCCTTAAAGGGACAGTCTAGTCAAAATTAAACTTTCATGATTCAGATAGGGCATGCACTTTTAAACAACTTTCCATTTTACTTTTATCATTAAATTTGCCTTCTTCTCTTGCTATTCTTTGTTGAAAGTTAAACCTAGGTAGGCTCATTTGTTAATTTCTAAGCACTTGAAGGCCGCCTCTTATCTCAGTAAATGTTGATAGTGTTTCACACTTAGACAAGGATAGTTCATGTGTGCCATATAGATACCATTGTGCTCACTCCCGTGGAGTTTCTTAGAAACCAGCACTGATTGGTTAAAATGCATGTCTGTCAAAAGAACTGAGATGAGGGGACAATCTGCAGAGGCTTAGATACAAGGTAATCACAGAGGTAAAAAATGTATTAATATAACAGTGTTGGTTATGCAAAACTGGGGTATGGGCAATAAAGGGATTATCTATCTTTTTAAACAATAACGATTATGGAGTAGACTGTCCCTTTAACACTAACACCCCAATGTGACAACCATCTCAATCCCCTACCCTACCACTAAATGTAACCCCCAATAAGTGACCTGTCTCACTAGTAAACCTTCACCAAAAGTAAACCCATGAGGAGTCCTTTCCACCCCCAGTAACAAGCCAATTCAGTTTTGACAGTTTGAAAGCCACTATAGATAGCTGCAACACATCACTATAAATAGTAACAAACATAGATTGAATGAATATGTTCATGTTGTTTATATCACTATATTAGGGAGCAAATTATTTAAGTCTGTAGTTTATACCAGTCTGTGAAGTTTTTAAGTTATGTTTATTTATCTTGTGTATTGTGATTATTTTAACCTTTATTTAAATTACTTTAGATTTTTGACATATACAGTTCTGGGTACCAGTCTAGTCTAGCCTGGGTAGCTGGTTGGTTGTTGAACAGACTGAATGATAGCTAAAGTCATCCGTCTATTATTTACTCTATACAGACTCTGGAGAATTTTAATTTGATGCTACGTATACAAACAAAGCTAATTTCTGAACACATTTAATCCATGCTTAATGGTTAATTGATCATATATTACATATATTAAAGACAACTGAATAGCTGGTTTAATAGTGCATGGGAATGCTGAATTTTGTTGCTAAACTACATGGCATATGTTCTAGGCCCACACAAGACATTTCATTTATTATAATTAACATTATTATTATTTTAATACTCATATAGATTGTAATGTTTGCTCGTAAATAACCTGTGAGCATCTTTAAACTGTCTATAATGGAATTCCCACTCCCCTGTTTGATGTCAAATTTAGTTTTTATCAAGAATATAGGATATAAAGGACACAGAGTTGTTTTGCACACTTCACAGTTATACATAAACCTTGCCTTGGACAGTTTAATATATACTGAAAGTATGTATATATATATATATATATATATATATATATATATATATATATATATATACATATATATATATATATATTATTTTTTTTTCTTATATTTTTTTTTTATAAAACATAACTAAATTAAATGCCATAATTGTAGTTCTTATAAAAAATTAAAAACATAATATCTACAAAAAAAAAAAAAAAGATATATTTTTCTAAAGCATTGTCATCAACTCCATAGAAAGATTATATACAGTATTTGCCTTTATCATTATATGGTCAATATTTATATTTAAATTTTACATTCACATTTAAAAATTTTTTAGTCAATTCCCACCTTTGTATTTAAGAGTTGCAAAAATATATTTGCAATTCTCCGCGCTTGAATTACATATTTTAAAATCTGCCTAGTAGTGTTCCATTGTTATGTAAAGATAATTAATAACATGATAACAAGGAGACCGCTTGCTGGGATTTAAGATACAATTGTTTTCTTACTAAATGTGTCTCTTATCATATACTGACAATTCTAATAGAATATGCATAATGTCATTAGCATACAGGATAATAGTACCCTGGAGGGAATAGAACCATAAAACTTTAAGTAGAAATCAAAACAGAAAAAGGAAGCAAAAAGGAACATTGCCACAAGAGGGGGAAAAGAGCCCTAGGCTATGTTTTTCAACAGTATACACATGTAGGGATATTTCATATTCTAGTCACTATTCAACTTGGTAATAGGCAGTACTCCCATGAATACTATCAATGTCATGTTTGCTGTGAAACATTAATTGAGATAATGTGCCCCTTCTGCAAGCAGGACACAGTCATATGTCAAAGTGTTCCATAACAAAATCATAGCAACATCTGCAAGACAAATACTATATGACTAAATTAACTCATGTTATTTCATAAAATAGATGGAATTTGAGATGTGTTTGTTGAGATCAACACACAAACAGATGGATGAAAACAGATGTTTACAAAACAACAGCTGTAATTTTCTAATAATAATCAGTAGAATATTTATAAAGTCAGGTATAAAACAGCCTTAGCATTTTTTGTCTCCTTATTATGAAATTAGAATAAAATAATTGTTGGGACTTCTAAGATGCAAAATAACCTTCTGCAAATTCACAGTCAGTGACATTTTCAAAACTGAAAACAATTTAATAGCAGAATTTAGTTTTTTCCCTCTATTTAATGTACCACCCAGATCACAGTATTATATTCTACTATATTATATTGCACCCAGAGTTTAATTTCATTCAAATAAAGTGCGATTTGGAAACAAAATCATGGTAATTATTATTTCTTAAAAATAAGCAAGTATCTCTGTAGAAGAAACAAATCTTTAGACATCTGTACTTGGATTTAGAAAAGTATTACATTTATCTGAAAATGATAGACAATCAGTCTCGTTAACAAAAGCAAACTAATAAATGATACAAAAAATAATAATAATGATTCATCTACAGTGATAAACCATTCCTCTAAAAGTCTTTTAAAAAGTTCATATTTACATTATTTAGGCAGAAAAGGCTATAAAAGATCATATTTTATTCAACAACAATTTAGTAATGTTCTTTTCAGATGATTTATTCCAATGTCAGTAAATAAGTATATAAGTTATTTTTGTTCCTTTAAAAAAATAAAAGTAGCGCTAACTAGTACTTTAACTTTAATTTAAAGCTGAAGCCCATCTGCTCCAAACATATTGGGCGCAATCCGATATACGGCGTAGTTTTCAACGCAAGCGAGGGAACCAGCATCGCCGGTAGTTTCACCTCACACATCGGGGTATCCAATATACCCCGCCGCCAGTTGCTAAAGTGCCGTAAGTCGGACAAACTAGCGATGTCCAGAAATAAGCGTAAGTACAAATTTCTGGAGTCGCCAGTGACTTACGGCACTTTAGAAACTGCTGTCGCCTACAAAAACTTACTAAAGTATTAAATCTCATGTAACTGTCTAACACGCCTCCCAAACATCATCCCGACACGTATACCCCTATATCCGCAATCCCCCCCTCACTCCTAATAATAAATTTATTAACCCCTAAACCGCCGCTCCCGGACCCCGCCGCCACCTACATTATATGTATTAACCCCTAAACCGCCTCTCCCGGACCCCACCGCCACCTACATTAAATATATTAACCCCTAATCTGACCCCCTACACCGCCACCACTTACATTAAATGTATTACCCTCTAATCTGACCCCCCTACACCTCCGCCACCTACATTAAATATATTAACCACTAATCTGACCCCCCTACACCGCCGCCACCTAAATTAAATATATTAACCCCTAATAATTTTAATAATATTTTTTCCAGATCAGAATATCGTGTTCATAAAAGTATCTGTTTCAAAATATTTCAGTTATAAATTGCTACTCTTATATAAGGCATTCTTTAAAAAGTTTTCTGCTGAATATATGACTGATTGACTTGCAGGGGTCAAGCGTTTATTTTACTCAAAACCAGACATAATATAACTAAACATTTTATGGTATAAAATTTAAATCTAATATTAAGAGGTGATTTTATGAGCTTTTTAAACTTTGCTTGCTAAGTTTTTGTATACCACAATAATATGATGGGGTTGATGTTTTGTTATAAACAGGAGGCCAGCTTTTTTATAATTATTAAATGAAATTTTTTACGTTCATAGAAAATTATATATATTGTTTTTTTGTGTGAGTGTTTTTTTATGCTTTTTCAGTAACTAATTTAAATATATTGATTATAATATTCCACATAATGAATTTGATCACATTAGAGGGACACTGAACCCAATTTTTTTCTTTTGTGATTCAGATAGAACATGCAGTTTTAAAGGGCCACTGTAAGTAAATATTTTCTATGCCTGTTACTAACTAACTACCCCAAATACGCTTTTTATCAATAGCATTTCATTAACATATCTCTACCGTATATCAGAAATCTTGTCTGCAAATTTAATTGTTTTCCAAACCCACTCCGTGGGTATCCTTTGCTCTGTACCAATCTGTTTACAATACCTAGGTTTCAAAATGGCGCTTTAAACACAAGGTTATTGGTTTAAGTATTTTGAACATGCAGTGCTGAAAATAGTGGGCAGGATAACGTGACATCATCGGCGAATAAAAGATATAACTTTTAGAACGTTATGAAACTTCGTTTTGGAGAAAATATAGGTCAGTAGGTTTTAATTAATGTTTATTAACTTTAATATGTTAGTTGTTTAGCTTAAAAATTATAAGAGAAAGTAATCCTTTAAGCACAAGGTGGCATGCATAAAAAAAAATAGTCTATGGGGTAGATTTATTAAAAGTCAAGTGGAAATGATACTCTGTAGCAAATCATGTCCGCTCGACCTTGCTAAATGCTGACAGCATATGCTGTTGGCATTTAGCATTGCACAAGCATTTCTGGTAAGAGCATAGGATCTTGTGCTCTCAGTAGAGTATGCAATTGAAACTTTTGGCTTTTAGCCTCTTTACAATCATTTTCTGAACCTATTATTAAACTTTTGATTCCAAAATGTAAGTGGGTATGTGTGTCATGTGAATTACGCATGCAAATCATATATTATTATTTTTTTTGTCCAGGAGACAATTAACTTTCAGAAAATACCTCTAGTTAAACAATACACCCTAAGGCCTAGATTACGAGTGGAGTGCTATTTATTGCTCCTACTCGTGCCTTAACTGTGCTCAACTTCGGCTTTTTGTGTGCTTTGGGTAGCATATGTATTACAAGTTGAAAAGCAGTACTCAGAATATCATGACCTCGTTAACGAATTTCCCCATAGACTTTAATGGAACCTAACAAGTTGCACAATCCAGAACGCGTTTAATCAAGTGCGCTAACCCGACATGAAATATTAATATTTCACACTCCAATATTTCACATAGAAGAATATGTTCTATTTATTCATAAAAAAAATATATCTATATATATAAATATATATATATGTAGGAATATCTCTTTAGAAATACTTACAACATATTCACAACATATTCCCTTATGTGATGAACATTGGATTGGGAAATATTTACAATAAATGTACCGTTAAACACTTTATTAAATATTAATATTGCCTAAACATGATATTTTTCATGTTTGCAGCTACTTGTCTCCAAAGAGCTCCAATGCACATTTATATATATATTTATAAATATATTTCTATATAGCTATACATGTATTTATGTGTAGTGATGTCGCGAACAGTTCTGCCGCGAATAGTTTGCAGCGAACATAGCATGTTCGCGTTCGCAGCGGACGGCGAACATATGCAATGTTCGATCCGCCCCCTATTCGTCATCATTGAGTAAACTTTGACCCTGTAGCTCACAGTCACAAGACACATTCCAGCCAATCAGCAGCAGACACTCCCTCCCAGACCCTCCCAGCTCCTGGACAGCATCCATTTTAGATTCATTTGGAGCCTGCATTCTTAGTGAGAGGAGGGACAGTGTAGCTGTTTTTTATAGGGCTAGAACATCAGTCTGCTTTTTTTTTTCCCTGTGTAATCTAATTGCAGCCTGCCTGTCAGCTAAGGCTCACAGCGTATACTGTTCCCACTTGCCCAGTGCCACCACTCATATCTGGTGTAACAGTAGTGTACATTTAAAAAATTTTTTTTAAATAATAGCAGTCATTTTCCTTCACACATGTGCGTTTGAGGTCCTGCCAGGGCACAGTGTGACACCAGTGCAAGTCATATCTGCTAAAAAAAAGTAGTGTACATTTAAAATAAAAAAAAAAACTTTTTTTAATTTGAAATAATAGCAGTCATTTTCCTTCACACGTGTGCATTTGAGGTCCTGCCAGGGCACAGTGTGACACCAGTGCTAGTCATATCTGCTAAAACAGTAGTGTACATTTAAAAAAAAACAACCTTTTTTTAATTTGAAATAATAGCAGTCAGTTTCCTTCACACGTGTGCGTTTCAGGTCCTGCCAGGGAACAGTGTGACACCAGTGCAAGTCATATCTGCTAAAACAGTAGTGTACATTTAAAAAAAATAAAAAAATACTTATTTTAATTTGAAATAATAGCAGTCAGTTTCCTTCACACATGTGCGTTTCAGGTCCTGCCAGGGCACAGTGTGACACCAGTGCAAGTCATATCTGCTAAAACAGTAGTGTACATTTAAAAAAAACAAAAAACCTTTTTTTACTGGGAAATAATAGCAGTCAGTTTCCTTCACACGTGTGCGTTCCAGGTCCTGCCAGGGCACAGTGTCACACCAGTGCAAGTCATATCTGCTAAAACAGTAGTGTACATACATTTAAAAAAAACAACCTTTTTTATTGTGAAATAATAGCAGTCAGTTTCCCTCACACGTGTGCGCTCCAGGTCCTGCCAGGGCACAGTGTCACACAAGTGCAAGTCATATCTGCTAAAACAGTAGTGTACATACATTTAAAAAAAAAAAACTTTTTTATTGTGAAATAATAGCAGTCAGTTTCCCTCACACGTGTGCACTCCAGGTCCTGCCAGGGCACAGTGTCACACCAGTGCAAGTTATATCTGCTAAAACAGTAGTGTACATACATTTTAAAAAAAAAAAACTTTTTTTTACTGTGAAATAATAGCAGTCAGTTTCCCTCACACGTGTGCGTTCCAGGTCCTGCCAGGGCACAGTGTCACACCAGTGCAAGTTATATCTGCTAAAACAGTAGTGTACATACATTTAAAAAAAAAAAAAAACCTTTTTTTACTGTGAAATAATAGCAGTCAGTTTCCCTCACACGTGTGCATTCCAGGTCCTGCCAGGGCACAGTGTCACACCAGTGCAAGTCATATCTGCTAAAACAGTAGTGTACATTTAAAAAAAAACTTACACTACCTGAACGATACAACATCATACCTGATCTTTTAAAGCACGTTATTCCAAACAATTTAGGAATGTTAGGTGATTTATGCCCTTTATGAATTAAAACCAGACTCTGCATCAACTATGTAATTTTCCATGGGAGTTTGCCATGGATCCCCCTCCGGCATGCCACAGTCCAGGTGTAAGTACCCTTGAAACAACTTTTCCATCACTTTTGTGGCCAGAAAGAGTCCCTGTGGGTTTTAAAATTTGCCTGCCTATTGAAGTCTATGGCGGTTCACCCGGTTCGCAAACTTTTGCGGTAGTTCGTGTTCGCCGTCCGCGAACGCAAAATTTTAGGTTCGCAACATCACTATTTATGTGTTTATAGGTGTATATATGCTTATAAATGCATAAATACACATATAAATACAGACATAAACACGTTTTATTATGAGTGTAACTGTACTTTGAAATATAATTTTGATGTTTTGTTGTGAAACTTTTTAGTCAAGCATAACAGTTAACCAGAGCTCTGAGCACATTAAATTCAATTGCGCTCGAGTTTACGTGTTAACTTTCAAGTTGTAATACTTGCGATATTTACAATGCCAGCAAACACCTGTCATAAATCCCTCATGTGCAGCAGTTAACGCGCCACTCATAATCAAGCCCTAAATTAGCAAAACGCCAACACTCAAATACACGCAAAAGTGATTTCTCAATGCCATTTTTCTAGAGCAATAATAGTAAAAAACGGTGTCAGTAATTATTTTATAAACTCAGAAAATACTATAATATTCTCTGTTTAGCATCAACCAAAAGTCCAAATGAACAGTATTTAGGAGTCTGTATCAAAGTTTTCTAAGAAAAATTACAAGGTGAAATTAATCTTTAATTGCTTTTAATCGTCCTAAATTGTAGGAATAATTGTAGGAATAAAGTATTCATCAATGCAATAAGGTCTACTTCAGTCCATTGGAAGAGTCATAGAAGTGCTTCTCAGAATGTCAGTGGTGTTTTAAAATTTGAGGCACTTCCAATTCATAAAAGAAAAAAAAATCTCAGAATATTTCATTAGCATTGCACCACATTAACTTCCACAATACTTTGTTTTCGGAAAATTCAGCTGTAGTGTTCCAATTCATCAAGAAACACTGTAAAAAAATCAAGTAGGGTTTGTGCTAATTTTAGCCTTGACCTCTTGAAAACTGATATTGGCCTCTTTTGCATAGAGAAAGTTAGCTTTTCAAGTGGCATTTTCAATAATTCTATTTTTTTGCTCATGCTCAATTGGTACAGAATCCTAAAGGCCTATTTGATCCTTTCACAGCTCTTTTATTAAAGTCTGAACAGCTCTTGTGAAAGGTGGTTAATCCACTGAAGCACATTGAGCTTTTTAATTTTTTTTTCTTAAAAGTTGTTTGATGATTTATTTGTCGAGATTCTTCACTAAAAAAACGTTTGGAATCTATATCAGCTTCCTAGTGAGTACATTCCTTTTGTGCTGGTTGGGTAAAAAAATGTTATTGCATTTTTGTTTGTGTTCCTTTCCAGAGGTTCATTTGGAGAAGAGTGCTGAAGTCACCTACCTACCAAGGCCGGAGCTGCCATTTATTACCTGTGTGATATCTGAAGTTGGAGAGACCAGAGACCTGAAGGAGGGAAAAAAATCCTATTTCTTGCATCATAGATATTTGATCTCTCTATTTTCTATATTTTTTTCTGAGAGGCAATGGCCAACTCTTTTTTAGTAAAGATGGATTTATGAGAATGAGTAGAATGAGATAGATCCAGCCTGGGACTTGGGTTGTGTCTGTGAGTAGTGGAATGAGAGGGTTCCATCTTATGGCAGTGGTTGGGAAAGAATGAAAAAGTCTGTGAAGTTTGTCCAATTAAGCAATAATTGTGTAGAATGGCATAGGGTTAGGGTTCAGTCTATATGGGTCAGTGTTAACACCAACATTTTTATAAGCCATAGTTACTACATTAATTGCTTGGTATTGGCTTATTATGGTCATTGTTGTCCCATAGTGGGAAAAGACAAGTAATGTTCACTCACTATAAAATATGAGTTGGGACTGAGAGGTAGTAAGTACCTCAAAAAAGAATGTAATTATCCCAAATTAAGTAAGTGGATTAGTGAAGAATAGATATAATTTATCATTCTTAAATGATATATACACTAATCCACTTACTTAATTTGGGATAAAGACATTCTTTTTTGAGGTGCTACCTCTTAGTCGCAACTCATATTTTATAGAGAGTTAACACCACAACTTTAAGATTCAAATAGAGCATGTAATTTAAAAACAAAAAACTTTCTGGTTTACTTCTATTGTCTAATATGTTTTGTTCCTTTGATATCCTTTGTTAAAAAGCATACCTTGGTAGGCCTGGGAGCACCAATGCACTTCTGGGCTCTAGCTGCTGATTGGGGGCTGCACCTAAATGTCGCTTGTCATTGGATCACCTGATGTCTTATACCAAGAGAATACCAAGAGAATAAAGCAAATTACTATTAGATAATATAAGTAAATTGGAAAGCTATTTAAAATTGTATGGTCTTTCTCATGAAAGAAATGTTGGGTTTCATGTCCTTTTAAAAAAGAGAGAATCTTACAATGATTTCTACTATAACGTATTGAAGTTTAATTATCACTTCTGCCTTTTTTTGTCCTGGGGAGACCATCTCTTATGGTATCATACTTAAAGTAAAATTTAAAAATATGCAAATTAAAAACAGGTTTAGGTGTGCAAACAACATTTTAAAAACATTTTTAAATATTAAAGGGACACTGAACCCAATTTTTTGCAATTTTACGCAACTTTCTAATTTACTCCTATTATCAATTTTTCTTTGTTCTCTTGCTATCTTTATCTGAAAAAGAAGGCATCTAAGCTTTTTGTCTAAGCTCTGTACAGCACTTTTTTTATTGGTGGATGAATTTATTCACCAATCAGCAAGAACAACCCAGGTTGTTCACCAAAAATGGGCCGGCATCTAAACTTACATTCTTGCATTTCAAATAAAGATACCAAGAGAATGAAGAAAATTTGATAATAGGATTAAATTAGAAAGTTACTTAAAATTTCATGCTCTATCTGAATCGCGAAGGGAAAAAAATTGGGTTCAGTGTCCCTTTAAACCCTAATGTGCTTTACAAAACATTGCTTAATCTATGAATAATCATATACTATCTCTTATGTCATTAAAATGAATAACTTCAGCAGAGAATTCATAACTTTTTCCAGTCTTATAAACAAACAAATTACCATATTTTTTCACTCTTAGATTGCCAACTACATAGTACAGAACCTTATATACCCTCTTTTAGTGAAGAATGCCAATGACAGTATTAATATTCGCATAGCTTATATTACACTCTCACGCACCATGGCAGCTCATTCACTGTTTTTAGAGAAATGGACCAGTGACAAGTCTACCACCTATTCAGGCATATTTTTATTGTGAGAATGCAAGATAATGCTTCTAATGATTGTGAGACCTTTAGTGGTTATCTGACCTACCATTTATCATCTTAGGGATCTCTTTCCATGCAGGAGCCCTTGTCAGGGATATCTGTACCAGCATTCACATTTTCTACATTAAATTCTTCATTTTACTAGAGCATTCACAGTTCACTTGAAGCTGGAATGCAGCCACACATTCATATGCTTTCTATACCACCAATAGCCAAAGTAAATCTTTCAGTGCTTGGCACAAGAGAATGACTTCAGTAGAAAAGATTCAAACAAGAATCAGATGGTTTGTCTCTCAACTAATGGTGAACAGTATGTCTTAATGTTTGAAAAAGTTTAGATGCTGAGTGCAGCCAACTCCAGGTGACCTCTCCCTGCCCAAATCCTTGTACAATGGTCTATGGTATAAACCACTGTACTCTAGTCACATATAAAGAGGAAGGAAACTATCTAATCTCAGTGCGTCAAGGCTAAGGAATTTACTTATTTAGGATCATAAACCAAAAATGCATTATGATCCAAATTAGTTACTTGTCTATATTTGTATTTTATTTATTAGTATCCTACTACAACATAAGAAATATATATATAAGTTTATTGCATCAGTACAGTTTATCATAGCAAGAATTTCAAAATCTTTCCTATTTTCTACTATTATCTAAAAAATTAAAAATAATATTTTTTTTTAACATTTTCAAAGAAAAGGGGAATTTACTTTAGCTGAAAAACAATGAGCTTATAAAATTATTCTAAACTTATTATTTAGTTCAATATATAAATATATATATATATATATATATATATATATATATATATATATATATATATATATATTTAAATCCACATACATAAACACAAAACATTTATACAAAATTTGTGCATGTCTAATAGTTCAGTGAAAAACAGCCAAGTGTTCAAAGATGTGTAAGCCAACTTGTCTTGTTCTTCTCTTTGCCCGATTTAATTTTTCAGTAATAAATACAATTTTAACAAGCTCTACTGGTATTTATTGGAAATCAATTACTTCCTTTAATGTTCGTCTCAGAATCCATTGTTCAAAAAGCATGAGATGATTAGAGGTAAAATATGATGGAACACATGAGAGAGAAAAAAGATTTATAATTGGTAATAAATTCATTTATTATAATCAAAGTGATTACATATGAAGGTCCACCTGGACATTCATTCTTTATTTGTTTCTACTGGGTGCTTTTTTGTCCTCCAAGAGTTATGCCTAAGAATTCAAATACCTCTTAATCTTCTTCTTTCCAATAGGTCTTTTTGGCAATGTGCCCTATTTATTATTCAAAAACGAAGTACAGCAGCACCGTAGATAAATGCAACATTTTATTGCAGCCAGTGAAATAAATACATTTCGGACCTTGCAGTCCTTAGTCAATAAGTGTTCTTATATAGCCTATACATAGACACCTCCTACTATGACATCATACAGTCTAACGCCACCCACTAAATTTAACTTCATCAGTGCTGATCCAGGTAATATACAATGTAACAATGTGTAACTGTTTTAACAGCCACCAGGCCAGCAATTTAAACATTAAACAGATATTTTATAGAATAGCAACAGAGGGCATATTACATCCACCTCATCAGATTTGTGTATCTACATAGTTAGTACATCTCACGTATAAATTCACAAAAACACGCATAGATCCCAATCTTTATTCATGCCAAAAGGGCTTTTTGTTTCTAAAATGTATATCCAAAACGTCTCCCTCTGTTTAAGTTTTATCTCCCTACCCCCCCCCCCCCTCCTCTCAACCTGAACATGTTCTATAATTTGATACCTAAGTTGATTTACTACATGGCCGGCTTCTTTAAAATGGCAGGATACTGGGGATTTAGAGTTTCCAGTCCTAATGTTGGTCTTGTGTTCGGTGATACGGTCACGGACCCTCCTGGTAGTTTCGCCTACATATAATCTGGAACATGGGCATTTTAAAATATATATAACATATTCTGTATTACATGTTAGAAATCTTGAGATATAGTATTTTTTACCTGTTCTGGGGTGAAATAAGTTATTACCTTTAATTAGGTTATTTCAATTGGAGCAACCTAAACATGGGAAGCATCCATTTCTTTTGGGACCCAAAAAGGTCTGTTTCACTATTCTTTCACTCCCTATATCTGATTTAACAAGTAGATCCCTCAATTTTTTTGCTCTCTTCTAAGCCGCCATTGGTGGTTTCTGAAATTCTGCAATATAGGGATTACTCAATTTCAATATATCTGAATGTTTATGTATAAGGTGCATTATTTTTCCACTATGTCTATTATATTGGGATACAAAGAGTAATCTCTTTTTATCTTTAACACCCTGTCTGGTATTTCTCTAATTTGTTAATGGGTTATCATGCAATTCCAAAATGTGCTTAGTCTCCTCCTGAATTAAATCCTCAGGGTAACCCCTCTCTATGAACAAATCTGCCATTTCATGTAGTCTAGATCTCAGTTTGTCTTTTTTGGTCACAATCCTACCCATTTGAAGAAGCTGACTCCTGGGCAAAGATTTTTTGAGGGGTGCAGGGTGGGCACTATCAAAACACAACAGATTGTTACGATCTATACTTTTCTTGTATAAATCTATTTGTATACCCTCATCATCTTTATATACCCTGGTGTCAAGGAAATTAATCCCCTCCTCACTATATTCCAGAGTGAATTTAATATGGTCAGTAGCCTCATTAAGTTGAGATACAAATTCCAAAAGGGTTCCAACGTCGCCCAACCATAAGCCGAAAATATCATCAATGTAGCACCACCAGGTGGTGCCACATTGGTTAAACAGATAATTCTCATAGATGAACAGTTTCTCAAAACAATTCATGAAAATATTTGCATAGATTGGAGCAACGTTGGAACCCATAGCAACCCAGGAACCCAGGTAAAACTGATCCTGGAAGAGGAAGTAATTTTGATTCAGGATAATTTCCAGTAGCTGTACTAAAAAAATCACATTGTGATTGTCCATATAGTTTGAATTGTATCAATATTTTGTTTATGACCCCTAAACCACTGGAGTGGGGGACTGATATATATAAACTGGATATGCCCAAACTATAAAGGATACATTTCTTAGTAGGTTAAAATCTCGCACTTTACCCAGAAAGCCTCCTGTGTCTTTAATAAAAGAGTTGGATTTTTCCACAAAGGGTCTAAGTATCTTATCTAGGTAAATTGCGATATTTGAAAAGACAGACCCCACCCCAGAAACAATGGGGCGACCAGGGGGTTCTCTTTCATTTGTATGCACCTTCGGTAATGTATAAAAAATTGGTGTCTTAGAATATAATACTGTTAAAAAATTCAAGACCTCTTCAGGAATAATTCCAAATTTGTTGGTTCTAAGGAGGCACCTCTTAATTTCTTGTTGTATCCTGGACAGTGGATTATTAGTCAGTGGCAAATATATATTTGAATCAGATAATTGTATTTGAATTTCCATAACATAATAATCCCTGTCCAGGATAACAATTGCCCCAACCTTGTCCACTTCCTTTAGCATAATACTCTTGTTGTTCTTTAGATTATCAACAGTTAATCTATCAAGTTTGGAAAAATTATATGTCACCACACGCTTAGCCATTTCCCTATTTTTACGTAGAGTTTCAACACGCTTAGCCATTTCCCTATTTTTAAGTAGAGTTTCAACATGTTGTAAAATTAATTTACTAAATACATCAATGCTAGCATCATATTTATTTGAACAACCAAATGGAGGGGGCGCTAAAGATGTAAGGATTAATCAGTGCACAAATAAATCACTATGCATGGGTAATACAGAGCAATTCATACATCACAAGGACCAAACAAATATAAAAAACCTTTAAATCCTTGAATAAAGGATAACACAGAGATCAAAGTCTTTCTTAGAAATGTATGACCGGATGACCGGAGAAGATGGAATATACAATGTTCTTGTGTGGGCTGCCTCCTCCTCACCGACTGTTCGGGGTATAGCTGAAAAAGTACAAGAAAACAGAGGGGTGCCTCATGTGTGGTATAATCAGATGGTATGGTACAAAACAAACAGAATGGAGCCAAATGAGTACTCACATACTCTTGAAGCACACCTATGTGCTGGTAGAGACAAGCTGCAATTTCAGATAGGTGTGACAGCTCACCCTCCAGGCAAAACTGTGTATCTGGTAAGAGATTAGAAAATACAAAAAGAGAGCACTACATGTGCAGACTATTAAAGGTATAACTGGCAAAATCTCTTAGATGGTACAAATGGGTACTCACATACTCCTGTAGCACACCTATGTGCTGGTAGAGGCAGGCTGTAATTTTGAGACAGGTGTAACAGCTCACCCTAGATGTAGATTCTTAGTTGTGCAGGGGTGTAAGTCCCAGTGAGCAATCAGCAAAGGCAGAAGGTAGGAAGAGAAATCCACTCAGAGTGCATTTAAAATAAAATATAGCTATTTATTAAAAACAAAGTAAAAAAAACAACACAGCAGTTGTTTATGATAAGTGGATGTAAGGGTTCACAGTGGCACTCCACAAATGCAACGCGTTTCTCGGTTTGAACCGTTTCATCAGGCATATATTCATTCATCATCCTACCTCTGCCTTAAAAAACAAACTAACAGTTATTCACCTCCTTACAAAGGGGTGTGTTTGGTAATTGATACCTAACACCTGTCTGATGACATCAGATCTTCTAATTGCAACAGTTTTTCACATAGAATAAAAACCACATTATAGCAATAACATGCACATGCAAAGTATTTTAGTAGTAGTATCCTATACTAAACAATAATTAGATATTCAAGTCAAACACTATATGTTTTCATTTATATATATAAAAAAAAATTTGGTATTAACCCACAGTGATCAAAGGGTTGTTCGATCTATTCTCCTATTCACACAATATTTAAAATTCAAAATATATATTGGGAATGTTAACTTCTATCTAAAGTCTAAAACTGAGCCAGATTTAAACGTATTGTTAGTATGAGGAACGACCTACTGTGCGTTAAACCCATATTCAGAAAGAGAATAAATAGTAAAACATGGGCGTGTATGTTTACAAATGCTGTGTAGAAACAGCTGATAGACTAACGTGAGTGTGTCTACAGGGGGTGTGTTAAGGCAGCCAATGAGCTGACATTAGTAAATATAGTAAATAGTAAAAGGTGGGCGTGTATGTTTACAAGTGTTGTGTGGGAACAGCCAATGGGCTGATGTGAGTATATCTAAGGGGGTGTGTTAAGGCAGCCAATGAGCTGACATAAGTGGGCATGTATACCCTAGATGCTGTGTAGGTTAAACCTCTTTGTAACGGACCAAGTTACATGTATCTAGCAACAACGGATACATAAATGTAATATCCGTGGTGAAGTACATGTATATCAAACATTTAGTGAAAAACCCAGTAGTATATTTTAAAGACACGCAAATCAGTGAGAGAACGAGAATATCGATATTCAATGCTATATACTGGGTTGTTATTATCTAAAGTGAGAGTGAATAAAAAGTGATAACTATGTGTATAATAGAATATAATCAAATAAAAATAAGACTGGCCTTTTTTAAAAACAAAAGAGTAAGAAACAAAAGACGCCCTATTTGGAGATGTGCAACTCCAAGGAGAGAATATCAAAAAATTAAAATCGAAAAATCCATAGAGGACCACGAATGGTCAAATAAAATAAACAAATAATATAAATATATCTAACAGCAGATTGACCAAAAAAGAAAAAATATAATATATCCAATATATCCAATATATATCAATATAAACCCTAAAAAATCCTACCATGGCAAGACATAAAATGGACAACTAAGCTAAAATCACAAATGATTGAGGTATCCTAGATTTCAAACCCTAACAAAACAAGCAGTTAACTACCACCTAGACTAAATAATTATTTAAGTCAAAAGACTAAAGATAATCTGATTGTATAATTCTAAATAGAATGTTTTAAAAAGCTGCCAGATCAAGAACCTCGTTTAAGCCAGAGGGAAACAGAGATTGGAACTTGCAAATCCAATATGTTCCAACTAAGAATCTACATCTAGGGTGAGCTGTTACACCTGTCTCAAAATTACAGCCTGCCTCTACCAGCACATAGGTGTGCTACAGGAGTATGTGAGTACCCATTTGTACCATCTAAGAGATTTTGCCAGTTATACCTTTAATAGTCTGCACATGTAGTGCTCTCTTTTTGTATTTTCTAATCTCTTACCAGATACACAGTTTTGCCTGGAGGGTGAGCTGTCACACCTATCTGAAATTGCAGCTTGTCTCTACCAGCACATAGGTGTGCTTCAAGAGTATGTGAGTACTCATTTGGCTCCATTCTGTTTGTTTTGTACCATTCTATCTGATTATACCACACATGAGGCGCCCCTCTGTTTTCTTGTACTTTTTCATCATATTTATTTGGTGTAAATTGACTCTTATTTTTTAAACCAAATTTCTTTAGAGATAAATTATCATTCACATATTCATTTCTTTTAGAAACCGTATCAAACTGTTGAAAGCATATATCAGAAAAAAATGATTTTAACTTGAAAGTCCTGTTAAAGCGATACAGATCTTGTTGTAATTGGAAAAAATTACAGTCAGAGACCGGACAAAAAGTTAATCCTTTATCTAGAGTCTCTAATTCGTGTTATTGATTGTTTAGATATATTTACCACTAATGCTTCTTTTGTCCTCGTCTGAACCTGGTCTCCGGTTTGCACCATTTGTTGGCTTCGCTTTCTTTTCCAG